>NW_022885307.1:0-439500 GCF_011952205.1 Bombus bifarius
ATCGATCTCGTCTTCGGGGGTTTTACTACAGGTGTTGACCACCTTTGTTCTACAAATATCGACGCTATTTCTTGTAATGTATACGTCGAAACCCTGGCTTAAAATCTCGCGACCAACCATGATATCGTAATTCAGATAAGTATCGGCAAGAACATGGAAGGTTATCTCCAATGTAAGACCGTTTATGCATACCGTGGACAAGATCTGGGACGTACTCTTAACACGGGTGTTTCCTATTCCTCGCATTACTACTAGCTCAGTCGTCCTCTTACCGGAGAATTTCGAGGCAGCCGACTCTCTAATTAATGAGCACTCGGCTCCGGAATCGAAGTAAAATGGGAACGACTCACCCAGATGACTTAGGGTACCAGCTGGGGACTCCACCGCGCAGCAGTTGACTACACGTTCATTCTTGGTACTGGCCTTTTTGTCCCGTCGTAGCGGGCAGTCAGGTGCGATATGGCCCTCCGCCTGACACTTAAAGCAAACCACCTGAGGCGATGCGTCCGGTCGCCTTCCTCCCTGGCGTTGTGTACTCCTCTGCTGTTGCTCACGCTTCCTCGTCCTACAATCCGCGAGCTTATGTCCTGGTTTGCCACAGTGAAGGCATCTCGGAAGGCGGGCCGACGAGTGGCGTCGCTTTGCTTCAGGCTCCGCCGATGGATTATTTGGCGAAGGTACTGGCCTCTTCTTCGCGTGAGAGAAGATTCTCATTTCCCTCTGGAATTGCTCGAGGGTCCGAATATCGTCCCCGAATGCTATTCTTTCGAAACGCTGGTCGTACCAGATCAGTCGCAGAAGGATAACGGCGTTGATCAGCTCGACATCGGATAGACCTCCCCACTTCGCCGACAGAAGGGAGTGGAGGCGATTTCCGAAAGTCCCAGCGGTTTCGTCCTCCAGTGGTGATTCGTCGAGCACCCTGATTAGCGCCGAGGTTGCCGTCTCCGTGCCTCCGTAGCGAGCAAGAAAAAGTTCCCTAAACTTTGTCCAAGTAAGACCGTTGACCGGGACATGCGTAAGCCACTCTGCCGCGGTACCCTCTAAAGCACGACTTATAGCAATATATAACTCGTAGTCTCGTAGGGACACTTTGTCCATAACCGCACTAACAGCCGCGCACCACGAAGCTGGGCTGGTGCCCGCGTTCCCGGGGTTGAAACGTGGTAGCGCTACACTCATCGTCTCCGTACTCGGCCTTTGCGTCAGTGTCCGAATTAGCTCTTCCATGGCGTTGATCCGCCCTTGCATCTCTTGAATCCGTGCGGATCCCACTTCTGATGTCGGAGAAGCAGTGGGGATAGGGTTGTCGGTGTTTGAGGAGTCTTCATTGAAGGTAGCCATCGTTGCGGTGTAACGAAGATACGATTTATTGACACAGGTATGAATAACACAGGTTTGACAATCTATCACGGCGGTGAGACGTTCGCGACACTAGTGACAGTGATCTCAGGTTCAATAACGAATCCGCGGTCAACGGGATGACAGATAGGCGTTCTCGCTGAATCTAAGTCTGACTCGTAAACGATAATTGCTGAGCGTAAAGACGTTACTCTTTAGTCGACGGGAGCGCGTCAAAGAATGCGCGTCCCGTCCCGATGATTCCACAGAGGAAAACTATACTGGGGTGTGTCTAAGGACACGAGATCATCGGATTCGTCGAGGAAAGCCTTCGTTTAGGAAGTAAGGGAAATTGACGTTGCTGCTAATTGGTCAATCTCCATATCGGTGGTTAGAAAAAGATGCTAGCCGCCCTCGAGGGAAAGTTGCTAGTGGGAGACGCCGTTCGTTAAAAAATATGTCTCCCCTATCCTCCCGTAGTTGCGACAAAGACTGTTTGTCTGTTTGAAGGACTTTAGTTAACTAAACCTTAAGATTTATTACGGGCCCTCGGGCTAGCCGAACATGTACTGCGGAGACGCATCGACATCTGGCAATCATCTTACTCGAAGAATAGGGTCTGCGTGTGGCGAGCCACGGGACAGAAACCGTTGGAATGTTTACTGTCGCGTGTCGCCACGAATATCTCTTTTAAGGAGAGCTATAGAATTATCCCATATGTTTGTTGGGCAAAGCGTTCATCCCTTGACCGCGGCTACGTTGGGCGACAGACTGTCGCCTCGAGCCAAAGCTCACCGTCACTAATCTTGAACAATTACGATCGGATTGAATAACTACAATAGTTTAGTTACAGTTATAGTAGACTTTAGATTGCAATGTTGCGGGGCTATCCGAAGGTTCCGGTGTCCTTTCATCTCCGACATATATATATATATGTCGGGTTTACATTAGAATTAGGGTTAGGGGCGTGAAACGAATCTTCGTTTGGATTACACGTCGTCGTTATGCAATAGAAAAGACATTGGCTAGTGCAAATACGATTATCACAGAACCGGACAAGTAATCGTGGTAATTAGATACCCGAGAAACTAATGACAATGATCCTAGGTTCAATAACGAATCCGCGGTCGACGGGATGACAGATAAACGTGCTCACAAAATCCAAGTCGGATACGTAATAGCCACTGGTCGTAAAGGGGTACTCCTCTCATCGATGAGATCGCGAGAGAGAATGACTTTCCCGTCCCGATGATGCCACAGAGGAAAACTATATTGGGGTGTGTCTAAGGACACGAGATCATCGGATTCGTCGAGAAAAGCCTTCGTTCAGAAAGTAAGGGAAATTGGCGTTGCCGCTAATTGGTCAATCTCCATACCGGTGGTTAGAGAAAGATGCTAGCCGCCCTCGAGGGAAAGTTGCTAGTGGGAGACGCCGCTCGTTGAAAAATAGGTCTCCCCTATTTTCCCGTAGTTGGGAAAAGACCGTTTGTCTGTTTGAAGGACTTTAGTTGACTAAATCTTTAGATTTATAACGGGCCCTCGAGCTAGCCGAACATGTACTACGGAGACGCATCGACATCTGGCAATCATCTTACTCGAAGAATAGGGTCTGCGTGTGGCGAGCCACGGGACAGAAACCGTTAAAATGTTTACTGTCGCGTGTCGCCACGAATATTTCTTTTAAGGAGAGCTGTAGGATTACTCCATACCTTTGTTAGACAAAGCGTTCGTCCCTTGGCCGCGGCTATGTTGGGCGACAGACTGTCGCCTCGAGCCCAAGCTCATTATCACAACTCTCGAACAATTACAATCGGATTGAATAACTACAATTGTTTAATTACAGCTATAGTAGACTCTAGGTTACAATGTTGCGGGATTAATCATAATTCCAAAGACTCCGGTGTTCTTTCATCTCTGACATATATATTGAACATAAAAACAAAAATTCATCTAAAAAAAATAATAAGGAACCCACGATTATCAAACAACGAACCAACGAAATTAAAGCAGCTACACCAAATCAAAATCGAAGCAAGGAGCTCCAGGACAAAGTTCGCTGAACTCACGCATACACCAATAACGCACAACAGGGGAAATTCCCTTTCTGCCAGAAGCATGGTGACGAAGATGTGCCTCCAAAACCTCTCCGGGAATTTCATTTGCAAAACGGACTTTTACACAACGGTCGGTATCAACGACTTCAACCAGAGGGGGTTCCCACTCCAATACGACGGTCTCTGCATCGAAGAAACTCTCATCGACAGTAACAAGATTGTCAAAGCTCAATTCCGACGGGAAATCTACGGCCTCGGCATCAATGTCGAATAGTTCCTCCGACCACTCTGGTACTTGTGGTTCATCACAGCGCCGCATGCGTTTGGTGGGTCTTCTCGAGTCGCCCATGGGTTCTTCGGAATCCCTCTTTCTTTTGCGCTGAAACAACACAATATAGTTTAAATAGAACGAAACAGGACGAATCAAGCGGACTAAAAACAAGACAAAATACGCACCAGAGAAGTCTGCATAGGAACCTCTGATGGAAATGCCTCCACAAACATTGTTCAAACGTCGATCACCGAAGCCTAGGGAAACAACAAAAAAGGGAAAAGGATCAAAATCACGAAAACAACCATAATATGCAAATATCCATCTAAACCAAACTTACGCAAAATAACTCGAAGGAGGAGGTCCTTGTTGTGGGAGAGCAGCGGATTGCACGTGTTGCCCGAGCAAACATCGAAATGATAATGATGCTGCGGTAGCCAGCCCTTGCACGCGCCGAAGAAACACAGATAATTCCCACGGTACAAACGTGGATGTTTCTTGCGAAAAGACTAGATCAGCATGGAATGCTTCAAGCCTCCTAGACGCTAGCTCAGCAGAAACACAGGACCGTTGGGAACTAAGTCGAAATATGGAATTTACATTCTCTCACGTGCGATTTCAAGAAACCCAAACTGCAACATCCCGATTCCCACGGAAGCGTACCCCCAGTGGACCACCACCCCGTGGGGGATGGCATTATAAATAAGCGTAGCAACATAGAGCAGCGCTCATTATTACGTTCGTTATTGCGCTCATTATTACGCTCATTCTTACGTTTAGAAATTTTGCGTAGCATTTTGCGTTTCGGCGGGCTTTAGTTGTTCAGGCAAGAAAAGAGAGTCGCGACTAAGTTAAAAAATTTATCTTTGAAGTCCTCATTTCATGGCTTAGACAAAAGACAGCATATTGCGGTATTAGTCCGGATAGTAAATTGTAAATTCTGTTCAGCGTGTATCGAAATAGATAAATAAAGTAAAAGTTGATAATAAACTATATTCGAGTTCAAGTAATAAACCCAACAAAAAACACCGACGACCACCGAAGCAGCTGAAGTAATGGCGCCAGACAGCACCTACTCCTCAAGGTATGAAAATTAATTTTAAAAAATTTCCTTCTTCTCTGACAATTTCGTTCCCCTCGAGAATCGAATTAGAACTTCCTATCATCGATCTCGTTTTATTTCCGTGAACAGTTTTGAAGACAGAATCATTGTTTTAAACTTCAAACAAAGGGGTTGTCCGCTGTGTTGGCTTGTGCAAACGGTGTTTACAGCTACTGAAACACCCACTGATCTTCGCATTCCTCCTCCCATTGTTGGCAAAATATTGCCCGTCTTTGGGCAAGGCTTGCGAAATTACACGAACCCCACATAGAGAGGATCGTTAGAATCATCCTCGATTATTAACCTCGGAAGGCAAGAAAATCGTGGCAATAGAATCCATCGTAGCAAATGAACTGAGCTTTGGTTCTAACGACAAACTACTATAGCGAAATTAAAAGAGAAGAAGAAGGCAAACGTGAAAATAAATTTATATCAAACAGTGAAAAATTTCACATTCTTATCCAATCCATCAACGCGAAAATTCTTGCTCTACCTCCTCTAACACTAATATATACATATACATATATATATATATATATATATATATATATATATATGTATATATATGTCGGAGCGGACATTAGAATTAGGGTTAGGGGCGTGAAACGAATCTTCGTTTGGGTTACACGTTGTCGTTATGCAATAGAGAAGACATTGACTAGTGCAAATACGATTATGATAGAGCCGGACAAGTAACCGTGGTAGTTAGGTACTCGAGAAACTAATGACAATGATCCTAGGTTCAATAACGAATCCGCGGTCAACGGGATGATAGATGAACGTACTCACAAAATCTAAGTCGGATGCGTGATATTCACTGGTCGTAAAGGGTTACTCCTTTCATCAATGAGATCGCGAACGAGAATACCTTTCCCGTCCCGATGATGCCACAGAGGAAAACTATAATGGGGTGTGTCTAAGGATACGAGATCATCGGATTCGTCGAGAAAAGCCTTCGTTCAGAAAGTAAGGGAAATTGACGTTGCTGCTAATTGGTCAATCTCCATATCGGTGGTTAGAAAAAGATGCTAGCCGCCCTCGAGGGAAAGTTGCTAGTGGGAGACCGCGCTCGTTGAAAAATATGTCTCCCCTATCTTCCCGTAGTTGGGACAAAGACTGTTTGTCTGTTTGAAGGACTTTAGTTAACTAAACCTTAAGATTTATAACGGGCCCTCGGGCTAGCCGAACATGTACTGCGGAGACGCATCGACATCTGGCAATCATCTTACTCGAAGAATAGGGTCTGCGTGTGGCGAGCCACGGGACAGAAACCGTTGAAATGTTTACTGTCGCGTGTCGCCACGAATATTTCCTTTAAGGAGAGCTATAGAATTACTCCATACCTTTGCTAGGCAAAGCGTTCATCCCGTGACCGCGGCTACGTTCGGCGACTGACTGTCGCCTCGAGCCCAAGCTCATTATCACAACTCTCGAACAATTACAATCGGATTGAATAACTACAATTGTTCAATTACAGACTCCGGTGTTCTTTCATCTCCGACATATATATATATATCGGAGATGAAATGAAAACCGGAGCCTTCCCTATGCAATTTTGAGGAAGCCTTTTAATGCTTTAGCCTAGATTTTATCATAACTGTAATTAAGTAATTGTTATCTGTAATTGTTTGACATTTGTGAAAAGCGAAAGTGGGTTCGAGGTGACAACTGGTCGCTGAACGTAGCCACGGTCACGGGATAAACGTTTTGCCTGACGAAGGTGTGGATCGGTTGTATTGTTCTCCCTAGAAATCACATAGAATTGTACTTTAGAGATGTCGATATAATGGGACACACGTTGTATTAGGAATCAATCTCCAGACAGAAACTGCCTAGCAACGGCGTTTGGATCTTTCTCGATGTTTCCAAAGAGTATACAAGAAACTTTTGACAGAAATTGCCTAGCAACAACGATTGGAACCTTCTCGATGTCTCCAGCGAGCATATAACAAACAAATGCAGTCGCATAGCGAAAAAGATTTTCATCAGATGCATTTGTGTGATCGCCTTGGAAAGTGATACATCGAGTAATTTTTTTTCGAGTGATTCAGCAAACGTATTTTTTTGTGTTATAAAATTGTTTAAAGTTTTCCCGTTGACCGTGGATTCGTTTGAACCCCGGATCATTGTTTATAGCGTAAATTAAATTCAATATTTGTAAATTTATCAATCGTTAATTTTCATTATTCGTTAAATTAGTAAATCGTAAGATATATTATTCGTTTCTTTTATTGTTCGATAAAACTTATTATTCTTTAATCTAATTAATAATTTAATTTATCATTTGTTAATCAATCATATCATTTACAAAATTCATTATTCATAATATTTGTAAAACCTTGTTTATTCGTGTAAATATATTCTCTGTTTTGTAAAACAATGGCTAATTCAAATGAAGAAACATTACGTGATTCAAATCTTAATAATAACCCGACATACATATATATATATGTCGGATCACGATTCGAATTTTGGGCGCGCGACGACTCTTCGTGTGGACTAGCCATCGTTTCACAAAGCCGAGATTTTATTTACACGTATATACAGGTCTATCACTAAGCTTAACAAATAATAAGTACAACTAATAATAAGTCTAACAAACACTAAGCCTAATGAATAATACGATCTACGAATAATTAAATTAAATAATACTATTAGCAATGTTTGAGTTCAAACGAATCCACGGTCACCGGGATAACTCCTTACTAAGCGAAACTAACTTAGACGCAAATGCGATCGTCGAAAATGCTCGATGCATCACTCTCCAAGGCAATCGCAAGAATGCCAGCCTCGTGGAGATTTTTTCTCCCTGTACGATTGCATTTTGTTTTCTATACCCGTTTGGAAGCATCGAGAAGGTTCCAAACGCCGTTGCTAGGCACACTCGTTGGAAGCATCGAGAAAGTTCCAAACGCCGTTGCTAGGCAGTTTCTGCCTGGAGTTTTGATTACTAATGCAATGTATGTCCCATTGCATCGGCACCTCCGAGGCAACATCACACGTGGCTAGGCCTGCTCTCGAGGCCGCATGCCGCCACAACCACATTTCTCGGAAAACACATACAACCACTCCAGACCTCCGTTAGATAAAACATCCATCCCGTGACCGTGGCTACGTTCAGCGACCGATTGTCACCTCGAACCCAATCTCGCTTATTACAAATCTTAAGCAATTACAACTATAATAAAATCTAGGCTAAGGTACTAGAGGATGTTCCCAAAATTTCCAAGGAAAGGCTTCGGCTTTCCTTTCATCTCCGACATATATATATATATACGTAACAATCTAAGCAATTCGACATTCAAATAAAAATCCGTTCAACGCGGACAGATATTTATTGTACCCAGCTTTAATCCTCTCCCGTGCCAGTACTCCTGCGCATAGCAGGTTAGCCGAAAAGTGGAATTAATTTGCCAGTTGCATTAAACATTCGTTAACGCTACCCATTAAACGTAAACTATTGCATAAGCACTTACGAAGTAACAAAAACCCCGACAGACGAAGGTACAAAGATTTGTTTTCCTACAGCCAGGAAGGTGCTTACAGAGGCACTTCCAGACTGGGAATTCAATCTAATAGTTACCGAAAATACACGACAGACGAAGGTACAAAGATTTGTCTTCCTACAGCCAAGAACGTGCTACAGATGCACTTACAGACTGGGAATTCAATCTAGTTACCAAAGACACTATAGACGAACAATACCCATCACATACTAATACTCTTAACTTGGAGAGAAACAGTAATAATAGTAATAATGAAAAAAAATTTTTTTGAAATAGTCCTTAGATTATTTCTGGTGGCAGCAACTACCATATTAATCAGAAATCTAAATCAATATTTCATACACAATAATATCATTTCAATATCTTCTCCCATGATGGAAGCCTATCCGTGTCAAGCTAACTTGGACGTTAGGAGAAACCATTACTCCTAGTGCCACCACTCCCTGGATCATCGTTTCAAGTTCGCGGAGGCCCCAATGCCTCCCAGGTATGATGACCCTTTTATGTCATCGTGTATGTGAGAGGGAGTCCATCACGGTTCCTCCAAGCCTTCCAACTTGGGAGGACCGCTTCACCTGCTCGATGCCCACTTTCTTTCTCGACCAGCCGGAACTGCCACCGGTCCCACGCCTCTGCTTCCGCCACCCTCCGAACGTCTCGAGCCGTCTGTTCGGCAGCATCGTTCCCCGAGCCAGTGCTTTTATGCGCTTAATAGATATAAAACTGCACAATTATCTGTGCCTCTTGAGAATATCGTATTCCTCATAACTTCTAACGTAATGACAAATAGGACAATTGCAGTACTAGCTGGAAAATTAGAGTTCCGGAAATTAAGGAATTTCCTTCAAGAAAATCCTTTAAGGATTAAAGGAATTAAATACCTACCTGAAACTATCCGATCCGGCGCTTCTTTGTCTTATAAATAACGGTCGGCTAAGTAAGATCGGCTTCTGATGTTTAAGGCACTGTTTATTGCTATGTAAAAAGTCATTCTCTCGCGCCCAAATAACAGCCATTTCCTAAAGGATGACCTACTATCCTCCTCTAAGCTAAACAACACATTCATCAGTATTCAATGTAATCTCGGAATGTTGTGTCCGAGTGCACCGTGCAGTTAATCGAACCATCCACATTTCGAAAATATAATTCGATATCATTTTGTTCGGAGGAATCTCAAAAATCCAGCGAAAACAATCTTATTACAATGAAATAAAAAATATAAAAAGTTTATTTTTCTTATTTCAACAACTTATCAATTGCGTTATGGCCGAAACAGATTATGAGGAACAGTGGAAACTATTTTAAGCGATCACTTCTATAGAGAGGTTGGGATAGTTCACATTCATTTGAGGTTTAAGGGCATTCGTGTTTGCATTGTGTTTACATTCTCACTGGAATTCAGTTTTTTTGGCATTTAATGATAGGATCGAAACTTCCCCCTTCAAAGTTTGATGGCTCTAAAAAGGATCGATTATTTCATTCGATTGTCAAAACAGATAAGGACCGATAACTTACGACTAATCCATATTTTGCAAGAAATAATTATAAATATTGTTGAATATACCATCCTTGAATTTGAATACATTTATTAATTTTTTTATCGTATTTTTAGAGGCGCTCACTAACATCTCTTCATTTACCTTTTACACTCCTTCGATGTTCCTCTTCAGGCTTGTCGATAGTCCGCGGTTTTGTTTTAGACACATCTCACGCTTTAACATCTCTGATGGCATCAAAACTGCATGCCACAGTCCTCTTGACATGATTTTATTTTCAAAAAATTCCAGCATCTTCCTCATCGACCACGCTGTATGCGCTGGTATTTCTGTTGTATCCAGCAAGACTTTTTGTGCTCTCCAAGCAACGAAATTAATTACTAGATAATGTTTTGGGAAACTCCTGGCATTGCGGTATTTCTAAGGAAACTTTTCTAAGGAAAACCGTTGTATGTCTTCGCTATATTGTGCACCATACACATATCTTAACTGAATATAATGACTTGCCTCAAATTTTTCGAGAATTGAATGTGGCCATGTTCGATAATTCTGAGAGTTAAGATGCCCGTGTAAACGAAATCACGTCTAAACTGGTTCTTTTCCTCTAAATACTTGAGATTCATTGACAATGCCACTCTTTTGTTCTATGGTTCGGCTCTTGAAACTAATGTAATAACTTGTGGAACAATATGGGTGCATGTATTGCAGCTTCTGCGATGTCCTCAGTTCCTCCTGCAATATCTTCAGAACTTCTTCTACTCGTTCTTGTGAGTACAATTCCAGTTTTCCTAAATCTTCATATGGTTCTAAAAATCGTATTTTTACTCAATTGAGTTATTGTTACAATGCTCAGTAACAATGAAAATAACGCGAATGCGGTAGAAGTAGAAAGTAAAAGTTATGTAGTGGCTAAACGCCGAAAAATCGCAACGAAAGTTTTGTGTGCTTGCTGCTTGAACAAGTAGATCAGAATACATCAAAGTGTCTCAGGAGGAAAAATAGATTCTCATAGAGGAATCAAGTTCACCATTTGCAGCACCAGTGACACTGGCTTTTAAAAAAGAATCGAATCAGAGAGGTAGACTGTATATCGATTTCCGGGAGATAAACAAAATTGTAGTTCCGGAACCACAACCATTCCCAAGAATAGAAGACATCATAGTCAAAGCGGAAAATTGCCATTTCTTCTCAACATTTGACATAAATTTAGCATTCTGGTCAATTCCAATAAAAAAAGAGGACCGAGAGAAGACAGCCTTCATAACACAAAACGGACACTGGCAATGGAAATGTTTATCGTTTGGACTGAAAATCTCTCCCGCTATTTTTTAGTGCTTGCAAATATTCTTAGAAGAAATGGACTAACAGGATTCTGCATAAATTATATAGACGACATCCTAGTATTTTTCCGAAACATTCAATCAACACACCAGACACATAGAACAGTTGATGAAGGTTATGGAAAAGACAGGTTTCCGATTAAAACTGGCCAAATGTAAGCTAGCAGAAAAGTCAGTAACATATCTGGGTCACATCATCGAAGAAAACGGTGCGAGACCAGGGAGAGATAACCTCAAAGCGATACGAGAATTTAAACGCCCAAGAAACAATAAAAACGTGTGACAACTATTGGGAAAAATTAATTTTTATTAGAAATTTATAGAAGACGCGTGCAAACTCTTGGAACCACTCCACAATTTATTAAGGAAAAATGTAGAATTTATTTGGAACGAAGAATGTGAAAAATCATTTCAAAAGATTAAAGAATACCTCTGTTCAAGCCCAATCCTTTCAATATACGATCAGAAGAAAGAAATATTTATTTATATGGATGCAAATGGAAACGGTTTACGAGCTGTCTTAAAGCAACCTCGAGAAAACGGAATGTTACATCCGGTTGCGTACTTTTCGAGAAAATTGAGACCAACAGAGGCAAAGAAGAAAGCAATCCACCTCGAATATCTGGCTATTAAAGAGGCGATTCAGTACTGGCAATAGTGGTTAATCGGTAGATATTTCACTGTTCTTTCAGACCATAAGCCGTTAGAATCAATGAGAATCAAAAGCAGAGACCCGATGAAACTTTAGGAGACCTAATGCACTACCTATCGCAGTATGATTTCAAGATCATCTACTCGCCGGGACAGGACAACGTAGAAGCAAATGCACTATTCAGGAATCCCGTCTTAGAAAGTTTTGAAAATGAAGAAGACGTTCTGAGAGTGGTGAATATTATTACAAAGAAGGACATAATTCAAGATCAGAAAGAAAACGAAAAAATATTAAAAATACAAAAAACCTCACAAAAAAATCAGAGATATTTTTCAAAAATATTAAAGGACGTCAACGTATATTCGTCTCACGAAAATTTGGAGAACACATCACAAAAACGGTTCATGAATTCTTCGGTCACGTTGGAAGGAACCATATACTAAAGAAAATCCGACCTTTTTACTACTTCAAAAATATGGATCAGATAGTCGACAAATTCTGCAAACAATGCGAAATCTGCATCAAGAATAAAAGCAGAACGAGAAGACCGATTGGATTTATGTCGAAACTAGGACCAGCTAAAAAACCGTTTGAAATAATGTCATTCGAGACGGTCGGAGGTTTTTCTAATAACAACTCACCGAAGAAATTTATGCATATTCTTATTGACCATTTTTCAAGGGCTTTTTTGTGTCTACATCAAAAACACAACGCTCAGACGATATCATAGAAGTTATAGATTCGACGGGAGAAACCGATTCTATAAGAATGATTCTCGCAGACAAATATCCAGTACTGACATCCAAAGAAATCCAAGAATACGCAAGGAAAAAGAACATCAAACTAATTTTCATTTCGACAGACTGTCCATCCTCGAACGGATTAAACGAAAGGGTAAACCAAACACTAATAAACAGAATCAGATGCAAAATTAATGCAAACAAAAAAAAGAAAAACTGGACAAAAATCGCAAAGAAAGTGTGGAAGAATACAATAACACCAGACAGTGTCACAGGATTTGCTCCGAATTACTTACTGCACGGAAAAAGAATTGAGATCGCTCCTAAAGGAACAATTGAAAATAAGATAGACTTAGAAAGAGACAGAGAAGAAGCATTTAAAAACTCAATGAGAAACTTCGAAATTAACAAACAGAAATACGATAAAAAAAAAGAGAGCATGAATTTAAAATTGGCGATTTGATCTTCACTCACAGTGGGAACAAATTAAATAGAAATAAATTGGAGGAAATCCGGAAAGGGCCTTTCAAAATTCTAAAAAGGATCTCAAATTCTATGTACGAAGTGGATAACGATAATCGTAGACCTGGAGGAAATTTCTTCCACGCGTGTAAACTAATTCTTTATGAAAAGGACAATTAGCGATGCAATTGTCAACACGAGGAGGTGAGGTGTAAACTCCCTAAGAGTTCAAACGCGGATAAATAAAGGGACTTTCTCTGTTTAACGGAAAGTGTGGCCTTATTTGTTGTTACGGACAACCGATTTGCCGAACAGTCATTTCACAGACGGGCGGTTAGAGAAGAAGAAGGATTTTGAGCGTTATAAATAGACACGATCATAAGAGAGAAATTATTATTTAGAGTATTGAAGATTGACAGAGGAAAAGTGGTAGTTTAGGACGTGGAAAATCGATTCTCGGTTTTCAGGTAGATCTTGTACAAAGCTTTGTTATTTATTATTATTTATTGTTATTAATTATCATTCATTGTTATTTACCTCTGTATTTTATTTAAGTATTGTTACAATAAACTCGATTTTTAGATTTTCAGAATCGATCCCTGAATTATCCTAGAATTGAACATTATATATGTCGGGTTATTATTAGAATTTAAGGCGCGTAACGATTCTTCGTTTGAATTAGCCATCGTTTTACGAAACAGAGATTACATTTACGCGAATATACAAGATTTTACAAAATATTATGAATAATGAGTTTAATGAATGATAAGATTAACAAACGATAAGTTTAACTAATGATTAGATTAAAGAATAATAAGTTTAACGAATAATAAGGGAAACGAATAATATGTCTTACGAATAATAAATTTAACGAATAATGAGATTAACGATTAATAGGTTTTACGAATAATAAATGTAATTAACGCTATTAACAATGTTCCTGGGTTCAAACGAATGCACGGTCAACGGGATAACTCTTTACTATGCGTAGAATAATTTTAAACACAAAAAAATACGATTGCTGAGACACTCGGTAAATTGCTCGATGTGTAACTTTCCAAGGCGATCGTACGAATAACAGACTGATGAAAATTTTCCACTCTTTACAATTGCGTTCGTTTATTGTATACGCGTTAGAAGCATCGAAAAAGCTCCAATCCCCGTTGCTAGGCAGTTTCTGCCTGGAATTTGATTCCTAATACAACGTGTGTCCCATTATATCGACATCTCCAAAGTACAATTCTATGTGATTTCTAGGGAGAACAATACAACCGATCCACACCTTCGTCAGGCAAAATGTTTATCCCGTGACCGTGGCTACGTTCGGCGACCAGTTGTCACCTCGAACCCACTTTCGCTATCACAAATATCAAACAATTACAAATGACAACAATTGCTTAATTACAGCTATGATAATATCTAGGCTAAAGCATTAGAAGACTTTCCCAAAATTGCAAAGGGAAGGCTCCGGTTTTCCTTTCATCTCCGACATATATATATGACAGAAGGCAGAAACAACCACGTCCGGGGTTTTTTTACACAATGCCGTTAAACAACGAACCTTAAATTCCCAATTGAAGCACCTTGCCTTGAACAAATTGAGCCTCGTCTGCTTATTGAGAACGTTAGTTTCGCCACGATGGTTTTTAGACCAGCTATTACGACCGTGATTATGGTTTCGAAAAACCGACAGAACGCATATGCGTGTTATTGCCTTGTGGCGGCACTTAACAGCAAATACCACCACTCGACACTAACTAGAGTCGGATGACGGCAGCGCAGTGGTTAGCGCCTTAGGTTACGAACGTTCGGGGCCCGGGCTCAAATCCCGGCGACCAGAGTCCGATTTTTCTTCCACGCATCTAAATTAGAAGAAAAATAGCAGTACCCCATCAGTGACATCTTACAGCCAGCATCTACAATCATTACGGACAACACATACGCCTCAGCCTTACCAGTCTCTCAAAGAAGAAAAAGAGAAGGTACAAGCTCCTTCAATGACGTGTCTAAGTGCCCGTTACGTATTTGTCCAGATCGGTGCACGGACACAAAGTTTTTAATATTTAGCGTAATTTGTAATGTATTTGAAATATTCTCTGTGCCACGTCTCGCGCCCCGCACGATCCGTAGCGCGAAAGTAAAATTGGTAATTTCTTTCAAATCAAGGTAATTTAAAACGTTTATTTGAAACCGTGTTTACAGTATTTGAAGTGAAAGGCAGTTAAAGCCGCTAAAAGCTATATCTTGCGATAAATTTATCAAACTATGCTTTTATAATTACCTAATTATGTTATCATAACGATATTAAGATAGTTTAAAACTGTAAACAAAGTCAGCAGTTTCAACAAACGTTGGAATCTTCCCAAACATTTTCAAAAGAAAGACCCCGACGTTTTTTCATCTCCGACGGATATAAATAAATGTAGCGACTCAGAAAAGTCAGTAATAATAATTACCGTTCGTCTATCGAATAATTAATTACCGTTCGCCAACCAAATAATTACCATTGTCTATCGAAGAGTTAGTTATCATTTTGTCTACCGGAGAGTTAGTTATCATTTTGTCAACCGAAGAATTTTATATTTGCCAGTCTGTCAGTCAATTGCTGAGTAACATTTGAATAAATCATAACATATTTGTTACGTCAGTTCGCTGTGGAGTGCCGAAGCGTGCAGACGTGTCTCTAGTGCCCAGTGTAGTCCGAAAACAACACGTGTCGCCCAACCGTCGAAAGTGAACACAGCCAAGTGTTTCCTACCCTTTAGGGAGAAGAAAATTCCACGCACCTAACCCCAACCCGAATGCTAGCCTCATAGCCTCACGACTAGTTATTCATTTCGAATTAACTAGCTCGATGATGGCCCAGCAATCGCGACCAGGCTCTCCGGAGCAGACTCGCAACTACCCCGCGCTACCTCCCCCGTGGCAGAAGTGTAGCAGAACTCTCCGCACCAACGAAGCTAATATTACAAAGAAACGGAAAATAGAAACAGCAAAACTATACACAATCGACACCCGGAACGAACAATCAACGATACAAATAAACACCCACAACAGGTTCGCCGTACTGCAATCCACTAACGACGCCATGGAAATCGCAGACCCGCCGCCAAACCAACAATCACAGAGAATCCCCCCTCCCCCACCAATATTTGTGGATGACGTCATCGACATACAGACAATGATCAAGTCCTTAGAGAGAGATATCTTCAAGGAGGACTACAACTTAAAGATAAATAACAATAAAGTAAAAATACTGCCGAGAAACCCAGATGTTACGCCCTGCGGCTTGCCATAGATCATATTCTTAACTGTCGGTCGCGGCACTATAATGTCGCGGACGGATCGTCGCGGCTGCCCGACAAACAAACATTGTAGTGGCAAGCGCATGGTTCATTAAGCAGAGCGACCTCCAGAAACGTCGATTCGTGGCCGTTATTTTATCTGGCGTAAACGAACGTGGCGTGATCCGAACGTAGTGGGGGTTGCCTTCCAGAAAAAACTAACAAATCGAAGGGCGGGCAGAACGTTTCGAGAAGCCAAACAGTCAATACATATCTTATATCGCGCATTACGTAGTTACATTTCTTTTGTTGTTCCATTTATATCTTTCTAATTAATAAGTTGTTGAAATAAACGTTAATTTATTAGTGTTAACACAGTGCTATATTCATTAAACCACCTCTGTTATCCTAAACGAAACAGGGGAACGACTATTTCGCGGCGTCGATTAACATGATCGTAGCGAGAATTTACAACTCTCGTTGACGTGCTATCTCGCGATCACGTCTCTCCGCGAACGGTCGTAACACCAGAAGCTTACAGAAAACTCACCAAGATACTTAGGACCCTGAACGCCAACTTCCACACCTACCAACTCAAACAGGAAAGGCCTTTCCGGGTGGTCCTACGAAACATCCAGCACTCAGCAGACATAGACGAACTCAAATACGAACTCTCAAAACTCGGCCACGAAGTCATCAACGTAAGTAATATAAGGCATAGAGTCTCGAAAGACCCGTTATCCTTATTTTTCATAGATATAAAACAAAAGCCCAACAATAAGGAAATCTACAATATCAGTCGCCTAATGAACGCGATAGTAAAATTCGAACCACCGCTTGTGAAAAAAGAAATAGTGCAATGCAAAAGGTGCCAAAGGTACGGTCATACGCAGAAATACTGCAACCATACTTTCCGCTGCGTTAAATGTGCAGGCACTCACTCCACTGACCAGTGCGCCAAATCACCGGAAACCCCAGCGAAATGCATCCACTGTCAAGGTGACCATCCTGCCAACTACAAAGGCAGCTCAGCCAATAAAACTCTATACACAAACAGGTACCCTAAACTCAGAGCAAAAGAGGTAACCAACCAAACACCCAGCCCGCCGAAATTCACGACTACCCCAATCCCCTCAACCAACCAAACACCCAGTCCTACCAAATTCATTACCACCTCAACCTCCTATGGCCAAGCAGTACAAGGCATCCAAAATAACCCGAATAGCCAAAGGGATCTTCCCCAAAATAGTGTCCCCAACCCACCTAACACAGACAACTTCTCTAGGCTTGAAAAACTAATAGAGAAACAATCAGAGCAAATAAATAATTTGCTATCGCTACTAACACTCATCATGGATAAATTAATACGCCCCGACGCAAAATAAAACCAAGGCGCATAGCTCTTTGGAACGCCAACGGACTAGCGCAACACAAACTTGAACTAGAAGTCTTCCTAAAACACCAGCAAATCGACGTAATGCTCGTATCGGAAACCCACTTCACCGACAAAAACTACCTGAAAACAAATGGTTACAAATTCTACCATACCCAACACCCCAGCGGAAAGACCCACGGTGGCATCGGAATAATAATCAAGGCAAGTATTAAGCACTACGAACTTCCATCATTCCAGAAAGACTACCTCCAAGCAACAAACGTAGCAATAGAAGACTGTCATGGCACAATCACCACTTCAGCAGTATACTGCCCTCCCAGACACACCATCGCCAAAGAAAACTTTGATAACTTCCTGGACACCCTGGGCAATAGATTCATAGCTGGAGGAGACTATAACGCCAAGCACATCCAATGGGGCAGCAGACTGGTTACAGTAAGAGGCAAAAACCTCTTAAACAGCCTAATAAACAACAACCTCAACTACCTCACCACATACGAACCCACATACTGGCCCACTGACACTAACAAAATACCCGACCTTTTCGACTTCTTCGTAACTAAAAATATCTCATCAAGACACGTCCAGATCAACTCCTCGGCTGATCTCTCCTCCGATCATTCCCCCGTGATAGCAACAGTCAGTTCAACATTCATCGAGAATACACCTAATGGCTCCATTCACAACCAACACACCAACTGGCAGCTCTTTAGAGAAGTCTTTACACACTCAACTTCAGCCTTAACTCCACTAAAAACTAAGGAAGAAATCGAAGCAGCCACGGAATACTTAAACACGAGCATAATAAACGCAATCCGCCTCTCCACACCGACAAAGACGTCTATCAGCAAACAAGAATATCCCCAATACATACTAAAAAAAATAGCAGAAAAACGTAGACTAAGGAGAGTATGGCAGACCCATAGAACACTGGATGACAAACGCAAACTAAATAACGCAACTAGAAAGCTATCCAAAACCATAAAAAATTATAAAGACGACTGTTTCCAAAAATACCTCGCCAGCTTATCCCCCACAGCCGACTCCAACTACTCACTGTGGAAGGCCTCCAGGAAACTCACACGCCCCCCACAAATAATCCCACCTATCCGCCGTCCGCAAGGTGGATGGGCGCGAAGCCCTATAGAAAAAGCCGACCTGTTTGCTAAATACTTGTCTAAAGTATTCAAACTCCATTCCCCCAAAGCTGCCGCGGACGTTACTGAATACTTGCACACCCCCTTCTAAATGTCCCCTCTTATCGAACCCTTCACTTCTGCAGAGACTATAGAAACAATCAGTCGCCTAAACCCCAACAAAGCAGCAGGGCACGACCTAATGGGCAATAAAGCAATCAAGGAACTTCCCATAAAAGGGATTGCACTCATCACATCGATTTTTAACGCTATCCTTCGCCTTGAACACTTTCCTAAGGCCTGGAAAATTTCATTGATTACCCTCATCCCTAAACCCGGTAAACCGATATACGAAACCAGCTCCTATCGCCCAATCAGTCTTTTACCTACCCTGTCTAAACTATTCGAGAAGATGCTCACGAATCGACTCCTTCCACTCCTAGAGGACTTGAAAACACTCCCAGATCACCAATTCGGCTTCCGAAAACAACATTCAACAGTAGAGCAAATCCACCGCATAACTCATATGATCAGCCAAACACTCGAAAAGAAAAAATATTGCTCAGCGGTTTTCCTAGACATCCAACAGGCATTCGACAAAGTATGGCATGAAGGGCTACTATACAAGCTTAAAAAGATCCTACCTCACCCCTTCTACTCCATCCTAAAATCCTACCTAACCAATAGACAATTCATGATTAAATACTTAGACGCTATAACCGCAACATTCCCAATAGAATCCGGCATACCCCAAGGTAGTGTCCTCGGACCCCTACTGTACTCCATCTACGCTGCCGACCTACCTATATCAAACGAGATAACAATAGCGACATTTGCAGACGACACAGCGCTATTAGCTACCCACGCAGACCCGGTAATAGCCTCATCCACTCTCCAGCAAAGTCTCGACTCCATGGAAAAGTGGTTTCATAAATGGGGCTTCAAAATTAACGAAAAGAAATCCTCACATGTAACCTTGTTAAGGAAATTCGAGGATTTGGGAATACAAATTATTGACTATATTTCACGCACTACAGTTATACATCTATATTACACTCTGAAGAACGTCTTGCACTCACGCTTGTCGCCAACCGACTATCCTAGATTCTTCTAACATCTGGCAACAGTCTTTTGTCTCCACTAAGACCTTGACGCCCTCTGACCCTTACACACATACTCTCATGTACAGTGTAAATGAATCACTTCCCTAACACGCCTCCTTACATTTATACTGTACACTTAATTTTATTTACATACTTGTCGAATTAACAAAATATTTAACATTTATCGCTTTATTTATATTTCTCTTATTTTACATTCATCCATGACCTAAACATTTCAAATTTCTCTCTACACAGTATATAGGCACAGCTCTATATTGTTCTTCTTAAAACCTAATCTCGTCACATACTTATCAAAATACTCATACCAGTCCCTCGGACTTTCTTTTAACCCATAAAGCGCTTTCGATAATTTACAAACTCTATTCGTTCCGTCCGCATATCCCTTTGGTTGATTTACATATACCTCCGAGGTTACTTCACCATTTAAAAAGGCAGTTTCTACATCCATTTGCTCAATTATTAATCCATTTTGACAACAATATGATAGCAATATCTTAAAGGTCTGATTACTCGCCACTGGAGAATATATGTCATCGGCTACGTTTCTTTGTTGAAATCCCCTTACCACTAATCTAGCCTTATACCTGTCCTCTGATTTTTTCGTGTAAACCCATTTTACATCTAATACTTCTTTGCCTTTTACCCTTTCTACCAATTTCCAAATTTTATTCTTATAGAGACATTCTATTTCCTTATCCATGGCCTGTTTCCAAACTTCATTATTTTCGCAACAAATCGCCTCCTCAAATGTACAAGGGATATCTACTTTACAATAATTTGCATGAATCTCGCAAATATTTTCCTTTTCTGGATACCTTACTGGAGTTTTCTTAATACGTGTAGATCTCCTAGGAGTGTTTGAGCTTTCAATACTACTATTATTTTCATCTTTCCTACCTTCTAACTCTTCCTTATCCATACCATCCAATGAATAGTTATCTTCGCTATCATTTCTATCTGCCTCTAATGAATTTTCCTCAAAACCGATACATTTAGTGTCTGTCTCTATGACCTCTACATGTCTAGCTATTGTTATTTTCCCACCTAATAAGACTCTGTATCCTACTTCACTATATCCTAATAGAATTCCCATATCTGCCTTCTTGTCCCATTTGGAAACTCTTTTTTGTTCTGGCCTTCTTACAAAAGCTTTACTTCCATATAGATGTAGATTTTTAACACTTGGTTTTCTCCCGAAGAATATTTCAAATGGTGTCTTTCTCTCTATAGTATTCGCTAATATTCGATTTTTCAAGTATACCGCTGTACAAACTATTTCCGGCCAGTACCTTTTATGTACTTTCGCTTCCGCTAACAAGCACCGCGCCATATCCATCACTGTTCTATTATACCTTTCCGCTGTCCCGTTTAATTCATGTACGTATGTTGGGCAATTATTTATTCTTATACCTTTATCCCTAGTAAATTTATAAATTCGATTATTTAAATATTCTTTACTATTATCGCATCTTAATATTTTTAACCTCTTGCCCGTTAAAGTTTCGGCTTCATTTACGAACTGTACGAAAGAATCAAAGACCTCATCTTTTGATTTTATACAATAGATCCTAGCTATTTTATTATAATCATCGATAAATGAAATGAAATATTTTTCTCCATTGAATCCGGTAGCCTTAAAGGGACCACATACGTCCGTATGAATAATTTCCATTATTTCCCTAGCCTTAGTTCGATTATTTTTGAAAGGTAAGTTATGCATTTTGCTTTCTATACACACCCTACATTTCAAAAGTTCCTTTTCAAATTCATTCGGTATGCCAGTCACTAGCTGCTCTTTACCCAAAATCTCTAAATATTTAAAATTTACGTGTCCTAGCATCCTATGCCATCTTTCCTTTTTACTCATACCACTACGTTCGGCGCTGTTTACTAAGTGCTTCTTCCCTTTCAATATACTTTTTATTCTATATGTCCCATTCTCTTTGAACGCTACAGCTGTAAGTTTATTATCCTCATCTATTACTTTCGCAATATTTCCTTTGGAAATAACCGTATTCTTATTGTCTGTTAGTTTACCTAAACTAATCAAATTTGCGGACATTTCTTTCGCGTAAAATACTTTCCTCATATTTATTTTATTTTGTTTTCCGAATGCTTCAAAATAACTTATAACATTCCCAACTTTTGTCGCTTTTATCGGTCTATTATCGCCTAAATATATATTTACCGGTTCTTTTAGGTCGATAGATTTATCGAAATAATTTATATTATTAATTATGTGATCGGTACAACCGCTATCTAATAGCCACACTATTTCGTTCTTACTTATTTCATTCGTCTCATGCTGTTTGCTGCGTGCGCCGTTGCTATCCATATGCCTGCTCTTGAGTTTCCATGCTCGCCCGTGCCGGTTGTTGATTGACGATGAAAGTTTCCACGTCCTCTGCTCGTATTGCCTTTGTTCCCTCTTCCTCTGTTTCGACCACGTGTTGGCCCATGCCAATAGCCGTTACTGCTTCCCGCTTGGACGCCATTTTGACACTCTCTCGCAAAGTGTCCTAATCTTCCACATCTGAAGCATCCTTCCTTTTTTGCAGAAAAGGCGTTGGTTTGCCTTTCTCCTCGATTGGATTTATTTTTCTTCTCTGCTATCTCTATTTTATTTTTCACATACGCTACCGTTTGATTCTCTTCTTTCAATGCGTCTATTATGTCCGCTATGTAGCTGTATTCTTCGGGTAACGTATTCAGCATGTAATTCAGCTTTTCCCTCTCACTTACTTGTGCGCCCGCACTTTTTAATTCATTGATTAATTTTTCGAAATCGTTAAAGAATGATGCTGAATCACTGTAGTTCTCCAGTCTTATGTTTTCCAATCTCCTTCTGCATACGATCTGCAGTGCCGTCGACTCTTTCAAGTACATTTCATCGAACCTTTTTATTATATCATACGCCGTTTTTCCTTCCCTAACATACTCCAATTGTCTGTTCGATATTGCACTATAAATTATATTTATCGCCTTCAAATCCTTTTTGTCCCAGTCTTCATCGTCTCTTTCGTTCTTCATTCTAGTTGTAACAACCTCGCATTCCTTATATTTGAGAAACATCGTGATTCTTTGCTTCCACATTCCATAATCCTCACCATCGAATATAGGTATCATGATTTCCGATCTCTCCATTTTAATTGATTCTTCTTTTTTTTCTTTTCTTACTCAAGCGTTCCTACGTGCTCGAAGTATATTTTTTTCCTCTGAAAGTTTTTTTTTCTTTACTGAAAACTCACTCGCAAGATCGTAACCACGCACTAAATATCTTGCAAAACTAGTAACCACGCTCTGCTACCATGTTAAGGAAATTCGAGGATTTGGGAATACAAATTATTGACTGTTACGACCGATCGCGGAGAGACGCGGTCGCGAGGAAAACGCGTCAGCGAGAGGCGTAAATTCTCGCTACGATTCGGTGAATCGACGCCGCAAAGTAGTCGTTCCCCTGTTTCGGGTAGGATAACAGAGGTGGTTGATTGAATCTGACACAGTAGTAAGTTATATTTCACCGTTTATTCCACAACTTATAACGAGGATAGTTACACTGGTGCGTATAGACGAGATTGGTAGAGAGCCAGCTCGAAGGATGCTGCTCGTTCGAAGGTTGCAAAAACACTGTACCTGGGAGACGATGATGTCTCGGAGCGAAGCTAAGGATCCGTCCCGTCCCCGGGACCATCGGCATTTTTTCGTGCCGATGTTATGTAGGAGAGCGAGGGATTAGCCTTCGTTTTTAATTGCTCAAACGAAGGGTCTTAATTGCCCTCGAGAGAAAGTGATTAATGGGGGAAAAGTTGCCGCGTACGTGACAAAAAACAACTTTCCCTTGTCCTGCCGTGGTAGACAATAGTGTTTAGAAACTCCTCGGGACCAGATGTTTGTTTTGTTTAAAGGACCTTTTCTCGTAAATCTATGATTTATGGACGGTGCTTAAGGATAATGAGGGTACGCCGTGCGGACGAGCGGACCTCTGGTGTCCGTCTGGCCCGCGGTGTGTGACCTGGGCCAGGCAGAGAGTCGCGCGGCGTAACATTGACTATATTTCACACACTACAGTTATACATCTATATTACACACTGAAGAACGTCTTGCACGCACGCTTGTCGCCAACCGACTATCCTAGATTCTTCTAACATCTGGCAACAGTCTTTTGTCTCCACTAAGACCTTGACGCCCTCTGACCCTTACACACACACTCTCATGTACAGTGTAAATGTACCACTTACCTAACAAACCTTCACGCTCCGAAAACAAACCTGCCCCCAGGTCACCATTAACAACACAATAATTCCTAGCAAGGACTCAGTCAGATACCTGGGCATGACCCTGGACAGGAGGCTAACTTGGAAAAATCACATCACAGACAAAACAAAGCAACTCAAGGACAAACTCAAGAAATTCTATTGGCTCACTGGCCGACGCTCCAACCTAAGCACACAGAACAAAATTAGCCTCTACAAGACTGCAATAAAACCTGTCTGGACCTACGGAATCCAACTATGGGGAACAGCAAGTAACTCCAACATTGAAATACTTCAACGCTTCCAATCGAAAACGCTAAGATCCTTAATTGATGCACCTTGGTATGTAACCAAGGAGACAATACACCGCGACCTCAAGATACCTACAGTCAAAGAGGAAATAGCAAAATATAGCGACAGATATAGCAAAAGAGTCAACAAACACCGAAATCTCCTAATCACTGGACTACTTGATACGACGGACCAGATTCGCAGGCTGAAGAGGCACTACCCGCTAGACCTAAACGCTTGATTCATTTAGTTATCCAAACTAAGCATATGCATTTACTTATAATACTTATAATACTTATAAATTATACCTATCTATAATAAGTATTAACTTATTGTAAATAAACAGCCATGTCACTGCGCCACGCCGGAAAAATTACTGAAAATTCTCAACGCGAGAATTGATTGTAATTTCAACAAATAAATAAAAAAAAAAAATATTTGTTACATCGCGTAACACCCTACCTAGCCCAGGCCACACACCGGGGGCAAGATGGCAACTAGATGTCTTCGGATACTCACTGCGTACCCTCAATAGTCTCAAGTACCTTCCATAAATCTTAGGAATTTCCTAGTCGAGGTCCTTCAAACCAAACAAACGTCTGTTTCCGAAGCATTTCTAAAGGCCATTGTCTACTACAGCTTGACAAGGGAAAGTTAGTTTTTCTCACGTATGATGCAACTTTCCTCCCACTAACCACTTTCTCTCGAGGGCGATTAAGACCCTTCGTTTAACCAATTAACAACGAAGCCTATTTCCCTCGCTCTCTTAGCCAAAATCGTCACCGACAAATCCGATGGTCCCGTACGCTAGACACACCCATCCTTAGCTTTCCTCCGCCACAGCATCGTCTCCGAACAGTACTGATTTTACATCCTTCGAACGGTCAACATCCTTCAACCGGGTATACACACCCGTAGATCAGTCACTCACTCGTCTCGTACATACGCACCAGCGTAACTGTCTTCGTTATAAGTTGTTAGAATAAACGGTGAAATATAACTTACTAGACTGTGTCATATTCATTTAACCACCTCTGTTATCTTAACCGAAACAGAGGAACGACTAATTCGCGGCGTCGATTAACCGAATCGTAGCGAGAATTCACGCCTCTCGCTGACGCGTTTTCCTCGCGACCGCGTCTCTCCGCGAACGGTCGTAACAATATTGTTAATTTACTTTCGAACAACTTTAATCCTCTCCCGTGCCAGTATTCCCGCACATAGCAGGTTAGCCGAAAGTAGAACTTATTGCCAGTTGCATTAAACGTCAGTTAACGCTACCGAACGCGGCAACTGAATAGAACGTGACACTCGAAAATTTTCAATTCATTTCTTTTCTATTTATCGTCCAATAGATCATCAAACAATAAATCAGCATATTTTTTTTAGCTACTTGTCACAATATCGTAAAAGCATATAACATAAAATATTACAATAAAAAATCTGTTAATGTAAAATACTGTTTCTTAACAACAATTACAAGATAAACCAAAGAATAATGCACTTTTAATTTGCAAGAATATTGAGATATCACAAATTTAAGTTATCAAACTAAGATACCGAAAACAGTGTTTTTACAGAAGTACAACCTTCCCTATGGAATGAACTAGATCGTAGAATTGGTAAAAAGCAATAGTAAAGACTTACGAAAAATGATACATTCGTCTCAATAGAGAAATAAAATACAGCACCGATTACTAGCAAAAATAATCTTTATAATAATAATCTTATTATATCTTAATAATAATCTTAATAATATCTTAATCTTAATAATTATCTTAATCTTAATAATAATCTTTAAGAACATGTTATTGAACAAAAAGATTATCGAACAAAATATTAAACTGTTACAAAAATATTGCCATTTTAGTTTTGTTAACGTCAATGTAAGAAGTATTAATACTTTGGACTGCTCAGGATTCACTTTTCTGCAACATTTCTTTTAGTATTTAAATGCCATTTATCTCTTAATAAAAGGTGCCTGATGAAATGTACATGTTAATTGAATTTTTTATATTTCTTAAAATGTTGTACAGGCAGACATAAGCACTACATACGTAATGAAAATACCCACTTTCACTATTCATAGGAGATTGAAAAAGAACGTATTTGTCGTGGGGGCACCCAAATAGTGAGGGAAATTCCATAATTCGTCATGTCTATTTGCTAACAATTCTTGCGTTTTCGGTATCTGCGAAATGAGAAGTAATTTCAATTTTCTAGGAGTAATTCCCCAGTAGAAATTTGAAATTATTTAAACCCTAGGGTATTTCAAAGTTTTTTTCATTATGTAATATCTAATTGTAACAACAATATTTCGGGTTTTGGTCGAAAGTTAATCGAAAAATAATCGGAAACTTTTAGATTTCATGCTAATTGAAATTAATATTTTTCGCATTCAAATTAGGGGTACAACTAAAAACGATGCAGAATTTTCAAAAAAAGCGGTGGTTATACTTTAAGAGGAAGTTTCGCTTGCAATATCTCAAGCGTAACAAAAAATCCTCAAGAACAAGAACCTATTCAGTGTGCAATACAAAACGTAATTATGATATATATCTTCAATGCGGGTAGAGGTTTCTATAATCAGATACGTTTTCCTTCTGTACAGACAAAGACTCAACCCTATGCAGTCTTCGTCTATCAAACAAAGATCTGCACAACCATCACCTGCTTTTTTTTGCTACTTCCACCTCTAAAATGATTTCTGTTAAAGCGGGAGATGATTTAAATCATAGAAAATTTAACATAAGTAAAAGATAAGTGTTAACATTCGTTCAGTTGGTTAATTATAAAACTTTAAATTAGAAACTGTTGTACTTCCACACAGACTGTATGGAACTACTTTGTTTTTGCAAAGATGTGTATTTTTCTCCCACATATGTTCAACCTAGTAAACTATGTTTTAGCAAAATTCGTGTCATTTCATAAGTATTGCACTCAATCCATCCACTACAAGATCTACAGACACAGTCACCCATACAACTTACGTCTATGTGCTTTGGAATCCTGCAATGACAGTTTGAGAGTTTGCTTGGAAGCCTTAAATAAAAATTGATAGTTGGTATACGAATCTCCATTCGCCAAGAAATCGAAAGTTATTGCCATTCATTCCTGGACAGTCATGACCTTTGTGAAAAAGATCAAACTCGAATTGTCTGCCCTGATCTGTTATGATCCTCAATGACATTCCGAACCATATAAGTCAATCCTCATAAAAGACTCGGATTATGGTACCTGCTTTCTGATCACAAAAGGGTATTGCCACGGGTCAACGCGCGGGATGGTCGACGTAAATCTTGTTGGTGGTCGTGAGGAGAAGACGAGAGCCGTCGATACGTTCCCAAGACCTTTAGAACGTTGGCATGGCGGGCAAATCTGAGCCCATCTTTTTCAACCTGCTATCATCGATTGTCAGACGTAACGTTGAGTCATGAGTTTGGCTGTCGCCTTGATCGCTCGATGTATTGCGTTTGGTAAGATGTCGAAAGCACGTCGGCAGAAGAATTTCTCTGAGAAAGCAATACACCTATTTCCTGGTTCCAGCCTACTTTTGCACATATCTCTTCGCCTTCTTCTTGTGAATTAATCAACACTCCAAAGTCCAACGCCGCATCGATTTCGCCGATCCTTGATAGCGCATTAGCCACAACGATGTTCTTTTCTGATATGTGTCGGATATTAATGCTGAGCTCATTAATAAAGTTTAAATGTCAGATTTATTTGGCGATGAATTTTTCCGGCTTTTGTTGAAAACAGTTTCTCCGACTATGCGCCGAAAGTGTATGATTGCAATATAGATGGCAAGCAATTCTCTGTCGTAGATTGCGAATTTCTGTGTTGCTGTGGATCATTTTTTTGAGAAAAGAGCCAAAGGATTTTCCAATCGTTGCAGTCTCGCGAGCGCGAACAAGGCTCCATGTCTCTTCGGGGGCGGGAAGGAGGTAATCATCGGGCACCTCCTGACGGACCACAACAATTTTATATTGAAATGTAGAAATGATTCAAGAGAGTTGGTATCTGCATTCACTACCTGCATTGGACGACACGATGTTTTAGCAACATACTATTGTGACAATGTTTCGGCGATGACGTTTGCTAGTTCAGTCGCTGTATCGAGATTTGCGTCCTTCTGTGTGGATTACCTGGATGTTAGTCAGCAACTTATATAGTCATAAGGTTCACACTAATCCTTCAAAAAATTGCGACCCAGTGAGACGACGCAGGTGCCAAAGAAACTGCGAGTATCTCTGGTCGCTAAGTTTTACTTGTTCTAGAAAAGCGACGTGTCTCCTATTCTTGTGACACGCCAGTGGATCAGTTCCGTTTTTAATTTCTCGAGTAGTCCCGTCGGTAGTGGGTTCTTAATAATGGTTTTCCCTCCGTTGCGTGTTGGGCGCACAGAGCACTCATGACGTATTTGGTGCTTGCCGTAGTTATTCCAAAGACGTCTAACGGTATTCCACTGATGTTCACCTGCACAAAACCACAAAACCACAAAACCACAAAACCCTGGTACGATAACGCGATCGAATGCTATTCACGTTGATCATCAAGTTATTATACCGAATACTAAATTGCACTCAAAAAAACAAATTTGGTTTTAACACGAGTCACGTCGGGGTCACCAGATGATTCTACTGTGCACTTGATTTTCTATAAAACAAGGTTTTCAATTGTAAGTCAAACTATAGATAAGACTAGTTATTTAGAACGGGTGTTTGTGCGGGTGCGTTGTATGTTTGGATAATTTCCTCAGCGGCGGTGAGATATTTATTGCCTCTGCGCCGAGAATCCCCCTTTTTACGGTTTTGCGTGGAGAATGATAAATAGGGAAAGGTAGAAGAAGGATAGAGAAGGAAGAGTACGGAGGAAAAAGTGGAAATTGAGAAAGTTTATAGGTGGGTCCGTCAGTTCCGTCAGGGTTATCAAATATGTAAGATTGATAATATCCAGGGCGGGTGAATCCTAAGAATAAAATTGGAGAAAGAATATGTTTAGGAATGTACAAGAAAGAGAATATTTCAGGATACTATGGCCAAATTTCAGAAGCAACAGTGTCATTATGGACATTTACATGGAGCACCTCGAAGAATATATCTTAGAAGAATATATCTATGTATATGATATGATGATATGACCCCATGGCACTAAAAATCTATCCAATTTTCTTGTCCTCCTCAACTCATTCCACACAAATATATATGTCGGGTTTACATTAGAATTAGGGTTAGGGGCGTGAAACGAATCTCCCTTTGGATTACACATTGTCGTTATGCAATGGAGAAGACATTGACTAGTGCAAATACGATTATTATAGAACCGGACAAGTAACCGCGGTAGTTAGGTGCTCGAGAAACTAATGACAATGATCCTAGGTTCAATAACGAATCCGCGGTCGACGGGATGATAGATGAACGTACTCACAAAATCTAAGTCGGACGCGTAATATTCACTGGTTGTAAAGAGTTACTCCTTTCATCAATGAGATCGCGAGAAAGAATGCCTTTCCCGTCCCGATGATGCCACAGAGGAAAACTATAATGGGGTGTGTCTAAGGACACGAGATCATCGGATTCGTCGAGAAAAGCCTTCGTTCAGAAAGTAAGGGAAATTGGCGTTGCTGCTAATTGGTCAATCTCCATATTGGTGGTTAGAAAAGGATGTTAGCCGCCCTCGAGGGAAAGTTGCTAGTGGGAGACGCCACTAGTTGAAAAATATGTCTCCCCTATCTTTCCGTAGTTGGGACAAAGACTGTTTGTCTGTTTGAAGGACTTTAGTTAACTAAACCTTAAGATTTATAACGGGCTCTCGGGCTAGCCGAACATGTCCTGCGGAGACGCATCGACATCTGGCAATCATCTTACTCGAAGAATAGGGTCTGCACGTGGCGAGCCACGGGACAGAAACCGTTGGAATGTTTATTGTCTCGTGTCGCCCCGAATATTTCTTTTAAGGAGAGCTATAGAATTACTCCATACCTTGTTAGGCAAAACGTTCATCCCGTAACCGCGGCTACGTTCGGCGACTGACTGTCGCCTCGAGCCCAAGCTCATTATCACGACTCTCGAACAATTACAATCGGGTTGAATAACTACAATTGTTCAATTACAGCTATAGTAGGCTCTAGGTTACAATGTTGCGGGATTATCCAAAATTCCAAAGGCTCCGGTGTTCTTTCATCTCCGACATATATTTCACTATGAAGATAAAAGCCAACCTCCAACTATGGCGACGGAAACTCATTCTCTCGTGAGGTCTCATTAGCGAGTTACATAGCGTCTTTACGCTTGGTGAATATTTTACGTTTTAAGAAAGAGCTAGTTTAGTAATACTTGTATCGTAGACAAGTAAATCGAGTCCAACTTAGACTTTGGAAGAAAGTACATTTGTTATCCCGTTGACCGCGAATTCGTTTTCGACCCTAGGACCATTGTCATTGTTGTCTAATCACCGCAGTTACTTGTCAATTCTGGAATATCTACACTTGTACTAATAATTATATTTATACTAGTCAATGTCTTCTCTATTGCATAACGACAATGTGTAATCCAAATGAAGATTCATTTCACGCCCCTAACCCTAATCATAATGTAAACCCGACATACATAAACATGATGTACATTGATACATGTTCTAGATGTATATATGTACTTAACTTAGATTCTAAATGACATACAGTGAGTCGTGAAAATCTACATGTAGCTATTTAACTTTGTGTATCCGACTTATCAAAGAAAGTAGAACCGCGCTTTGCAAAATTATTTATACATCTTTACATATCAATACAATTATCTGTACATACTGTTGCGAGCATGTGGTAACCACACTGTGGAATTCGAGCATTTGGCAGCCACAGTAAGCAATATCAGAGCCAATGCGAAACGTGACGGAATAGAAAGAGAACGATCGGTCGTCGGTGACATCCATTAAATATACGAGGACAGTGAGACATCTCTGATCCATGGTAGTGAGAGGTCGTGCTTACCAAATAGTTTTACTAGTCCAAATAGTTTTAATAGTCTTACAAATAGCTTAGCTTGCATTATCAAATAGTTGTGTAAACGATAAGTAATTACACATATAAGTTTTCTAATCCTTAACGCTCCGACTTTTAATTGTGAATATCGACCGGCAACTCCAACTTATTCTCATCATACTTCGACTTGCAAGTTTTTAAGTTTCAGATTTTAAATGCTACAATGACGTATAAATAATAATATTAAAGTCATTCAAAACAATCTTTATTCATCTCAGAAGTAATATAATTTTGATTACAATATTTATATTAATTATAATTGAGTAATGTGTGAAATTTTTTAAAACATTCATTGGGATGCAAATCGGGGTTGCGTTCACAGATCTCACAGTAGAAAAGTGTTTGTTGTTTTACCGCATTACTTCTTTTTGGTGAACAAACAAAATATTTTTTCTTTTTCCTTTTCGGCAACTGATTTATTATATGGAGTTTCGCACCGAAACGTTGTTCCTTATCTGTTCCGGAAAACCTGCCATACACATTGTTATTCCGAAAGTTACTTACGAGCTGACTTACGAACAGAAGCGAACACCTTAAATGCGAAGCCAATATGAGTTCCAACTCGAGATATGGCGCAGTCGACATCAGGAATGAACTCTCTCGGGAGAGAGAGAGAGTCTCAAAACACTCAGGAAAGCTACTGAACGGATTTTGATAGAACTACCCGTGTTATATAATTTAGCGTCCAAGAAAAAAAAACAGGCTAGATTTCATCTCGATTCATTTTGTATTTTATCCATAAAAATTATCTACTTAAAGTTAAAGTTCCATATATTAGTAGCTCACGTGAACGAAGTCGCGGACAAAAGCTAGAATTTAATAAGCGAAACTGATCAAACACTGTTCTTTAATTATGTTTATAAAAATATAAACTCGCATAAGTATCGGCAGTTTAAAAATTACATTAGATAAACTGAAATGTAAATAATACTCGCGTGGTCACATCAATGATTCTTTTCATTTGTTTGTTTAATCCTGGATACTGTTTTGTCAATAATCTTCATGTCCACCACTGTTCAAACTGCAGTAGTCGAGTAGGCCAAATTCAATTGTATAGCTTCATAACATCAATAATAGTAGTAGTTTTATTATCGTTTTAATATAAATTAATTGCACTCGCTTTCACCGAAAATTTCCGGTTTGATTAATTTGTATGGAAAATGAAATCGTTTTGTATCGGGTGATAGAGGCGGTAATGATATTCCTTTTTCTCTTATACTATCCATGCCATTGCCAATGTGAGAAAGGTTTCAAGAACAGTTTATTGTAATTTAATTTCACATAGACTGTTATGTCAAAGAAAATAATTTATTAGGTTTTCCGAAAAGTTTCTTTCGTTTCATAAGATTATAATAGATGAACAATAATTTCTGTTTTATATTATTTTATTGAATTAGGTATGATCTATTTCGTTATATTTCTATTATTATGTTCGTGCATAATTCAATAAATTAATATAAAACAAAAAACACTGTGCGTCTATTTTTTCCTTATAAAACGAAAGAAAATTTTCAAACAACCTAATATATGCGATGAATAGGTAAGTCGGTCTGGTAAGTGCTGTAGTATAGTAAGATATAGTATGACACGGTTTGTATTTCAGCAGCGATCAATCAATTTGTATTCGTTGCATTCTGTGTTTAGTCAAAGTGCTTGTACAGAAAAACCATAAACCTTCCTATGATATTTCATTGCAAATGATGACAGATATCAGTTCTAAATTCAATTCAAACTCCAATGATGTGCTAAGTTTTGTATTAGTGCGGTTCTCAGCTGTAAGGGTTAAAAATTTGTTTTGAGTGTAGTTTAGTGATCCCCATAAATTGGCATACTTGATAAGGAATTTATATATACGACATTTACATAAATATTATTGTACATCTAAAACATTGTACCAGTATTCAAAATTATTCATTGGCACTTTTCAAATCGCAGACAAGATTCTGTTTGCAACTGATGTGAGGTGATTAAAATTTGAGAACTTAAGTGGGTATACTAGTCTACAAATTTGAAAAAATCGAAAAATTTTTTTCATATTTCCAAAACTTAGATATTCAAGAATATGCCCTTAAAGGGAGTTTTCAAAATTTTAATTATTTTATGAGTTACAGCCATTTTTGTGACGCGGTATCTGCTCCGATCCGACCGGAACACATTTGTCCATTGACAGTAGACGGTAGACGTTGTCCGAGTAAACTTGTCTCAAAACTTTAAACGCGTTTTTCTCAAAACTACATTTTTCGAGTTGGCGTGCACAGTATCTCAAGTTCTAATGAACTGATTTATTTGAAATTTGGTGTGAATGTTCTTTATACATTTTTCTATCGCCTCAACCAGGGTCAGATCAAAATTTTTAATTTTACTATTTTTAAAAAATTCGGAATTGCCAAAAAAACATGTCAAAAAGGAAAATTTTTTTCAAACGGCCGCCATTTTATGAAAAAATATTTTTTTTTTTTTGCTTTTCCAAGGATCACGCTATAGCCGCATCTAATTAAGAATGCGTTCGGCTTTATTGCTTCAGATAACCAGAAGAATTGAAATCATGCACGTCAGGACACCCTTTTTTTTGGACCCCTCACTTTGCCAGTTCATAACTTTGTGAATTTTAAGATTTTTCAGTTAATTTTTTATGTAATCTTAAAGTATCAATAAACAAATGATAAAAAATGGATAGTAAAAATATTTTTTGTTTCGTTTGTACAGAGCTTCAAAAACCGCCCGAAGTTCATGTCTCTAGACTAGAATACCCCCTTAAACTCAGACGTGGTACAAATTCCCGTTGTTTAGACATTCTGAAATTTCATATCATTTCCTCACCAAGTGTTATACTGTAGGGGTGTAAAATAAAAAGAATTCGGTGGTTGAAAAGCATAGAACATCCTGATTAAATGCGTATCTCATCCGTAAAACTTTATTCATTCTGGAATTTGATTCCATCGCCTTTGTCGGATACGTTACATACTTCACGTGGTTTTTAGTACGGTGAAATATGAAAAAGATGTTTTTAGAATCTGAAAAATACGATGTCGTGTACATTGATTTAAAAAAGATATTCTTCAAATACTTCCACATTATTGGGTTGGCAACTAAGTGATTGCGGATTCTGTCATTAGGTGGTATTAACAAAATTCGTAATCACTTAGTTGCCAACTCAATAATTGTGGATTCAAGAAGAGATACTTGCCTCTGAGAAGTTTTTCAAATTGAACACTAACAGCCCTCCAGCTGATAGATTAGGAGCACTTGAGCAACTTCTTAGTACTAATACAAGCAACAGTTTCGTTCTCGTATTAGTATTATACCAGAACGTATTATATCTGTGAACAAAGTTAATTCAGTAAAAAAAGTCGTTCATTTAGGATAATGATAATGAAGGATTTAATTCAGTTCATAATTTTAGTATCAACAACACAACAGAAATAAAGGAATCCTGCAGGTTTGATAGATCGACGTATTATTCGTATAACACTGTAACAAAAATGATTTCCAGACAATTTTATAATTGACATTCTCATAACCTCGCGAATTAGAAAAAAATGTACAGACATGTGTAATGGGTTTTGCAACTATAAGAAAGTACTTAGAACAACGTATATTCTATTCATATTTACAGATTACATACATCGATTCGGCAAATTCATCGTTTGCATTCAGTACGAATTGTCCTTGTAATAAAAAAAAAAATATATGTACCAGTTGAGCCAAGAGAAATACAATATCCTTAATAAGTTGTCCAGAGATATTCGCTTGCGATGCAACCTGTTTTGAAGAACAGTAATTACGAATAATTACGAATTGATGTCGAACAGTGTGATTTTTTAAATTTAAAAGTTCACCTTTACTAATGTGACGCTAAGAGTTATCATTCCCAAGGCAACGGTGATGAAAAGATAAGCGGAATGACTGCTTTGAATAGTTCTGAGGTAACTGCTTTGAGGTCATTAAAACCGGACCAGTAGATCGTCGTCGATAAAAAATTCAATAATATACATGTAAGTCACATGCAAGTACACAAATTAAATTCTCTCAAAAGTATTGAGATTATACTGGATATTGTTTGAGAATTTTCAAGAATACGTGTTAGGCAATTGTTGTGCTATAGCGCGGTAAATGTTCAATTAATGAAATAAAATCATTGATACTATTTATCAGCAATTAAACGAATACGTCACATTATGGCGTTTGAATTATATATTTTAATAAAACAAATAAATCTTTTTATTCTTTTATATATACATGTTATACACCTCAACTATCTTCTCAAAATTCCACAGCTGTTGTCAGAGATCTCGTTCCTTTTTATTTTCCGCAGAATTCCCGTTTCTCTCGGTCGTTTAATATTTATATTTATTATTTATTTATTCGTGGCTGAGCACTTCTGGGAATTGAGCTAAATCTATCTTTTCTTTTCTAACCTTCTGACAATATCTGCTACGGTGCCCTTTTTTCAATTAAGCACATTAACAATTTTCTCGCGATGAGATACGACAGGTTCAGTCCGGAGATCAAACGAAGTATTCTTGTCTTCACGCAAAGTCGGTATACCAATTGACTACACAGTAACAAACTTGATGAAACCCGTTTATAAAGAAACACTATGTTTCGAGTCAAACGCTTTCAAGAAAATTGCGAAAGAAAATTGCGATGTGTCTGAACGTTTTTGTCGCGCTTAAATTGAATACGATCTCTCTTAATTTCTAATATTGTTTAATTATATTATGTTAACTAAAAAACTTCATCCAGATTTCAAAGTATTAGCTTATCCCAAAAGTTTTTTTCGTTTTATAAGAAAATAATAGATGCACAACATTTTTTGTTTTATATTATTTTATTGAATTATGTTTCTATTGTTTCAATAGAACAAAATGATCGTACATAATTCAATAATATAATATAAAACAAAAAGACATCTGTTATATCCTTATAAAACGAAAGAAACTTCTAGAATAACCTAATACAATAAATGATCTATCAATAAGAACATTTGCAAATTTATTAACAGAGATATAACACGTCAGAATCAAATGTGCGTTAATGTGCGAATATTTTGGGAATTCACTGTACATAATGCATTAAAAAAATTTAGAATTTTGCGAAAAATTCAGGGAACGTCACAATGCTTGTGTGTGATTACTAATGCAGTGCGTTTATTAGCATAGTAGGTACATAAATATGCATCAATAAACCAAAGTTTCTATAGAGTACTTTGATTATAAATTAATATTTACGTACCTGTGTAACAAGAGATAACACACTAATGATATATATAATTATTCGTGTGAACAGTTTCGAAACTTTACTCTGATCAGACCAAATTCCAGCGATCATACTGCATGTCTTCACTACTTTCAGATACTTTTTTTCTATCGTCGTTTTGTTCATAGTAAAATGAAAAATGGCATCGATATTAAACAACTGTATGTACGACCGACAAGTGAAGAATGGCAGTAAAGTTTGTTAAATGATTGAAGTTGACGTGTATACTCCTACTTCCTTTCAGCCATAAAAATTTATCGGAATGACGCTCGTAAATAATGCGTACTTGCTGCTATCGTGACCCTCGTAAAACGGAATGACGATTTAGTTATTCATTCCTCCCTGTTAAGTCTGTGCCTCTAATGTATACCTTAACAACCTTTCACAAAAAAAGAAAAAAACATTTCGAAGTATTATTCTCGAAGCTATTTTGTCTGAAAGGTCAATTACGATTAATAAAAATCGACTTAAAAAGAATAGATACTATAGTATGGATATACCGTGAACCAATTTGAATAATTAAAAGCATGGGAAAGCTTTTTGGCCATGAGACGTAAAAGGATAAAGTATAGCTGAATATCAGAGTGAACTGCAGATTTTGAACTCGTTATCTTTATCATCCAGCCACGAATATCCAACATACGTTTTGTCTTCCATCCGTCTTCTCTCCGCAAAAAAGTACCGCGAGCTTCGTACTTAAAGCTGTTCTACTCCCCACATTCCAGGTTACACATTCCAGGTTAATACTTTGCAACGAGATTAATGTGTGTATGAATATTCAACCTCTTGTCATGATTAATACTAATATTTTTCTTAGTGTTAGTGGTGCTACCGTATTACTTTAAAAAATGCCGAAACTAATTGGTCACATAAGCTAAATCATGCATAATTTCTGTATGTATTCTACGTATTATGCGAAACATTTTAGAATTTCATTAACATTGTAAAGGGACATATTGGTAACATCTGAAACTAATTTAAAAAAATATATGTATGGAGTTACAAAGAGTTTACTGCAAACAAATATTTAATATGACATTAATATGCAGCCTGAGATATATATGTCGGGTTTACCTTAGAATTAGGGTTAGGGGCGTGAAACGAATCTCCCTTTGGATTACACATTGTCGTCATGCGATAGAGAAGACATTGACTAGCGCAAATATGATTATCATAGTACTGGGCAAGTAACCGTGGTAATTAGATACTCGAGAAACTAATGACAATGATCCTAGGTTCAATAAGGAATCCGCGGTCGGCGGGATGATAGGTGAACGTGCTCACAAAATCTAAGTCGGACGCGTAATATTCACTGATCGTAAGGTGTTACTCTATTCGTTGATGGAACCGCAAGAAAGAATGACTTTCCGTCCCGACGATGCCACAGAGGAAAACTATGATGGGGTGTGTCTAAGGACACGAGATCATTGGATTCGTCGGGAATAGCCTTCGTTCGGAAAGTAAGGGAAATTGACGTTGCTGCTAATTGGTCAATCTCCATATCGGTAGTTAGAAAAAGACGCTAACCGCACTTGAGGAAAAGTTGCTAGTGGGAGACGTCGTTCGTTGAAAAAAATAGATCTCCCCTATCTTCCCGTAGTTGGGACAAAGACTGTGTGTTTGAAGGACTAGCTCAGGCTAGCTGAACATGTACTGCGGAGACGCATCGACATCTGGTAATCATCTTACTCGAAGAATAAGGTCTGCGTGTGGCGAGCCACGGGACAGAAACCGTTGGAATATTTACTGTCGCGTGCCGCCACAAATATTTCCTTTAAGGAGAGCTATAGAATTACTCCATACCTTTGTTAGACAAAGCGTTCAACCCGTGACCGCGGCTACGTTTGGCGACTGGCTGTCGCCTCGAGCCCAAGCTCATTATCACAACTCTCGAACAATTACAATCGGATTAAATAACTACAATTGTTTAATTACAGCTATAGTAGACTCTAGATTACAATGTTGCGGGATTATCCAAAATTCCAAAGGCTCCGGTGTTCTTTCATCTCCGACATATATATATCTTTATATAGACTTAAAATTTTAGGAATGTAATCGTGATTGTTAAGATTCGTAACAGCGTGAATGAAATTTCAAAATGTTGTGTGTGGTACACATAATATATTCACAAAAGTATCCACAAGTGTCCAGATATTTTTGTATGTTTCTGTACGTAGAAACAAAATTATTATTTTCTAATTGATTATTTCCATAATACTCGTATGTATATCGTGTATCGAGATTATATAAGAACAGTTTTATTAAGTTATTCTACAATATCGTAGTGATATTGATAAAACGATCGCTCTCAATAATGCGTCTACTGTGAATCACTGGATATCAATCCGTTTTTCATGTCGATCTCAACACTGTATAATATGAAACACATAGTTTTATCACCTGAAATTTACCAATATTGTTACAGCGGATGTAATTATTGAAGATAACATTATTGATACATTACTTCTGAAAAGCTTTGCATGTTCAATTGTATTAAACCGCCGGCAGTTAAATAGCATGGAGTTAGACTTCGCCGCAACGCTAATATGTATAATGCTTGCGTTTTTGTACTCATCTTGTACCATGATGCCTCGTATCTACGAATTTCATTATAATCTATAAATTAATATTATATTAATAAATGTTAAATATAAACATTTCAATCGTACAAACAACCATTCGAATGAAGCGAAAATAAAATAGTAGATGTTTCTTGTTTACACCACTCAATAGCAAGCATGATTATTTTATATTTATTTTAATTGGGAAAGAACAATTATAGAGGACAATTATAGAGGACAATTTGAAAAATCATAAATGAATAAAAGAACTAGCAAATTACATAACATGCTTTACACTGTATAGAAATACATGCATATTCATAATTTGTTACTCTTTTACGTTATTAATAAGCCAAGCAAGTGGTTGATAAGATTACAAGTAATGAGAATGTTGTTATAATATATGTTATACTTACATTGCATCGTAAATCTCATCGGACGAATTTATAACAAACTGACCCTGCATCGTTAGGTAGAACAGATGCAAGAATTGAATAATCAGAAAGCTGGTAAACTTATAAAAATCCATACATATTTCCATCGCAGCGATCTAATTTCAAACAATGATAGTCCATTGACGAATCATATTCAACGATACAAAGTCGATTAAAAGAAGCTCACCTGTACCATCGTAATACTAACGCACAAGACTATTATGCCCATACACATAAAGAGATATGTAACGTGTGCGCTCTCAATTTTTTCCAGAAACCTGCTTTACAAGTAAAATCAAAGAAAATATTTCTTGATTACAACAGAAGTATTTCAGAAAAATACATAATTAGAAATGAAAACGTAATACCGAAGTAGGGCCAAAAAATGTCAGTCGCTTAAAAAGTTATGAGAAGATTAATTTTTGTTTCAATGGGAGATAATTATTACCAAACATTCAAAAGATTTATTAAAAACTGAAATCATAAAGGATATCTATCTAATTCAATGTTGACGATGGTTGAAAGTAATTGAATATCAAAAGTAACCAAAAACAATTTCCGTCTCCCATAATGATTAACATTAACAGAAAATAATCAAATCATTTATCATGGTTATTCGCACCCAAAGTCATTAAAATTAAAATATGAATTCTTATATCATATTTTTTTCAATTTACGTTATAAGTCCAGAGACCAAAAATATATCCTTAAGATTTGTGAGAAAAAGGTTATTGACAAAAAATAAATAAAATCGTTGAAATAACAGGCAGCGATCACTAAATCTTGAATAAATTAAAAAAAAAATACACGATAAAAAAATAATTTTTAAGCATTACGAATAACCGTTATAAATAATCAATGTTTTTTTTGTTTTAGCGACAATCATTATTTATGAGAGAATTCTTTTTTGGTTCCTGATGATCATCATGGATAAAAGAATTTCATTTTGATTCACGATGACCATTATACTACTAAAAGTGGTCGAATGCTGTCTTGCATGAACCGCACACATTTTCCACATAAATTACTGATCACTACATATTACAATATTGACATACATACACGTGAAACAAAAACTGAAGAAAAATTGCATTTATCGCGTTGAGTAGCACTTTTAAGTTTTCGTTTTCGTTGTTGAAATCGTACTATCTTTGCAAGGCAGTTTACCCATTTTTAAACACATCTAGTGAAGAGCCTGTTTGTGTTTTCAATAGGCATACCCAACAATGCTTCTAAAAGATACCTCATATATCTGACTGTCCCTATCTAATTTCGGGAAAATGCTACGAAGAAAACGAAAGCTTTGGCGAAGAATATCATAAATTTTTTTCTGAATGAACTCTTCACTACTACCTTGTTACGTAACATATATTAACGATTTTAGAAATTTGATAGGAGGATAAAACACTTCTGGAAGGACAGAATCATTTCGAAAACCAAAGAAAAATATGGGAATTGTACAAACATAAAGTTGCACTTAATTGTAAATTTAGTATAGGTTTAAGTTATTCTAATGTAAATTTCTTTGGGTCTTTTCATTTTTAGTTCTTTGAACTTTTTTATTCTCTTCATTTTTGTATTTTTTGTTATTTTTTAAATCCTTTTTATTTAGTTCCAATACGAGTAATTTAGATGTGTAATGTGTACAGTGCGTGTTGTATCTATCGTGCTTATTGTGTATTTTGTTTGGAAGAAAACAGAGACTATATTAAGTTATGTTTACTGTAATATAAACCTTTTGCTATTTTCGTTACGATTTTTCTGTTAACAGGGAACACATTCGCAGTGGGTGTGTGATACTTCTCTGGACATCCGCGAACGGGATGATCGCGATGCGTGTGTTCAATTTGTATAAATATTAATTATTTATGAAAGGAAAGGATTGGAAGAAACTACTCGAAAATTTCATGAGATAGATTTCGATATGTTGTTATAGATGTTAATGAGTAGGCAGGTATTGCAAAACATCACGAAGAATGGTTTAAGCTTCAAATGTCATAATCCTCTCTACACCGACAAAGACGTCTATCAGCAAACATGAATATCCCCATTACATATTAAAAAAATAGCAGAAAAACGTAGACTAAGAAGAGTATGACAGACCCATAGAACACTGGAGGACAAACGCAAACTAAACAACGCAACTAGAAAGCTATCCAAAACCATAAAAAACTATAAAAACGACTGCTTCCATAAATATCTCGCCAGTTTGTCCCCCACAGCTGACTCCAACTACTCACTATGGAAGGCCTCCAGGAAACTTACGCTCCCCCCACAAATAATCCCTCCAATCCGCTGTCCGCAAGGTGGATGGGCGCGTAGCCCTATAGAAAAAGCCAACCTGTTTGCTAAATACTTGTCTAAAGTATTCAAACCCCATTCCTCCCTTCACTTCTGCAGAGATTATAGAATCAATCAGTCGCCTAAATCCCAAGAAAGCAGCAGGGCACGACCTAATAGGCAATAAAGCAATCAAGGAACTTCCCATAAAAGGGATTGCACTCATCACATCGATTTTTAACGCTATCCTTCGCCTTGAACACTTTCCTAAGGCCTGGAAAATCTCACTGATTACACTCATCCCTAAACCCGGTAAACCGATATACGAAACCAGCTCCTATCGCCCAATCAGTCTTTTACCTACCCTGTCTAAACTATTCGAGAAGATGCTCACGAATCGACTCCTTCCACTCCTAGAGGACTTGAAAACACTCCCAGATCACCAATTCGGCTTCCGAAAACAACATTCAACAATAGAGCAAATCCACCGCATAACTCATACGATCAGCCAAACACTCGAAAAGAAAAAATATTGCTCAGCGGTTTTCCTAGACATCCAACAGGCATTCGACAAAGTATGGCATGAAGGGCTACTATACAAGCTTAAAAAGATCCTACCTCACCCCTTCTACTCCATCCTAAAATCCTACCTAACCGATAGACAATTCATGGTTAAATGCCTAGACACACTAGGCAATATTCCCAACATTCCCAATAGAATCCAGCATACCCCAAGGTAGTGTCCTCGGACCCCTACTGTACTCCATCTACACTGCCGACTTACCTATATCAAACGAGATAACAATAGCAACATTTGCAGACGACACAGCGCTATTAGCTACCCACGCAGACCCGGTAATAGCCTCATCCACTCTCCAGCGAAGTCTCGACTCCATGGAAAAGTGGTTTCACAAATGGGGCTTCAAAGTCAACGAAAAAAAATCCTCACATGTAACCTTCACGCTCCGAAAACAAACCTGCCCCCAGGTCATCATTAACAATACAATAATTCCTAGCAAGGACTCAGTCAGATACCTGGGCATGACCCTGGACAGGAGGCTAACTTGGAAAAATCACATCACAGACAAAACAAAGCAACTCAAGGACAAACTCAAGAAATTCTATTGGCTCACTGGCCGACGCTCCAACCTAAGCACACAGAACAAAATTAGCCTCTACAAGACCGCAATAAAACCTGTCTGGACCTACGGAATCCAACTATGGGGAACAGCAAGTAACTCCAACATTGAAATACTTCAACGCTTCCAATCGAAAACGCTAAGATCCTTAATTGATGCACCTTGGTATGTAACCAAGGAGACAATACACCGCGACCTCAAGATACCCACAGTCAAAGAGGAAATAGCAAAATATAGCGACAGATATAACAAAAGAGTCAACAAACACCGAAACCCCCTAATCACTGGATTACTTGATACGACGGACCAGATTCGCAGGCTGAAGAGGCACTACCCGCTAGACCTAAACGCTAGATTCAATTAGTTATCTAAATTAAGTAATATTTACTTATTTACAATACTTACTTATAAATTATGCTTATCTATAATAAGTATTAACTTATTATAAATAATCAGCCATGTCACTGCGCCAGAAAAATTACTGAAAATTCTCAACGCGAAAATTGATTGTAATTTTAATAAATAAATAAATAATAATAATAAAAAAAACAGTAACCATTATTCATGGCGGAATTTTTTGTTGGTCATGGATAATCATTATGGATGATAGAACTTCTTTTACCAATAATCCTTATCGAATCGTTATCGACGAAATTCATTTTTGGCTACTTTCGGCCATTGTTCGTTTCCATTAACATTACTGATACACCACAGGTGATCGAGAATTGTATTTATCCCCTTAGGTACGGCTGAATTTAGCGCTGAGCTGTTTTTTTGTACGACAGAATTTGACGCGAATTACACGTAAATGATACAACACTCCAATGTGTGACAGATAATACTGTTCCCTAGCACATCGGAACGAAGTTTTTGATAACTAAATTATAATTCTTCTTAAAGATATGATGCATATACTTTAACTTTAATAATTTACTTTAATAATTAATAATATAATTGAGTTTGATATATTTTAAAGCACGGTACCACATAGACCCACGTCACAGTTTTCACACTCATAGCGCGATAGTGTTTTTCAAATTGCTCTTCGTTTTCTACTTTGAATCGACATTTTGAGGTTGAAAATTCTAAACAATTAAACAATTATAAGGGCATGTTAATAAGAGCATCTAATAATGGTATATTTATATTAAAGAGAAGCAACAATTGATACCTGACACTTGCGTAAAGATTATATATTCTGTTTGTATATTGTTAACACTGTTATAAAACGTTGTGAGGGCAAGAGAAGTGTGAGGCAAGACTAATGAAAGAGATCATTTACTTCAAACGATGAGCGAATGAGCCAGTAGGATGAGCTAATATAGTGGCGCATCGTAATATAATGGCATCCGCGAAAGCCACTATAGTGGCGCATCGTACCTAAGAGGTTAAAGCTCTTCTATCCAAATGTTAATAAAAATTAACGATAGTCGCAAGTAATTAAAAAAAAAATTCCGTCACCGATAATGGATATCAGCACACAAAAAAGAATTCTCTCATCTATAATGGTAGTCGCTAAGTAAGAAAAATTTCGTTAGTCGATGTTTATCGGTAACCAAAAAAGAATTCTTCCGCGTATAATAGTTATCGGCAACCATATTTATGTTGATCATATATTGCGGGTATTCGTAAACAAAACCAGATAAACTTATCTACTAATTCTTATATTGCAATCTTTAGTCTTTTGTTTATAACTGTCCCTGGTTATAACAGTTAGAAACGCTGGCTAATACTGACATTATTGCCCGTTGGTGTCCCTGTATAGAGAAGCGTACTCTGTCATATGTCTCCTTCGCCTTCTTTTCAGAAATCTTCGTATTGAAAGAAAAGTCATTGATAGCATTCTTGAAGCGATATCTAGAAACAGTACAATTTATTCGATAACATTTAAAATATGCAGGAAATTTTCGATTTGCTTACCCAGCCACAGTCAACAGTCCGCAAGCATGCTGCACGAGGACCATGTAACAAGTGTCACAACTGACGAATACGATTAGTACCACATATATAGCGAGGCCCAGATATATTTGAATGTAGTAATAATATTTGAGGTCATCCTCGACAAAATAGTATGCTGGTATAGTGTATAACATGGGTGGCGATGTATTGTGTGGTTTTATCATGTGTACCAGACGCATTGTCCATGGCAGTTGTACGAAAAGGAATGCGCATATACACGCGTTTACTGAAAACAAATGATTACTATCTTAATTCACTACGGATATTTATGCAAATACATAAATATTGTTGCAAACGTATGTAGAAGGATAGGACATAAAAAAAGATTTGTGTTACTCATGAAATTGCAGAGCATTGAGTGCTGTTCTTTGGACATATTCTATTTTTCTACATATTACGTGCATTTCATGCATTTTAGCAGCTCTGAGTTTCCCATTAATACATAAATATTCGTATTCTATTAATTAAATTACAAAATATAAAATAATGAACAGTGTAGACAGTCGGCATCCATTTTTATATTATTCCTGTCAAGTATTTTATCTTCTAATAAATATATCACGAAACGACAGCGGGTTGTTATTCATTACGTATTTTTACATCGAAAATGCAACAGTTTTCAATATTAACCCTTCAAATTTTCTTATGCATTTATTGAATAATCGCGGCATTTTACTTATCTATATGAGTGTTAGCCAGATCAATCCGTTGTATAATAATGAGATTGTCGACTAAAGTTGCGATTGACCTTTGCAAGTACATATTTTAACTTACCAAAGTAGAACATGGCAAGAATGCTTCCTCTATTAGCGTATGTCGTCATAATGGAAAATTCTTGTTTCAATCGATCGATTGCCCAGTCCTCGGACATATCATTCAAAAGGGACTTGAGCTATAATATTTATAAGATTAGTATGCAAACTGAAAGAAAGGTAAGAAAGTACTTTCTTACCTTTTCAGCGTTCAGAACATAGTTACCATGTTTTATGATCATAAGAATTGTCGCACCTATTAAGGACGACTGCTCTATCACGACTTCCAAAGTACCTATATGTACGACTCTTGCTACCTTGGATTAAAGTTAATGGTCTATTCTTAATTATTTTTACCTCTATCTTTGGCCCTTAAGAGTTATTATCAAGGTAATCGCGATGATGCTATTTACATCTTTTTATTTTAGAAATCAATCGTTTAAACTTCAAACAAATGCAACTTTTTTTATTATCCTTCATTATTTTGTTAAAAGTAACAACGTTCTTTTCTTTTCCGAGTGATGTCAAAAAGAAAAGTTCGCTTGGTGTGAAATTTTATAGCATAATAATTATAGCATCTAATTAGTGGGTTAATCGTGTCTTCCTAAAATTATCTACGATATCCGAGAATTTTTTTATACGATCCTACAGGACCCCTTCTTTTTTGTTTCATACAACTCTTTTAAAATCGAGAGTTACGTTTTGAAATGAAAATCATTAGGACTATCTATGGATTTTATTTGTATTTCATACCAGCTATAACAGAGGAGCAATGGAAAGTGATTTGCGTTACTATCATAGAACGTTTTGTTACCAATATGATGTTGTAATATTGGTGAATTGTTATATAAATTGATAGATATGTACCTGTACAACGACAAACGATCCCATGGTAATATGCACCATGGCCCACAAAATAAATTTTACTTTATTTTGATCTGGCCAAATCCCGCCCAGTTTCGCAAATATTTTCGTTATTTTCAAGAATCGCGTCTCTAATGTAGCTCTGTTCATGCTAAAAGCTTGATCTCAATCAACTCAACGCTCGACAACTCCGGAGATCATTACTAACACACTGTAAATGGAACCTTATAATGTATATGAAAAATGTATAAACGATAAAGTTCTCCCATTCTTAAATTACAGTTAATCATACGTCACTAATGCAACGTATATCCTCCATGCACTTTATAAATATTTAATCACTACATTTGGAGAAAGAACCAGCAACTGTTCTCATCAGCTGTCTCGTCATTCTTATATTATGTATGTATGTCACAGATGTTAGGAACGAGCGATATTTAGGTATACAATTGTATATCGACAACATGGAGTTTTAGGTATACCGTGAAAAGCAACATAATGTAATGTAGTAGGTTGCAACAGACCAACGAAGACAGTGAAATTCTGAGTGTCTAGTTGTTTTCACAAACTTCATAATCGTAATTTTATTCCGTGTTGAAACTTCGTTAAGTAATAAGTAAATTCGATAATAAGTACACGAATAACAATTATTGTATACACTTCATCGGTGCAATGCATAATAAATTGATGTTTAATAATAAATAATCAATATATCACCATGATTTACAACGAATTTCATATAACATATATTTCAATTAGCTAACACGCAGATTAATATTATAATAACGTGCTTTATATTAATATGAGTCTCATACTAACATAACTTGTTTTATTTCACTCTAATTTCGTGGAAATTGCCGTGTAATAAGAAATTACTTTGATGATCCTAAAATAAAAACACCGCTCATATAAACATACGTTTGAAGTGTTTAAAATCAGTTTGATAACAGATTGTTCTATCACTTCTCGGAAAAATTGGAAATTCAATATTATAAGGTGTGTTAATAGAGAGGCACTTAGACAACTACTCAACACTAATTTAATGCTCGAATTTTAGCTGGTGAAGTGTGCCATAGCGATTTGTTTCTGCAAAGAACAATCTATATTAAATAAGAAGAATTGAAGACGAGGATTGGAAACTGGTTCAGACAGTCAAATATTTTCAATGTACTGAAGGAATTCACAGCCGCGATACGAAGATATTAATTCCTTGAGAGAAAATGAATTCGTAACGTACCTAAAAATTTCATTATATTTAACATATTCAAGACAGGTGTATTTGGATGATTATTTCCAATGCTCAAGTAGTTTCTGCGTTTATAATTAGTACTCGGGTGTATATGCATTTATAGAATATTTACAGGTGCAAAAGTTTGCGCGCGTAATAAGAAAAAAAATGTCTAAAACATCCATACTATTTGTTTTATTTATATTATTGATATTTGTGATATCTCAATTTATTTAAAATAAGTCTCTATTTTTATGTGTGTTTCACATTTTTAGTCGCTTTGATAAAAATACAAATTTGCAATAAACATCGGAGGTCTATTTATAATTTCTCTGTATTAATATATTAACAGTCAATACCATGAAAGATCCAATTTTTTTTATTTTAGAACCAATTACTATTTTATATTTTAGGATTAAATGATTTATATAGTATGAGAATAAGTTCTTATTAGTATTCATTGTTTATTTGCATGGAGTCATAAATGCCTTCTAATTCGATTCTTACAAACTGGCTTCGGCCAGTAAGATTCCTGAAGAAGAAAGTAAGAGTTAGATCTGTTAATCTCTTTCGAAATTCTCCTTCTTTTATAACGACACTGCATAAAGCTTGCGCTAGCAGCATTCTATTATACAATAGTATATCCGTACGTAGATGTAGGTAAACACAAATCACTAATAACAGACATACTTTTTACGTCTAAGTAAAGATTTATTGAAATTGGAATATTCGTGGTTCTTTAGACTTCGATCATATTTTTAATCCTCTCCGCACTTAACAGCCGAGATGTCGACTCAGACGAATATTGCCACAAATATCTCGAGTTGATATTCCTTCTTTTCATATGTAATACAATTTTAACACATGTAATGACAATTTATTTTCATGAAATGGTATTTAAAAACATATTTCCGAGGAGTGATGTAGACAGTATAGATATAGTAAGGTAAGTATAGATATAGTAAGAGGACTGATATAGACATGTTTAACATTTTTCCAAAAAAAAGAATTATCTTCCAAAAATTAAAGCTTATAGGAAATGATTAAATAACTCTTTTATGCAGAACAAGGTACGCTTTACGATGAAATACAAGAAAAATGTAAAGACATCTTTATTTAAAAAAAAAATGTATTAATTTTAATAAATGTCTTTAAAATGTATATTCTTTAAAATATTTCTAGATGCTACATAAAAGAGTTACAAAATTCTACAAGAGTTAATAGTGTCAGATGGAGAAATCAACTTTTTTCCCTTTTTTTTTTTTTATACGGGAGGAAATCTTCATAGACAGCCCCGACATTTACCAACTTTACCGACTAAAACCCCACGGTGGTCCGCCTGGTCAACAGGGGTGTCCCGGGACCTCTTTCGAATTACTGCTGGAGCACTACTGCGTCTTCTCCTATCTGAGGGAGTCGTTCCTAGGTTAGTTCGGGCATTGGGAGGGGCCACCTCTCACCGCTAACCGTTGGATCATCGTTCAAGTCTGAGAAAATCCCAGATCCTCCTCGGCGTGTCGGACCCTATGACCACCTAGGGCGGCGGAGGGCCGCCCTTTGGCGCGGAACCCTATAAGAGTGGGATGTTCTCACCCTCTCCCATTCTGTTCGATCCTTTACGAGCATTACTCCTTCGCAATAGGAGCGGACTGTGTAGAACTCTTGTTGTCCCCTCAGCATCGATTTCACAACTGACGAGGATGGAAAAATGAACTAGAGTATTCGCAAAACATCGAAACGAGTCGTATTATATATTGAACATACGATCGAAATCCAAAGGACCACGAATGTGTCATCTACTAATCATCGTGAAGGTTTAAAATCTATAATATATTGAAATTATTTTACTACAGTGATTGTGACTGTTCGAAATTACCATTTTGTAAATAATCACTTTCAACCTTCAAATTAATATTTTTCATGTAAGTTACACTTATAAACATATCGTATCGACGATAAGCCGCTTATAATGTAAAATTGAATTCTCAAATTGAAGGTTCAAAAGATCTTGTCATAAAAAACTTAAATACATAGAAAAGAATAGAGTTTCATTTAACGTTAACAATGGAAAAAAATGTACAAAATTAGAAATTATTACAAAATTAGAAACAGTTCTGCCCGAGCAGCCGAGCTAAACGGACGTGTAAAACAGTGCTTCAGAGAAAGTGCGGCAAGTGGGGAAAAGAAAGTTACGAACGACAACATTCATAGCCAAATGGTGGAAATCCGTGTCTTCTACTAAGAAGACTATTATTAAATCTAAAATGCAAAATCACATCCCACCGATAAAAATAATTAGTAAAGATGAAACATACTACATAAACAAAGCAACAAACATATCAAAACCAAACCAATCACTAAACGAAGAACAGGAGTGGTCAATTACAAACGAAATTGGAATCGAACCAATACAAAACAATGAAGAGAATAAAACCAATAACGAACTAACCCAGCAGGATGAAAGCTGGAAGGTGGCAAGTTACAACAAAAAACGAACAATAACACCAAACACAAAAGTTAAGGGGAGGGGGGAAGGTTTTAAAATTTTTTTCGAATTTTTTATTTTTTTTTTTAATTGAATGCATAATATTTTAAGAATATTGTGTCAAAATTTCAAGTCGATTGGAGCAAAATTGACGAAGTTACGAGTATTTTTATACATGTCGGATTTTATTACCTACCCGAGCCGAGCGTGCTATTGTTACCTGGCAGACGTTTTTCTCTCTATATAATACCTAATTTTACCCCCCAGATCTATTTATAAAAATTTCGACGTAAGTACAAACCTCCTTATACCTGTACTGCATATTTTGTCAGTGTAGAGTATAAAATTTAGTGTAGGAGTATTCTATCGAGCAGACGTATAGGTGCGTTCCTATTTTCGCATCATTTTGGCTCCGTTTTCATTAAGTTTTGTGTTAAATTATTACTAAAATTCCTAAAAAAATTACAAGATCTGATAGACAATCAACTGGTTCGAGATTATATCGACCTAGAAAAATTATACCTCCGCATAAACGTACAAACGAAGGCATTTCAACAAGTAGCGCGTCAGCTAAAAAAATAAAAGTGACCGTTGAAGATCAAGTTACGAAGGATCTTGAAAAACATTATAGGATAATTGATTTTTTATTAGTCTTTTCAACAATTGCTACGCTAGTGAAGTGTGTGAAATGTGATGGAAAAGTAAATTTTCATTCAACTAAGAAAGAAGGCCTTGGATTTAACATCAAAGTGTCGTGCGAATGCTCTAAACAGATTACAAATGTTCCGTTTAGTGCAAGAATAAACTCTGGTACTTTCGATGTTAATTATCGGTTTGTTTTCGTGATGAGGATATTAGGTCTTGGATTAGTTGGCTGTGAAAAGTTCTGCGGTTTGATGAATTTGTCTAGTAGGTTTTTATCAAAACCGGCGTACAATGATTACGTGAAAGAAATGTGCTCGACTGCGAGAGAAGTAGCGAATCGATTTTTTTAATCTGCTATAAAAGAAGAAAAAGCAGCAACAGCCGAAGAGCTATCATGGATGATAGCAACATCCTTTATGGACCTGGCATTGATGATTCAGTGTGAGGTAAGCCGATAAAATTCGCTTATGAACGTTTTATATCAGATTTTTTAATGTTCAAAACATTAAAGCGTTTTCCCCACAACTCACGTTTTCAAAGTCGATGTCCCTCATAACTTCAAAACTACTACACCGATACTTTTGAAATTTTGAACACTATTTCTGTACGTAATTTACGAGGTAACGCTGCAGAGTTTTTTCACATTTGTTAATTATTTTTATTTTACGATAACAAATTAGCCGCAAATTTTCGCACAAAATCGCGTTTTTCCCTTCAAAGTGTTCCAAAAAAGTAAAAAATTGAAATTTCGAAAAACCCTCGCAGCGTTACCTGGGGAAAACTATTACCTAACGAATGAACTTTAACTTTTTGATTTCAGATGATCCAGCACCAAGTTATGAGAGGCACCGCAATTATACTTTTTTCCGAGACACGTCCGAATAATTGCTACCATTGCCGTATTTTTTAATATCTCTCCGTGAAAATTTTATACAATATTCTTCGAATGTCATACTTTAATGTAATATTGGTTTTAAAAAAGAGATTTTAACTGTGTCTTCGCAAAACATTCACAAAAACATGCCTTTTTTTTTGTACGAACTAACTTTATCCCCCCCCCCCCCTTAAGAAAGCTATAGAAGCAGAAAAACAACAATGGCTACAAAAAATTACACTCCGAAACTCCTTCAGCGCACTGCCAGAAGAGAAAGAAACAGACCCGGCCGGAAAACCCACATCGCTAAACCACCACCAATTTACATTGAAGCCCAAATAATAGACCCCCTCATTGAACTACTTAACAACACGGGAGGAAAAGAAAATTACAGTATAAAACAATTAAAACAAGACCAGGTAAAAGTACAAACGAACACCCGAGAAATTTTCAGAAAAGTGACAAAAGCACTAAAAGAAAAAGACGCCGGATATTACACTTACCAGCTGAAAACTGATAAAAGTTACAAAGCAGTAATCAGAGGATTACATCCAAAAACATACAAATAACATATGCGAGGAACTAGCTAAAATCGGGCATCATGTAAGAGCTGTGGCGGATAGGTATCAATACGACGCCGACAGGTCGAGGCATCAACGCGGCGCAACACCTCCCGGGCAATCCATAGGTACCAACCGCCAACACTAGAGGGCTACGATGACAACGAGTCTGTCTAACTCGCTAGCGGTCGAATATACGGACGATTGATACAAATACCGCACCTAGCGAGACTCGCTCTACGTCTAAGGCAGGGACTACCGGGCATAGCCTTACTGACGAGTCCACCAGTAGTCCCGGGACGAAACGCAACCTCTCTTTTCATCCGCCACATTGGTGACCACCGACGACGAACACGCCAAGCAGGTGACCGGATACGAGACGACGACCAGGCCAGGAAGTGATGTAGCCATTGCAATAGTTCATGGGCATCACCTCCAGCAGCACGTCAGAGAAAGAGACAACCATCTCGTCCCCACGACGATCAGCCTTCCATCATCGACGACGAGCCATTCCCTCTAACTTGTATCGCACTATATAGCTTTGGGGTCACGCTATAGCGCTAGGGGGGGGGGGCTGTGTGGCGGATCGGTATCAACAGGACGCCGACAGGTCGAGGCATCAACGCGGCGAAACACCTCCCGGGCGATCCGCTGGTACCAACCGCCAACACTAGAGGGCTACGACGACAACGAGTCTGTCTAACTCGCTAGCGGTCGAATATACGAGCGATTGATACAAATACCGCACCTAGCGAGACTTCCTCTACGTCTAAGGCAGGGACTACCGGGGATAGCCTTACTGACGAGTCCACCGGTAGTTCCGGGACGAAACGCAAACTCTGTTTTCATTTAGTTCGAATCACACTCCCTACATCTCTATTGTAGTACTGCGAAAAAATCGCCGACATACACACAATGTCGACGATAAAGCGCAAATGACGACAAGCCGAAAAGGTCAGAAAACTTCAATAGGCCTAACGGCCATCGAGATACCATATATTTTCGGCACCCCAGTCGTTGGTCGTCAGTTAGCTGCCGAAGAATCAATAGTCAAGAGTCGTTAATCGAAAGTCGAGAATTGTCGTAGTCATATCACATTACTGCAGTAAGTTCACGTTAAATAATCATCGTTTTCTGTTTAATCCACTGTAATAAATCCATGTGTTAATAAATTATCGTATAGTATAGAAATCACTAAGTCCTAACTTCTAATATTTCTGATAAAGAAATCCTAGGATACATTCATCCGCGCATTTTCTGTCTCTATTCTGAGATAAAACCTCAACAGAATTGATAGCGTAATTGATTTAAATTAGTAGTAGAAGTATTATTTAATTTATTAATTAGCATTACTGTATTAATATTAATTTATTAATAAATAGCAGAATTATTTTAAATTAATGGTATATTGTTATCGATTGTTAGAATTTAATCTTGGAATTAGGATTAATATTCTGTGGAAGACACAATGTTTATGTTGAAATAATACAATGTGATATTTATTAAACAATTATTTCGAGAGTTATAAATGTGCGTTCTGGAATGTAGACAGTTGGCTAGTTATTCACAGACTGGCTTAGTGACCCATGGCCCTTGAAAAGGTTTAGAGCCCCACTCTCTATGCAGTAATGAGTGTGACCTGTGTGAGTGTCTGTGTGGCGTCACATGTGGCACAAAACCTTCTAGTAGCTTCTCGACGTGCCCATCTAGAATGTTCCATCCATATCCTCACGCTTCTTCCGGCGTCCTTTTGAAAAAGCATGCACGTGCTAACTGCCGTGGTGCATCTCACGAACGCACGCTGGTGGGGATGGCGCTGGGCAACGAATGGAAGAATCTGTACGATCAAACACTCTATCCGCATGCGACTGATATCGTTGTATTCCAACAGTTATAAATTAATAGTTTCAGTTTTATAAATTAATGGCTTAGATGACACAAATTAGTAGCTTAATTGTTATAAACTAATGTCTTAAATATCATAAATTAACAATTAACACTGTTACAGGAGTTGAAGCAAAGACGAACTCGCGTATGAGCGAGTGTTCTTTATACATACTATGTATACCCGGTGATAAAATTCTTACAAGGTTCCGGAAAGTTCGTCATAAGGTAAAGATCTTCAATGATGTCATGAAAAGTGACTTTTCCATTATAACACAATCATATACCATAATTTTTAAATTTTTATTGTAAATTATCGCCTTCAATAATTTATTATAATAATTACTTCTATATCTTTTATATTTTTTTAAGTCAGAACTAAATTTACACTTTCGTAATACTAATATTTTACTGTATTACAACTGCATTAATTTATATTAAGTGCCAATTTATGAAAAAAATAATTGTACTATAATACTCAAATATAAAGTTGACCAGTAGTCACCCATTCCAAAAGGAGAAGAATTTAAATAATATTTCAACTTATAATAACATACTTTTAGAATTCTTTTTTACAGAATTTTTAATTTTTGCAACCCATTATAATAATTTATAACTATTCTTAACTTAATTCCAAGTAAAGTTGTTCAACAATCAATTATTAAATATATAAATCAAATATATTTTAACACACATAACTATATTTTACTTTCTAATATAAGATTATGTTGAAGCATTGTTTTAGTTCAATTATGAATTTTATTACTTACGTTATTTCATTTAATAACGCCTGTGTAATTTGTATTTGTATGTAGTATGTGTGGAATATGTAGAATTGCGTTTGTTTGAACCTGTCGTGCGACAAATATTTATTGTCCTTGCTATGTATATACTATTTCTCGTTCACATAATAGTATTTCACGTTCACATAAATGAATACAATGAACTTTCTTTAGTCAAACACTAATTAAAATTTTGCCGACATTAACGGAGTGCGTTCAAACAGTCGACATAATTTTAAGAGTATCCCCACTTTTTGACATAATTACCATCCCATTACAAACCTATAAAAACTCGTCTGGGCTGGTTGCGTTTAAATTATGTTCGGATTTTCCAATTTCCACGTATTTTTACCAGGGTTATGACTGCAGTTTGTGCGTCTACACATCCTAAAAACCATATCTTACTCACTATAATCTGTTAAATCATTTAAAAACCCAAAAATCGACATCAAACGCAGAAAAATGCTATGGGACTGATTGCGTCAAGGTTACGTTAAGGTTCGATATTTCGATTTTATTACGCCATTGCCAATAGTTTCCGCCAAGCAATGGGTCAATCTAGGCTAAAGGAGCAGCTCGAATGATTGCAGCGAACCAATTGCTGGCCCTTTTGCCAAATTGAACCTCTGTGCAAAGATTCGGGCTCGCAACCCTTATCAGAATAATGCCAATCGCCATCGGAATGTCGCAAACTGTCGTTGGAATTGGGCAAAAAAACACGCACGTTACGCCTAAGTGATCATTTCGGTCTCACTTATCGCACACGGATAAAAAGAAGACAGATGTACTTGTTAACTAGTCGAAATTCTAAACTCAGCGTAGAAAACAAATTAAAAATTTACAAAACGATAACAAAACCAATTTGGACGTACAGAATACCACTATGGGGGACAGCAGCAATGAGACACATAAATAAACTAGAGTCGCTACAATCAAAAATACTCAGAACAATAGTTAACGCCCCATGGTATGTCAGAAACGAAGATATACGCAAAGATCTAAAAATACCAACTGTCAAAGAAGAAATCGGCAAATACGCAAAAAGATACACGGAAAGATTGGCAACACATCGAAACCAGCTAGCTGCTGAAACGAGCAAAACCCATATAAAAAGAAGACTAAGAAGGAAACATCCCACTGACCTCGTTAAAAAAATAAAATAGACAAACTGGAAGATGGTATATCTCGTTTGGGGCTAGCCATCCACATGTTATTTAGTAATTACCATTGTCACACCGCGCCTCGTCGCCGGAGCCGCCGTGCCAGGCAGCCCGGTTCCCCCATCGGACTGCTTGGCTGCCCCGAGGCGCTGAGCCGCCAAGCGCCCAGCCCGAGCCCCATGGGGGGGGGGGGGCAGCGCGCTTCGCCAACGCCACACGGAGTCCCAGGCGATCCACTCATCCAAGTACTATCCGTGTCCGGCGCTGCTTAACTTTCGTGATCTGACGGAAACGAGTGCACTCAGCGCGGCCAGGGCGTTGGCAGTCAATTAGCAATCTAAGCCTTCGACATCTCGCGCAATTGTGACATCAATCACTTCTCAACCTACATCAGAAATAAAACATCGACCCCCGACTTTCGAACGCCAAGGCTGCGACGCACCTTAGTCTCCATCAGAGATAAGATCTCAACCACCGACTTTCGGACGCCAAGGCTGCAACGCATCTTAGTCCCCATCTGAGATAAAATCTCGAACCCCGATTTTCGGACGCCAAGGCTGCGACGCATCTTAGTCCTCATCAGAGATAGGATATCGACCCCCGACTTTCGGACTCCTTTGGAACCCACACCAAACCCCTCAACATCCTCAAACCAAAACGTATATAAACCGAGACTCCACCCAGCTCGGGCAGTTTTTGTTCTAGTTGCTGTTCTTGTACAACACCCCTTTTTTGGTTCAGCGTTATTCTATTATTCTAAGTGTCAAAATTATAATGAAGTTCGATAAAAGAAAATTAATAGTTGGGTTACGACTCAGCTTTCTTTTCTCTTACAATCCAAGTATCAATTTTACGTGACAAAATCATCGTCCGCACTCGTAGCGTATATCGAATCATATCTACCCGAGCTTGAACTTGTAACCGCGCACGGCGAACCGAATTTAATAACCGCGAGTCTTGCGCCAAGTGTACTCATCGAATATTACTGTTAATAAATATTTGTTGTTGAATACATCTGAGTATTCCTTCCGCACCTATCACGACATTCCACCTCACCGGCAAATGTGGTTACAATAACAATACAATCTTTTTCATTTACAATATTATCTTTGATAATAAAAAAATAGAAAAAATGGCTTTGTATTTGGTAATTACTGTGGAAGTTTGTATTTCTCTGAAACTGAATAATTTTGACTTGGCTGAATAAAATATACATAATGTTTAACAAATGAAAAGTTCAATTCTTCTGAAATATATTTCATAATTAATTTTTTATTATATTATAATGGTAACAAAGATGAAAAAACAAGTGATCAAGAACGAAAGAATAGAAAATAAAGAACAGATAAATAATTAGAAATCACATTGCTCAGGATTTTGGATTCTTCAGTTTGCAGTACGGACGGCACATCTATTTTTTAGGAAGTTGGAATTTCCCACACTACATAAGGTTTACAATTCGGACTGCGTCGAGAGAATAATTCGCATCCTAAGCACTCGACGGGTCCTCTCAACACACGTGGTATAATCCTTGATATGACCATCATGCTTTCCTTGGATTTTGTTGCGCCATGCTGATGTTGATTGAGATATTCTTTATCCCATATGCTCCACCAGTGTTGTCTCGGTGGTTTTATTTTTTGCCACGCGGACAATCGTCCTGTTTTTAATGTTGTAAGATTGCACTCTGGAGTACTTGTTAATGAGTCACGTTTTAGGAAATGACGTGTCAACGGACTGAGGTCATTGGGATCCGAGAATAATGGGATCAATGGTCTGAACTTCAAACTCGCCTCAATTTCTATCACGTTAGTGGATAATTCTTGGTATGCGAATAATGTGTTTCCTACCATGAGAATCACGATGTGTTTGAGTAACTTAGCGGTAGCTTCCTATAGTCCATCTAAGAGTGGTGCGCGAGGTAGGATGAAGTGTCAATTTATGCGATTGTCTAACAAATAGTTTCATGATTGTACACTTGCCTGCCAGTTGAATCGCGTATGGTATGTACTATGTAGGGTGTTCTGCGCGCGTGTTCTTCTGTATAAAGAATTCTCGTCGAAGAGCGTTCCTCTATGTTGAGTGCCTTGAGTATTGTATTGCAGATCGCTTTGCGTGATTGACTATTTCCTACCGTTTCGCTCATGATGATCCAGCTTACTTCTGTGTTATGTAATTGAATTTCCTCGTCCGCTAGGTTAATTTTTCCTACGCGAACCAAGTCCCAAAACAGATGATCTCCAAAGAGACCATCGACATCAGACAGACATCGATCAAATGTTGGATCACGTGCTATTTTTAAATTGTCGCGATTAACATTTTCTAGCGAAACTAGTGACGACTGCCGTATTATTTATTTAGTTTATTTAAAGATGTTTATCACAATTTTAAATACATTTAGTATTCACAATAAACGGTGAATTTTTGTAGTGATGTTTTAGGCAAAAGTACCGATACGCAACGGTACGACGTAGCCATGCTATAATATGTGTCGGCGCTTTACATTTTTCGTGTTTAATATAATTTTTGGGTTTGAGCTGTTGGGGGGGGCGGAGCTTCTATGTGATTTTGTTTTTATTTGTTTTTTCTGTCCTGAAAACTTGGTCGCAAAACAGGACGCTAACGACTGCCGTATAATTACTGGCGCGTGACTAGATTTTCGCCCGAATCATTTGATTGATCTGCGATGTCATTTGATTGGAACCGCGTAATAGTACGGCAATTCTTTGCGTATTTAAACCGTGACGCTTTTACATTTTTTAGGTCGGAAATGTGTCTCGGAGCAGGAATTTCGTAAGTCTATACACGGTTGTGCGTCTCCGTTCCGATCGGTGATGTTTATGGGAGAAGTCGACAAAATAACATTTGAAGATATATGGGACGAATGACATATTAGATGTGTTTGAGCTGGCTGTGATGAATTAACCGTATTCAAATGCGGAAAAGAATGGTGCCGTTTATGGCATTGCGTGCAGCTGCTTGCTTGACATTCATAAACGGAATGAGTCCTACACAGACAATTGAGGCAAAGATTTTTTTATCTCACAATGTTTATTCCCTCCGGTACAAACATTGCCACTAATTCGTAACACGTGAAGACTATTACAAAAACTACACGTAATTCGCGTCTGGTCGATGAATGATTGACGTGGAGTTCGATTGAATTCGCAGAATTCACGTATGCGGATATTATGACTGACCATCGTCTATATCGTCCAATCTGCTTTGGACTTTTTTAAATGCGGCAAATTCTGGTTTTAATACTTCCAAATAAACCCGAATGATTGTTGCTGACGCTCCTTCACTATAGGTATCAAGTACCGCTTGAAACGATTCTAATTCTATCTTGAACGCTACGGGTTGCAGTTTTAAAATTTTAATGCGTTCTTCTTGATTAGGAGCCATGATAGACTCGCGTGAATTATGGCTTCGATAATTTAAGTAAGAATATGAGGGAGATTTATAAAGGTGACTCAAAAAACAAGTGTGCGACTTACGTTTCGGTGTGAGATCAGTTTGTTTCTTAATAAATTTCTTAGTAAGCTTCTTAGTAAATAAGCTTGTGTTTAGTAGGTTTGTTTGAACTATTTAGCATAAACGGGAGAATATGAATTCTAAATAACAGAGTTTAAACGTAGGCGTGTGTGTGATAAATCTGTTGTCTCTTGAAGCGCCTGGTGCTTATACTCTAACTCTTAACGCTCCGACTTTTAATTGTGAATATCGACCGGCAACTCCAACTTATTCACATCATACTTTCTCCTTTCCTTTCCTGAGAAATCTTGTAAAGTATATAAGCATTTATTACGCTTGTTTCTAATTCCCAAAAGAACAATTTCCGCCACCACTTCAACGATTTTCTCAGGAAACAATGTGTTGATGCTTTGTCTACAGTGCTTGAGAGGCACATTTGGAGCGTTAAGGGCTAACTGTCAGTCTAGGGGGTGTGTTTTAGTCAACATTTCCTATGAAGTGGGAACGCGTTTCTGCCCAATCCTGTAACTGTCGAATTGTCGTGAGCATTGCGTAACGTCCAGTTGATGCCATCATCCTTGGTCTATTGTCGAGTTTCATCTGGTATCGAGGTTTATGTCACGAGATTTGCTGTTGAGAGGATCCGTCAAGTGCTTAGGATGTCAATTATTCTCTCGACGCGGTCCGAATTGTAAACCTTACAATAGATAGTGTGGAAAAGTCCAACTTCCCAAAAAATAGCAAATGTGCCGTCCGTACTGTAAACTGAGGACCATCCAAAATCCCAAACACACATTGAGTATCTCGGAAATAATATTAAAATCATCCTTCGTTTGAAATTTAAAAATTCATCGACGTTTACACTCTTTTTTCTGCGTATATCAAAGCATATATTGTGTATATCAAAGTGTTTAAAAAATAAAAAATTAGAACGCTAATGAAAATTAATATGACATATAAAGTAGTAAGTGCAGCTGTGAAATAAATAAAGTTCATGATGAGATCACATGCAATAACAGAGATATCTAGAAAAATAGCTTTGTTAATAATTATAAATAAATATTTACTATATTAGAAAAATTTAAATGCGGACTAAAATGGCACTTTGTGTCTACTATACCAAATTTCAATGGTTACTATTTCTATTGTATAATATCAAACTAGAGGCGTGTCTTTAATGTAGGAAAAATTATGTGAATTTTCGCGTGTCATCAAAAACGGTCTTTCCGAGGTGGGGCACAAGAATCTTTCGTATAGTGGAGTCCAAGTGGAAGACTTGTTACCAACTGGTTCTAGCAAATTGTTCCATAGATTATTTGCCACTTGGGATACATGAAACAATTTTTATTCGATTACTTATATAAAGGTTGTTGAATTATATAATTTCATCCATTATACTTACATAGTGCATTAGATTTTTGACTTAGGTGAAAACAATCAGCTGAGAGATATGACAAATCAGCAAATCCATCCTTGGCAATTGGTACCTTTGCGTGTTTCAGAGTTGGTAAGCTCACTACAGTGAAGTCATTTCTATGAAATTCTAAATAATTAACCACTTCTTCTTCTAATTGTTGCCACCTAAAATATGGGACAAAATGGTATCTGCATGTCCTTCATACGCATCTTAGAATCGACATCTTACTTAAACCTAATCTACATAAAACCTATCACAGGAATATAGCAATGTTATGGTTAAGTTATCTAAGATGTTGAGATACAACATCTTAGTTTTGTACTTTGCACAGAACAATCAAACTTGTTATACATATATTATCAAACATCATATATTATAACATAGCCTTTTATGTATAATTTAGGGCTAGGAAGAGAATATATCAAAAATGAGAAAATGATTCGAGTAATCGCAAGACTATAGGACACGGTTATTTGAGTCAGCGAATAAGTATAAGAAGTAAGAAAGTAAACAACAAAATAACTTGTAGAAATAACATACACACGCTATCGTATTATGATAATTACAACTGCGAATATTATCATTAAAAAAATTTTCTTTTGATGAATAGAAGTTCATCTAAGTACACGATATAATTCACTGTTTGTCATGTCGCTAATAACGAGTCAAGTAGCCTATTTGCAAATGTAGGATTTAAGGAGTTTAATAACCTAAATTAAAAAAGGGCTTCTGAATTTTGCGAATTGCAAATCAGATTTACCTTGCATTAAATATCAAATATCCTTCTGACTCGAGTAACCCTACCTTATCGTAATATCGTACGCATAAAGATAATGTAATGGATGGTAATTAATATAATTTGCATTAAAATTAAACACTTTAAATTAAAGTAAAAAATTAAAGTTAAAATGAAAAATAAGTCTACAACTAGAGGTAACTAATTGTTGAGGATCATTTTAAAATAAGTCAATCTCTATAATGTTATAACCACTTTTAGCAATAAAATTGTTTACAAACATATAACAAAAATATAAAATATAAATATAATATATAATATAAAATAAATATTGCAAATATAACATAATAAAATCTTGACAAATATAAGATATTTAAAAAACTTTGAAAGTTGCCTGAATTATACAAACCTCTTTATTATTTCATAATACTCCTCTCTTCGATCTCTGAATTGCAAAGCGAATAAACATGAGCATTCAATGGTAGTCATTATATAGCATTTCAAAGAGTTTCTTCCTTCACGCGTAGCAACGAGTTCCTTTAAGTGAGGTATTACCTGAATAGCGACGAAAGTTCTGGGTATATTGTCTCTTAATATCCTAAGGGTATTAATTAGATCAGTTTTGTGGTTATCCAAAACAGACCATGGAGAAGGCAGTGCACATATATCGGCACAAAAATCATTGTGTCCAATGAACAAGAAAATCAACTATAAAACATAGAAACAAAGGTTTTATTACTTAATCAATGAAATTGATATTTATAATTATTCTATCTAAAACACGAACCTTCCAATGTTTCTTCATATTTATCCTCGGGTCATTTCTTATTTTATTGATTAGATGTTTGGCCATAAATGGCATATCTCTGGACATTGCGCCAGTTTCAGCTACGTCTAACTGCGAAGCTGGTTGAGTAGTCAGAGAATCTCCAAGTGCGTAGCCTATTAATTTGGGATTGAATTCCTATATATAGGAAGAGCCGGCTATGAAAGCAATACTCTCTTTTATGATTAATATAAATTATAAAAAGATAGTAAGTATATTAATGATTGTATAATTTATGTATGTGATCAATTTTTGAGTAACATACTTTGAAAATATTGGGAAGCGTCAAATATGTACGCCAAGTTCCTTGACCACCAATACTCGCTGATGCACCTCTATTCTCAATGGGTAGCTCCAATAAATTAGTTGCAAAAATTCCAGCTCCGGCTGTTAAAGAATCGCCCATCGCGGCAATAACATCTATGTCCCCTGGTCTCAGATGATGAACTGAGTCGGGAACTTTGGGAGATCTACCATCTAAAAGGATTAGTGTAAAAAGATTAAAATACTAAGTTATTATAATTATATTGTATATTCTCGTAGGAAGACACAAAATAATAATGGAAATATTATTTATTTATGCGCTTGTTTTGCTAAATCCAAGTAATGTGTGTTCTATTATAATATCATATTATTATGTAAAGTGAATATTACAAAACATATACATAAAATATAAAATTTAGACTAAAAAATCACAGAACATATGCTGAATATAAAAATACTACATATTATCACCTTACACGTATATCGTAATAGGATACACATTACTTGGATTTAGCAAAATCCTGAAATAAGTGCAGAAATTAATAATATCTCCATTACTATTGTGTGTCTTCTCCTACATCTAATCGATATTACATATATCTCAATCCATTCTATTAGAAACATGGAAATAGAGATTAAAGGACCTTCTAATATTTTTCAAATATAAGTCAAGTGTCCCACGTGCTTAGCAACATAATTGCTGATTAGTACCGCAATCCAACGCAGAGCGCGCACAAGTCAGATAGGTGTATATAGACCTACATAACGTTATGTCTACCCTACGCTTGGCGACTCTGCTCCCGAATAATACAAGTTAAATGTTCACATACCATTCTTTAAATCGCTTCACGCTTGCCGTATGTGAAGAAGAATCGTGTTCTTGTATTTGTTAAGTACTCAAAGCGGGGCCACATATTGAATAGTATGCAAACAGAGAACTGTCCCATTCGAAAATAACTGGTTTGATTCACTTCTCTGCTGAATAACTACTGTTATTTTTGCGATTCTTAACAAGCAGTGCCAAGCTAATAAGCAAGTTCTATACAAGTTGCCGACAACAGTGAACGTAGAAAAGGACAGCAAACGAAGAAGGAAGACTCATAAGCTGAATCAGCATAACCAAATTCTATAAGAGTATCGTTTTTGGCCTCATTTTATTAAAAAAAAAATCTTGCCAATATATGAATGAAATTTTTATTGACGAAAAATAAAAAATATGGAAGTTTTGTCGTTGCATTAGTGTTGTTTCACTGATACGAAGGCGATACAGATCTTGAAAAAGAAGCTGCTATCGCATCATATTATTCACGTCACTGGTTCAAGGGCAAACCACCCCAATGCAAAGTGGTGGGGACAAATCATGGACAGTTATTGAACAGATCTGGCAATTTGTATCAGCAAACGGAAATAAACGCTCCAGGCATATTAAAATTTCTAGATGTTTAATACAAATTTCACAAACATTTAATTTAAATTTAATTTAAATTAAACAGTGATTTTAGAAAAGTGAATAAGAAGAAATAATATTTAAACATGATTTTGTCTTTTTTTTTGGTAATAATAATAGATAAAAACTGTTTAACTACCTGTAATGTTACAAGGAAATGGAACGTCTGTTGGAACTTGCTTTTGAAATTTTCTTTGATTTCGTGCTGATCGTCCCTCATTTCTTACACCTAGAAAATATGTTTGATTACGTCAAGCGACTCACTCATTACAATTTGGGCGAATGTCCATTCTGTGATTTCACATACGCAAACATAGAATCAAAACTATTTTCTATTAATGCAAAAACGACGAAAAGTAACTTTCAGTTCGTTACCGATATAATTCTGTCTGAAAACTAGGAACCTATTTTCATGTTTGAGCATTTCAAAACAAAATTTTGATTAGTAAAATTTTACAAAGTGATTTAAGTAGCACAATATATGTATAAAAGGCAATTATATTGATAGAAAAGTTAAAATTATTTCTACAATGTTTATATTGATAGAAAATAGATCTTTAATGAAAAATATTTTCGCTGTGTTGTTCGTTTATCATCTAAAATAACAAATAGAATATTTATCAAGTCAAAGCATAAGTAAAATCACACTTAAACGTCCATAATTAATGAATCTCCAACATCGACTTATTAGAAGGATCAAACGTAAAAATGTTACTTTACATATTTGTCATATTTTTCGTATAGGTTTGTCTATACAACTACTTTCGGGTTTTATCATCTTCTTACATAATAGAACAATTTAGCAACTAGTAATATTAATACATTAAAGTGTTCCACTTATTGTTAGTGTTACATATACATTTTTACAACTTCTGTACCACTTTTACTACTTTATAGCTTTTAAAGTATTTCTTATTTCGTTCCGACGATTCATATCGTACATTTTCTGTTGGATGTCATTACGTACGAAGTGTCAACACACATGAAATATCATGTTCGAAAATGACATATTTTTATTGTTCATAAATTTATATTAAACGTATATTTCTAAAAGATATGGAAACATGAAATGCGCAAACTAGCTCCAAATTCATGTTTCGCACATGCGAAGGAAAAATTGAAGGGACATCATAAATGTTAAATAAATACAAATGGGTAATTAATATAGTATTTTAAAGTATGTTGCATAGAGTATAAAATTTTGTAATCTTGATAACGGGACTTATTACACATACAGATTATATCTCTATAATCAATATCGTAAACTGACCAAAAAATAATTAAAATAATCGAATATTAATCGATGAATCTTCAAAAAGCAACTTGCTCCTAAAAACATTGCAAACTCTCTACACATTGTAAATCTAACAAGAATTACATACACTTTTCCTAAATATCACAGAACGAAACAAGCGCCATCACATTTTCACAAATATTTCTTTTTTTCTGCAACTTTTTAAAAACACATTAACTGGGAATTATACATCATCCCTTTATATTATATATATTTATATATACAAAAAGAATATTGTTGTAAACTAATCACATTAAATAAACACATACCGATATTTTCGAAAAACCAATTACGAATTTGACGATAGAAGTATAAGTTTATCGGTGTGTCTAAAGCCGTCTTCTGAGACGCGGTCAGCACGCACAATTGTAACAAAAGATACAAACAAAACTTGTTCATCGCACGTTTTATTGAGCCAATTGACGCGGCGGTAAGGATTTCGCGAACACTCGTGTTTTGTAATTTTTATAACTTTATAACAATACCGAATGGATTCGAGATGGTATCCTTCTTTTCCCTCTCAAAGTTTGCGACGATCTGAGACAGGTGTACGACACAAAAGCTTGTGCTGGCTGCTGCGTACGCGTATCATTCGAAACCTTGATCGTACTGTAAGTAGCTGGTTCTGACTTTTGATGATGAGATTCAATGATCGCTACGAAGGTTGTCTTATCTGTGATGCGATTGGGAGGAAATGAAGATAATTGTGATGTTGTTAACGTAAACAAAATTGGATTTAGGAAAGATTTGGCAACCTACCTTATCCCCTTGCCAATCAAGCATGAGACGAGTCGATGAAATATTAACGATCCCTTTAAAAAGGACGATTAACTATGCGTGTCTCCATTCAAAGGATTCTGTTTTTTAATTTTAAGCATAAAATAGTAAAATTACTATTTTACTTTACTGAGATAAATTACACATACATTTTTAATGATATACCGTTTTTGATGAAAAGATCGAAATTGTCACAGTATATAATTCCATTAAATCGTCTTAAGTGTTAGTACTATTAACGTATTACTAAGTGAAAATTAGTTACTAAATGTATTAATTTCATAATATTTAAATCGAAATGTACGAAAATCTCGTAAATTCAATAATTTAGTACATGTACATGTCAGAAAAACTAAAATTTGATCTACAAATCTCTAAAAATAAATTATTATTATATATAATTGCATAAAATAATGTCACAAAATTTGAATAAAAATAAAATGTAACTTTCCAACTATAGTAATATTATAGCGTATTACTGACAATTAGTATTCTACAATAGAATAGTATAGTATAGTGTTCTACTTTAATTCTACAGTAATTAACTTGAAACTTATGTTATATAAATTTGGTAATTCTGTAATTCTTTAATTTCTTTACATAATATTGTCTATTGAACGAAAATAAATCTAAAATGCTGATAAAAGGGCAATGGATAAAAAATGTCAACACCAACATTTTACAACTTAAATGTAATACATATGTATATATACGTAGGAAGCATAGCTTTTGAACTTAGGAACCATACTTGTGCCTGCTATAGATTCAATGAATCATTGTTCTGACTCGAAATTACACCACAGAACATTTGTAATTGCGACGTTGGTAAATGATATCACGATGTCTGCCCGATCGGATCTTTTTATTCTAGATGTAGCCGACGAAATCGAGGAACGTGACAAAGAGGCTGGCGTTCCTGGAACGGTACCACGTACCACCAGGAAATTCATGATCTGCATACGAATCGAAATCGCGTAGTGTAGCGCCAGTATCCAAATTAGTTGTTCGGTTTTTCTTCAAAGTAAAGTTGCTTTTAATTAGAGATTCTCTTTCACAAACTTTACTCTTCTATTCACTTTGACATATCCCCTGATCAAAAACGATATATGCCGTAATATAACGTTTATTATATTTGATTATGCTGTTCGATGACGTTCCATATACAATCTGCGCTGCTTTTCATAAAATAGAACAGATTATTGAATGGAATTGTATTTGGACCAATTTGAAATGCTTTTTGGATATGTCGTTGTTGGCATTTATAGACTGCAAGGGAACTACAAATTACATCTCGGAATTATCAATCATCAAGCCTAATCCGTGACTTACGTATTCCGTTTGATGATAATCCGTATGATATAAAGTGATATTAATTTGGTCTTATCTTGCTGTTAATTACTAATTCATCATTAATTTGCATATTTTGATAAAACCCATACACTGTTTGTGCAAGTCGAACAAAGTATGCGGATATATATTCATGAGCGATAGTATACATACATAATACATACATGTAAGTAAGGATATAAAGTATATAAATACGTTTCTTTGTCGTCGTTATTTTCTACAAAAGAACTCTGATTTGTTTGCATTCTTTTATCCTACAATAAGACCGCATAGGCATATTTGAACTGTTAGGGAGTCAATGACTTTAACAAAGAGGTTAATAATTGATCGAAACCAAAAGTGCAATACTAAAAAATGAGGTAATGTAATAGTGATGCTTAGATTTTCAATGCTAAGTTTGCCTAAGTGCTACTTGTTGATTTTCATATTAACATACTCGCTTAAATACTCGCGAGATCTCATGCCAAGTCACGGAAACTAAACACTTGTAAAAATTATCATAAATTGTCTTGTAAATTTAACATCGTGGTACATGATGTAACGTCATGTATGTTTACTCTTCGTATTATTCGTATAGTGGACACATAGTTCGTTAATTTTCAACAAGGCGTAGTACGTCTGTGATAATTTTAAACACAAATATTTAAAACTTTCCATGATATTTCTATTATTACCGCGAAATATTCCCTGTGAAGACAATAAAAATTAAGTGGTCACTGTTATATCGTAAATCGAAATGGCATGCACGATTCTCGTACGCAATTCCTCAAATTGTCGATGCTGAATGCTACACGACAAATGCAAATATTCTTGAATAATTACATGTGCATAGTATGTATTTTAATCGAAACATTTAAAAAAAGAACTGGCGGAACAGTCGGCTTTAAACATCTGCGCATCTTTCAAACAGAATGTTCTATAACAACGACTAACGATAAGACATATTTATTTCCGGCACAGAAATAATGTATAGAATAATGATTTGGACTTGAAGAATAAGATTTAAGATGAGATTCTCGTATAGCAACAATAAAATGTAATTTTTTTATTTTAATTACTTCTTATTGTTTATTAACTTTTCAAACTGTCACGTTTAATAACTTTTTAAACTGACATGCACGCTAACTAATTGATTGATCAATTTCGGACAAGGCTCGTTTACTCTGTTACAAATTTCTCCAGGGATTGAAATTCGTATTTGATTATTTATTGTTGCTCGAACACTATTTTTTATATTTTATAAACTCTGTTATTATAAACTAAATTATATTTTTTAAACTCAATTTGTCTGCCGAAAAAAAGTTTTCTTCTAAACGCTAGAATTCTTTCATGTTCTTTTTTCAAAAATGACTTCAATCTCAGCGTCGACTACAGAACTTTAAAAATATTCCTTAAGTTTTGCATTCTAATGACTGTGACTATACTGCACGCCAATACACTTCACACCAATAATGGTTACATTGGCAGAAATTGCATTTCAAGACTATCTATTTACATTCCAAAATGGTCTAGTTTCATATAACCAGTAGTTAGTCTAAAAACAATCCATAGAAATCACTTATTTTTATTGTTGTTACACGAGAATCCACCCTTAATTGCTTCAATAACAATCTTAAGTACATTACTTTAGTATTGATTCTTCCTTCCGAAGCGATATTCTTTTATTTTATATTACCGGAAGGACAATTCATGCTCTGTTGGCCTCAGGGGTAACTCATCAATGCATAGAGCTCTTGCAACATACGAAACCTGTATTGAATTTGTCAATAACTGATGACCTTCAGGACACTTATTTTTCCCAAAACTTGTTTCAAACGCACATACTTACGTTATACATACAAGATGTGTTCAAACAGTTCGGAACATTACGTTATAAAACGCGATAAATGATACTTCAGAATGTGGACTGTGGAGAGAGGGTATTATCTAATGTATAAACGACAGACCCACTAAATACCATCAACCATATTCTACGTTTAGTTGGATTATCGCTGTTCCAGTCCCGTGAATAATTATAAAACTCAACCCCACTTTTCATAATATTAAAACAAAAATTGACAAAGGTATATAGATATATTCAAAATTATATTAATATATATATATATATAATATATATAATTATATATATATATATATATATATATATATATATATATAATTTCATATTATAATAGAAAACAAAACTGAAAATGCAACAAGCACAAATTTTCTTCTTATCAAGTTTGGAAAAAATTAAATTTTTTCTTAAAATTGTGTTTCTGGCTGTGAAAAAATACAAACTCAATGTTAAGTTTGTTACGTCTTCGTTCAATATTTAGCAAATCTTTCTTTATTTTTTATTACTTCTATTAATCAATTAGGTACACTATCCTCTAACTTATTTAAAGTGTTTTTTATTCTATTCCTTTTTGAGTTCAGCGATTCTATAGGTGGCTTTTCCTGATTGTATACCTTCCTTGCTAGGATCTAACCAGGACTGAATACTGGTTACAGTAATAATTCTATCCCGAAATCTTGAAACCATCTTTTCGTAGTAGTGACTGTGTGAATAGGAGCATTGTCTTATTGAGAAGGTGCCTTTTCGTCTTCTATTTCAGTTATGAGAGGCAATAATTCACCACGTAACATCTCTTGATATCCTACAGCGTTCAATTTACCTTTTACCTTTACAAAATTTCGTTTAAATATCCAGGCATGATCAGTGGATTCTGGGAAATATTAAAAAATTATAAAGAAAATGTATTTGGACCTATAATTATTCCCGACATTGTATACCAGAATAATGTTTTGTATTTTCAAAGAACAAAAATCGTATATTAGATTCTAACTATATTTCAATGTATAAAAATCTTTCGATTTATTATAATCATAGACCCAACCTCAGGAAAAGCTGCCATTTTCACTATTTTTAACTGTTTATACCTAGTAACATTAGCTGATTTCAATGAAATTTTCAACATAAAAACGTCGTATATATAACTAATATAACTGACATAAATCTACTAAACCTGTATTTTGTATGTAGATATATAACTTTTGCTTTGTGCTATAAATACATTTGTCCTCTATAACTTGTCCAGGATTTGGTATGGTTAAATTAAAAATAGCCTTTCTTTTTTTTTTTTTCACGTGGAGAAATCCTCATGGACACTCTGCTGCTGCTAATAATCGGTAACAGCAGAGTAGTGTCGGACTCTTACCGACTAAAACTCCACGATGATCATCCTACGCGTATGACAGGAGTGCTTCAGGAACCTCTTATGAATTATCTTCTGTTCGAGCCAGTTCTAACAATTCCCTGACTGTTGAATTTGGCGTTAGGGGGGGGGCCATTGCCCCTAGCGCTATCCCCCCTTCTAGTCGCGGTCCGTTGGGACGGAAATTAAAAATAGCCTAAGCCAAGGCTATCCTTCCAAGCAACCTTTTTCCTACAAATATAACAGGTGCTCGACCTGAGTTTTCGAGTTTTACAGAAAAGTATGTTTGGTACCATATTACAGTCAAGACTCGATAATTCCAAGCTCAATAACTCAAAGACCCCTATTAAACTACAATTTTGCTTATTCCCCCCGCTCCGCTGCGAAAACCTTTAAAAGTCAAACTAAAACTTACTTTAGGTCGAATTACTTGCCACACATCTAGATACATTATTTTGGCTCTGTAAATCGAGTTTAGTATAGCCAGATCTCTACAGGTTGAAGTTTACCTCCATAAGTTAAACTATCGCTGCTGCCTCTGCAACTTAAAGCGTGCTATAGCTACGCTATGTAGCTCCTTTCTTCCAATTGTTCGATTATCTCAAATAACATACGACGGGAAACATAAGACGAAACAAGTCATTACTTCTTTACTCTTCGACTACGTGCATATTATGCAACTTCCCTTTTTTCTGATACAAGCTTAATTTTGGATACAAAAAGCGTACGATTGAAAATTTTAAAAATTATAAAATAGAAGTTTCTTCCAAAAAATTTATTTTAAAAGATATAGAAAATTATGTGAAAATCGCCATCGAGAATTTAATTTTAGAAGAGAGCCAGAAATTTTTTATTCAGTTAACACTTTGACTGCCACGCCGAAATCACATGTTTCGTTCAGGACGCCACGGGAGTATTTTTATTGTTCAAAGCATATAATGGCAAAATAATAATAAATTGATGATGTAAGATAACATTCTTCCCAATGGACTGTTTATCTTATTGGTGGTCACAGGTGACCACCGTAGCGCTTTGGTAACAGGTGATGTCGACATATTATAGCAAGGCTTCGTTTATTTCAACAAACCATTCGCTTTCGTTATTTCGTCGTAACCGAAACGTCCAAAACATATTGTTGAAACGTATAGAAGGGTAAACAGTATTTGCTTATTCTATATGTCGGAAATAAAAGGACATTGGGACCTGATGTTTACGACAACGACATTTAGTTAGTTAGTTAGTTAGTTAGTTAGTTAGTTAGGTTGGGGTTAGGTTGGGGTTAGGTTGGGGTTAGGTTGGTTGGTTGGTTGGTTGGTTGGTTGGTTGGTTGGTTGGTTGGTTGGTTGGTTGGTTGGTTGGTTGGTTGGTTGGTTGGTTGGTTGGTTGGTTGGTTGGTTGGTTGGTTGGTTGGTTGGTTGGTGGGTTGGTTGGTTGGTTGGTTGGTTGGTTGGTTGGTTGGTTGGTTGGTTGGTTGGTTGGTTGGTTGGTTGGTTGGTTGGTTGGTTGGTTGGTTGGTTGGTTGGTTGGTTGGTTGGTTGGTTGGTTGGTTGGTTGGTTGGTTGGTTGGTTGGTTGGTTGGTTGGTTGGTTGGTTGGTTGGTTGGTTGGTTGGTTGGTTGGTTGGTTGGTTGGTTGGTTGGTTGGTTGGTTGGTTGGTTGGTTGGTTGGTTGGTTGGTTGGTTGGTTGGTTGGTTGGTTGGTTGGTTGGTTGGTTGGTTGGTTGGTTGGTTGGTTGGTTGGTTGGTTGGTTGGTTGGTTGGTTGGTTGGTTGGTTGGTTGGTTGGTTGGTTGGTTGGTTGGTTGGTTGGTTGGTTGGTTGGTTGGTTGGTTGGTTGGTTGGTTGGTTGGTTGGTTGGTTGGTTGGTTGGTTGGTTGGTTGGTTGGTTGGTTGGTTGGTTGGTTGGTTGGTTGGTCGTTGGACGAATTGCTGATTGAGTTATCGAGAGAGTTATCCGAATCGTGTATTACGTTGGCATTCGTCATCCCGTGGACCGTGAATTCGTTGTCATCGGCATCTCGACCATCCTATCGCCGCTATTACTTGTAGCCTCTTGTAGTACTCACATTTGTACCGGTAAACATCGGCTATATCCGCGATGGTAAATTTGAGTAAAGGTTCATCGAACACCCAAAATTCCAACCTTGATCCGACATATATATAATAGTAAGGTACGTGCACACTTCTAACTGTGTGACACGAACTGCAGAAGAAAGAAGGCCAAGCGTACTTGGTACGAAAATTTTGCAGAGAGCGCTATAAAAAAAATGTTAAACAGTCGGTCTGGAAGAGGGATGAAACATATAAAGCAGGGTTGTAAATAGTGCAAAAATAAAAAATTATTAATTTTACTGTACAACAGAACTTAAAATTAATATCAGAGTATAGTAATTTATCAACCGAAGAGGAAGAAAATAAACATTATGTTCTACGAATATGCAAGTAAATCAAGCTTGATCAAAGATATTTACTAACAAATATGTAGTGTTAAGTTCTTCTTCCATATTTATTTTTCGTTATCTATTAAATACCTATAACAAAGTGTAATAATACCTTTGTCATAACTATATAAATAATTAAAATTTTAGTTAATAATGACGTACATAATTAAAAGGAAATATCAAGTAATACAATTTTTGTAAATAAAAAATATCGTAGCTGTAAGAAAGTACAACTCTCGTAACTGCGTTAGTGGCTCAGACGTTGTCATATACTAATTTTATAAATAAAATACAAAGATTTTGTACAATATATATTTTTGATAATAATACATAAAGTCCAAAACGTACTTTTTTATTAGAAAATATTCAGTAACTCTTTTCAAAAAACAGACCATATTTATGGCATGGGTTCCCGATGCCTAATCAATCTCAAATTTTGGACACATTATTTTCTTACCAGATATCATAATTTATCAGGATAAGACCAAACAAAATTCAAACACATAATTACTATCATCTCCTGCGTCTTTAACTTTCGCATGTATGTGGGTCGAATAAAGGAGTTCTAGGAGGAAGCTTGAAATACTAATACTTTCTGAAAAGGTGAATGTAATTGTGCGTTCGTATGAAACTTCTATATGTTGAATTTTCCTTTGTTAAACGTCTTTTACCCGGAGATTTTAATAAGTCGAAACCTTTGTAAATCGAAGATTTCAGCTCTTCCCTTGAGATTCGAATTACCGAGATTCGAATGTATTCATATTAGACCTTAGACCTGCCGCGACCGTGCTTCTGAAAGTCGCGAATGCTATAGTTATACTTGCAGGATGCCGAGGTATAAATAATTCAGAGACACTCGAGCTCACGGTGTTCGTAGTACATGGTAAGTGATAAACTACTGGAGATGTGAAAAGGGAGAAGTCTACTGGTGGGCCTTCGTGAGGTCTTGAAAAAATTGCTCACGAGGCAATTTCATGCTAGCTCGAGCTAAATGGGTCTTCGAGGCACTTGAACTTAGCTTCATTGATGTACAGAATCAATTTCTTAAGCGATTGGACCAGTTTAGCCTACCAGTGAAAACGGTTCCATATAAATGCATTGAATCAAATGTCAAAATTTCCAACTTTAGGGTCTTCTAGAAGATTACATATCGTGTACAGGACTCGATTGTATGTAATGGATACATTTTACCGAATTTAGAGAAAGACAGCGCGAGTGAAAGAGAAAGGATTCCGAGAGTCGACTGGATGAAAAGAAACACATCAGTTGGACGATGTTAATGCAACAACGGAACTTTTTTATTTTCTACCCTTATCGAATGAAACTTCTACCAATGTAATCCTGGGGGGTTTTCTGATTAGAACAAGGACCAAACGCGATATAATTTGAAACATATTTGCTTATTTAGTGATATTAACTTATTTTCTTTCGTCTATTATATATACGTGTAAATGTGATTTAAACTACATCGTGTTTGGTCTCATTTTAACCAGAAAAATCTCATAAATACGATAGTAAAATTTTAATTAAAAAAAATTCAGAAATAAAAAAGTTTCATTATTGTCTCATAAACAATTAGTATTTTTTCATGGACGATTCAATTTGTATCAGATTACGCTACTTAGCGTAATCCCTTTGGGGATGACAACCGATCAATTATGGGAAACATAGTGGCGATCAGTTGTGGAGAAAATACTGTATTATCTAATATGTACTAAGATATAGTATAATACAACATTTAAGATTATAATAATTAATATTATTTGACGTTAACAATAAGTAACGAGATAACAGACATATCCAGGTAAAATTCAGACAATACAATTCAAAATAAAGAAGGCGTTAACTCCAAATACAAGCATGCTATACTCATAATGACCATCAAAAGTCTCTGCCTACATAAAATATGACATAATATTGCTTTATTGTATCGTTGAAGTAACGAAATTTAAAAAAAATACGAACTGGCTCCAAATAAAGAATTGTATAAAAGTATTAGATTATTGCATAATAAATATCAGATTTCAATGAGTTTTCGTTTAAATCATTTTAAGATCAAGATATACATTAATTTAGATAATCATTTTCCTTTTATATCGTTCTATTTCTTATCTATTTTGCAGTCTATTATAACTTTCACTTTCCTTACTTTCTTAAATCAATTACGTTTTATTTTTCTGAAAGTGCGATATGCAGAAATGCAATTTTTGAACCATTAGTAACGCAAACGTGGCCGAAGAAACAGAAAACATACATCTTGCATTTGGTCAAGGATGTATTACGTTGGAGATACTTCCTATTACTATTTGTATTACATTACGGATACTTTGATTCAAAACATTTCGTAATAACATGATACGATGATATCTCGGATAATAATATTGACTAATGACCAATTTTAAATCTGATTATTCTAGGAATAACGATGAGAACCAATTTATAGAATGCATAACGAATTAATAAATCTAAATTCTGCAATTCAAGATTATGAGTGCAACATTGAAGATAATAGAACTATTAATGCAAAAGGAAACTATTGCAACGACGAAAACGCAAATTATAAAAAATTAGAATAACAAAGACAATTAAAGCCATGAAAAAGTACACAAGTGAATAAACAACGTTTTTTTAATCTTAATATATCTAATTACATCGAATAAATAAAATACAGAACAGTGCAAATTAAAAAATTAAATTAAAAGATTAAACTAAAATTAAAAGATTTACATTTCTAAGAAGCATTTTAAACATTATGAAATTATAAGAATAATAGGTAAACAGAGGAAGAAGAAAAGAAGGGAAGAAAAGGATGAAATTATTGTAAAAGGTAAATTTTTCGAGGAAGATGTAGAATACATTGAATATATTATGTACATATTCGTTTTTATAATTGCGAAAAATATATTTATAATAAATGTATTTGTTATAAACAATGTTTGTTTATAACAAATACAGAAAAGATGGCATGTCATAAAAGTTTTATCATGTGAGATGTGATTACAATTGCATATTATGTCAAGAAAGCAGTTGCGCAGAAAAAATCGGTCAACATTAAATTTCTAAACTTTCACAATAATGTTAAACGGTTTACTTTTTAAATACAATTTATATTTTTCAGAACTATTCTTTCAATGTGTTTAATAGCTACCTTTATTATGATAATCTGTTTCTGTTTCGTTGGAGTTAGTTCCTTTTTTTCATTTTCTTAATACATAAAACTTCAGTTCTCACTATATATATATGTCGGAGATGAAAGAACACCGGAGTCTGTAATTGAACAATTGTAGTTATTCAATCCGATTGTAATTGTTCGAGAGTTGTGATAATGAGCTTGGGCTCGAGGCGACAGTCAGTCGCCGAACGTAGCCGCGGTCACGGGATGAACGCTTTGCCTAGCAAAGGTATGGAGTAATTCTATAGCTCTCCTTAAAGGAAATATTCGTGGCGACACGCGACAGTAAACATTCCAACGGTTTCTGTCCCGTGGCTCGCCACACGCAGACCCTATTCTTCGAGTAAGATGATTGCCAGATGTCGATGCGTCTCCGCAGTACATGTTCGGCTAGCCCGAGGGCCCGTTATAAATCTTAAGGTTTAGTTAACTAAAGTCCTTCAAACAGACAAACAGTCTTTGTCCCAACTACGGGAAGATAGGGGAGACATATTTTTCAACGAGCGCGGTCTCCCACTAGCAACTTTCCCTCGAGGGCGGCTAGCATCTTTTTCTAACCACCGATATGGAGATTGACCAATTAGCAGCAACGTCAATTTCCCTTACTTTCCGAACGAAGGCTTTTCTCGACGAATCCGATGATCTCGTATCCTTAGACACACCCCATTATAGTTTTCCTCTGTGGCATCATCGGGACGGGAAAGGCATTCTCGTTCGCGATCTCAATGATGAAAGGAGTAACCCTTTACGACCAGTGAATATCACGCATCCGACTTAGATTTTGTGAGTACGTTCATCTATCATCCCGTCGACCGCGGATTCGTTATTGAACCTAGGATCATTGTCATTAGTTTCTCGAGTGCCTAACTACCACGGTTACTTGTCCGACTCTATAATAATCGTATTTGCACTAGTCGATGTCTTCTCTATTGCATAACGACAACGTGTAACCCAAACGAAGATTCGTTTCACGCCCCTAACCCTAATTCTAATGTCCGCTCCGACATATATATATATTTCCGTATACCTATTTACATATATATATGCGCATATTAAAAGTAACAAATATAATTTCGTATAATTTTCTATACGAAACGATAAAATAATACACAAAGCGTTTTTAAAATGCCAAGATAACCCATGAAAAAACTAATTTCTTTTCAATTCACTAATTACAAAGAAGATTCAAACTACCTACTAACAGCCTACTAACTCAGCACGTTGTATGTACAGCGTACAAATGATTTAACAATTTTTTAAAATAAAATTAATTTTCATATATATTAAATCATTTTTCATACACCTAATATATACATTATTTTACAATTATTATTCAACCACAGTTATAATTACAGTTATTCTAAATGTACAAGGTACATAAAATGATATAGCTCTATTCAATAAAATTTGATACAAATTATTAAATACATATTCTTTGTGCCAGTTAACAATGTAAAAATATAAAATGAAAATAATAAAATACATACAATATATTTAGTTCATTTTTATATTTATTAATATTACTTTTCTACTTGTATTACATATTGTCTAATATCTGTGCTTATGTTATTCTGCATACACGCTTCGTTTTTACAAGCACAGTTTTCTACTTACCGTCTACGTTCGAAAGGTTTACAAGAAACGGTTTGTCGTTTCAACCGCAAGATTGCGATAGCTGCAAAGCCAAAGCATTCGTTGTCCAGTGGAAAATATATAAAGTGGAGTCTTGGTTTTCTGATTTCCGTTTAACCAAAGTTCTTTTATGATCTATGTTATCCGAAGCTTTGAGCTTTACTATGACTTTATTTTTTTCAAAATTTTAACACGAAGAGTACGAAAGTGTAAACAGTCAAATATTGTGAAAGCAGTTGATCAAACTTTCAACCGATTAAATAATTAATTAAACTTAAATATCAAGTTGTCAAAAAGGTTCTTTCCTTTTATAACAATATGCATCATACATAATTCAATAAAATAATATAAAACAAGAAATTTTATGTATCTGTTATTTCCTTATAAAACGAAAGAAACTTTTGGAATAATTTAATACAATTACAACATTAAATTATCAAAATGTTTTCTATGATTTTATTATGGATTTCTGAACACTAATAGATCTTTCCATATTATCTGAGTTTTCGATCACCCGAGGTACACCCGGTCCATATTATCTCAAATAATCGACGTTCTATTGTATTACTATACATGACGTCAGAAATACTTTTACCGTGACTAAATGTATCGATGAATCTTATCAACATACTAAAAGTAACAAGAAAATAGGAGGAAAAGGATACGCCGAAAACACGTGTAACGCTTATTGTTAATATTACGATTATGTAAAAATATAGCTGATGAAATATTTACACGATTACGTAGAATTATATATAAAGATTTAATGTACTTCGCAATTGAGACATCGTATGATTCGGCGTACTGTTTATCGTTCGATAACCCACGATTCTAAAAGACATAAACTGCAAGATCATTCATTTCGCAACTTTCTCAATGTTCAAAATTGAAATTAAACATATCAATGTTACGTGAATGTTTCGTCATTATATGCTTGTGTAGACATTCATGCGTACATTAGAAAATCAGGACTAATAGAAAATATTCTTCATACGTACTAATTGCAAGTAAAGAATCTTACAGTGATTTTATCTTCACCGAATGTAAGAAAATTAAAACTTAATAAACATTTGATTCGGCTTAAAATATTTTAAGTATTTAATTCGCTATTAACATTGCGGAAATAAAAATATATTACATACCTTTCTCTGTTCATTCCTTTTAATCGACTAACACATATGAAAGCTTATTTTTTAAAAGTAAATGTGAAAGAGAAATATTAAATACTAACTCTTGAAGAAACCTTCATTCCTGAAAAACACACTTTTCGATAAGTTTCGTGGAAAAAAAGTGTAATTTTACTTGTTTCCCAATTTGGATATCAGAGATAATTATGAGAAATAATACGAAGTATCCTAATTACAGAGAAGAAGATAACATATCTACCAATATGTTCGCATTGTAGAATTATTCAAGAAACCTAACTCTAACCTTAACTCTAATCCTAATAGGAACTTGTAACTTTTTACTAACTACAAGAAAATTCAATATAGTAGTCAAAATAATATTGTACAAAGGAAAGCCAGTAAAATTAGTAGTTCTGCATTATTCGACATAAGTAATATGAAATTTAAATGATTTTTTCGAAACGTTAAAAGCCGGAATCGATTAAAATGGGGAGAAAAAGCAGGAACTGTCGAATAAACAAACACCTTCTCATCTCCCGAGTGTTTACAAATGTGAAACGAGTTAAAACAAAAGAGCGGAGGAAAGAAAGGGTATCTAACGAAGACACAAAAAAGCGATGAGGGAAAATCAATATTGGTGGATGGTGGACAGCCCTTTGTCCCTTGCTCGACGAATACAGAGGACAAGCTAAACCAGGGTAAAGACTCCTTTAATATTTAGGAGGCTCCTCATCTATTTCGAGCAGCTGGCCTCTCGTTGAGCATCGATCGCATAGTCGGCTTTTTCCGTATAGAAGACATTAAAATACATATATAAAGAGTGACTGATTGATACACGACAATAAGAAAGCAGAAGCAGCAATGAAAGAAAGGAAGAAAGAGGCAGAGAGAAGTAGCAAAGATGTTAGAGGAAAGAAGGAAAAGTGAGGAAAGAGACGGAGTTTACGTATATCTCTTGTGGACGAGGCGAGGAGTGACGGGACCGAAGGGTTGCAGGGTCAAGGTTAAGGCGAACCACTCTTTCCTTTCTCTGTCATTCTCCTTCTCTCGCCGTTTCTATTATCCTCTCGGTGTTCACGATATTCTCAGTATCATATACTTACACGAGTCAGTGTCAAGGGTCACTGAACTTCTGATTCGGGTCAGCTCTGTTACCGTCTTTGCGCGTGAATACTCTAACTTCCTGCTAAACGTAAATAATATGAATGATAGCGCATCAGTTTCCCTGTTTTTGTTGGAGGGATTACATTCTTCAAATTTAAGCGAACGCGAATATGTTAAATTCATTAAATGATAGCCAATATAGACATATAGCTGGCAATGAGAGTATATTGTATATACAGAGACTCGCGAAAGTATTTTAGTACTTACGGAGCATCTTTATGAATGTATTACTCGATGATCGCTAATGATAGTTATCAGAAGAAAAAGAACCTGATAAATAGGTACACTTCTTGATTTTTTTTCCTAATGCCACTGTACGTTTAATTAACAGAAATATTTGAATACAAAGTAACTAAAACTAGAAAGAACTCGTTGGGTCAAAAAACGTAGTTAATGAAGTATTATAGAAGCCAAAAGTTTGACTCTTAAGACAAATAAAATCTTCATAATTCAATATTTGAATATTATGACAAATTATTTAAAATACTTTTAGAATTGTAAAGAAATATACGTGGAAAATACGTGTTTAACTCTAAAATCAAATAAACAGGTAATTTGGGTAACGCTAAATTGAAAATAATTGACAATATAATGAATATGAAAACTGCTTCCTTATAAAAAATGAAAACTATAACGATGTGATATTCTTTTCCTGCGGCCTTTATGTGTGTTATCATATTATATCAGTAAAATGTTGAACTTTCGTGAAACACACGACTGTCGTCAATGGACGACATAAGATTTTCGTCGAATGTAATTTTAGGTACGAGAATCACTCATTGATCATTTTGTTTTATGATTATTTTACTATGCGAATAATTATAATTTCACAAATGTTTCTGCTACACCTATCCTTTTTTTACAAAATAAATATTTTTACTTGTATGTTAGATTCTGAGCCGTTACCACGTTATCTGATAGAAAGAAGGGAAAAAAAGACAGGTATCTATTGGTCAGATTTAGATATGGAAATGAACAGCGCTGAAGAGAGATGGAAGACAAGATGTGTGGAATTTATGAGAGAGGAAGAAACGATAGCGTAGCTATTAGGAAGATGCGGAAATATCAAGGCATGTAAGGAAGGAATATCAAGGATTTTCTGGATTATGTGAGCACAAGGCAAGAGGAAATGGAAATGATCATGTGTGAAAAGGAGAAGAAGGAAGAAAGAGTCAGAGAGAGAGCGACTAGTAGGTAAGGCAGTTGGAGTAAGAGAAGGATAATTATATGGTAACTTAATGTTTAGTAGAGTAACCTAATATAATCGAACTTCGATAACTCAAATCTCTATAACTCGAAAACCTCTATAAGACTAAAAATTTGTTCATTCCCGCTGCAAGGTCTCTAGAAGTAGAAATGAAACTTATTTTAACTCGAATAATTTGCCATATATCCAGATGCATTATTTCACTTCTGTAACTCGAATTTAGAATAGCCAGATCTTTATAAGTCGAACTTCTATTGCCACTGCTTCTGCAACTCGAAATGTACTTATAATTACGCTGTGTATCACAAGTAGAGATGGCGCGAACTGCTACTTGTTAATCACGAATGACTTCATCACGTTCATTTTCAATCATGATGATTTTTCAGAGTGATTTGTGATTTTTCGTGCTCGCCACTGATTGGTAGAGAGCATAACTGTTCTTCTCAAGCATCCCATAACCTATATATTTTATATTAATGATATATTTTTATATTAAAAATATTACGATTTTGAAATCGAGAGGAAGCATTAACATTTTACTTTTTAAGAAACTGCTATGAGATAAAGAACAGAAAGTTGAAATACTTTTCGCTTTTAATATTGAATAAAGTAAATTTAAGTTATATGAAGAAAACATAATTTCAAATTAACATTATATAAAGATATTTTTATGCAAGATATATTAAAGAATTTTATAAGAAATAATTCAATCAAGATCGAGAACTACGATCACAGTGAGCAAATTCAGTCAAAATAAAAGAATCACAATCGCAGCCGTGAATGAAGCTGAACGTGATCGTGATTTTGTGATCATTCTGTTAAATCATTGCCAGTGATTTTGTACGCTACCTTTAGTCACAACATGTGAAAAACGAATCATTCGATATTGTCTCCTTTCTCTTAATTGTCATGGTTGTCTCAAATGACACAAGCTGTATCTCTACTTCTTTGTCCTTCGATCATGTGCATATACATGCAAACTAACCTTTTTACTTCACTCTAACGCGTAATTGCCATCATTTCTCACGCCTATAACTTTTACATTTATGTACGTTGAGTAAAATAAGTTCTAAAATGAAGCTTAAAATAGCAACATTTTCTGAAAAGATGAATGTAATTATGCCTTCGTACAAAATATCAAATTTTTGTTCATTAAACTTCTTTTACTCGGAAATTGTGATGAGTCGAAACCTCTATAACTTGAAGATTTTAGTTCTTTCCTTGAGGTTCAAGTTACTGAACTTCGACTGTATAAGACAATTAGTTTGTAGAACTCTCAGATAGAATGTAGGTAAAGACATAAAATGAGGATGTAACCGGAAGTCATCCGAAGCCGAAAAGCATAGATAGAATAAATATAATAATATAATATATAATACATGTAGTAACTTGTGGATTCTTAGAGTAAGGACAAGTGATTGCTGGTAGAGTTTAAAGTTTAAGGTATTTTAATGAGTGATATTCGATAACAAAAGGACAGACTACGATATCTTCGCACGCCGACTCACACTCCGTGTCCGCTCAACTCGCACTCTGCTTCTCGACTGACTCTCTGGCCGTTGTAGCACTCTATTGTCTATTGCTGGGCCCACCGCACACGTGTTCTACAGACGCTCGTAGCCAGGGTCACGTAGGTCTTTTCGGCTATTTACCTATTTACCTGAAGGACCCGGTAATGCATTGATGGAGCCGACAGCGCCTCGGCTCTCGCGACATTGTCTGTAGTTAGCTCGACATTTCTTGGGCCCTTCTCCCCGATACTACATACATGTGTTAGCTAGCGTATGTATTTATGTGTGAAAGTTCGTAGAAGCTTATATCTCAAAATAAGAAAATTGAATTCAAAATGAAATTATTGGCATGTATTTTATTGGTAATAGTGCTGTATTTTGCTTTGTCATTTTTTTGCGCTGCAAAGAAACAATTTGTCAAAATGCACCTGCATTTGAAGGGTTAAAATATCTTATAACTTCCATGTGTATAAATTCTTATATTGGTTTCAAATTTGACCGATGTAATCGCGATAATCGTATTTTATTACAGTATTGATCAAATTTCGGAATTTATCTGACACGTACAGTATACACATAAAAATATTTTACGGTTGGTATTCAAATATTTTCGTGCAGCATCATACAATGTACAGTATACGTACGTTATACAGTGTACGATTTGTTTGACGAGTCGTCAATGACGACTCGTTAATCGGTTAATTTACTCTATTGAAGAAAACAATATAGTGTTTTGATCATGCTGCATTCTTTAGCTTCTTTTTATAACTCAAGCATGTTTTTCTGTTGTTAAAGAATCTCTTAAGTTTCACAAATATTATTAACACTCATGCATTTTCGTTTCAATTTTATGTTAAAGAACTGTTCTTAAACATTGTACGACTAGCGCTTGTTGAAACAAGTGTAAAGTAAGAATATGAAAGTTCAAGGACTCCAGTAGTTACAACCAAGTTTTATTTAAAATTCTAATGTCATTAGAACTTAACATTTAGATTGACCTTCTATTCAAAATTTCATTTTATTTTTCCACATCACCCACATACTTATAAGAATTTTTGTAATTACTATCACAAATTTTTATATTTATTTTGTGTCATATAGAAGAAATATATTTGAAATACCGTTAGCTTATATTTAAAATAACTGTTTATTTAAATTTTGTATTTCATTTGCTCGTTGCAGTTCGCTGTGGAGTGCCGAAGTGTGCAGACGTGTCTCTAGTGCCCAGCGTAGTCCGAAAACAACACGTGTCGCCCAACCGTCGAAAGAGAACACAGCTAAGTGTCCCTTACCTTTTAGGGAGAAGAAAATCCCATGCACCTAACCCCAACCCGAATACTAGCCTCACAGCCTCACGACTAGTTGTTCATTCCGAATTAACTAGCTCGATGATGGCCCAGCAACCGCGACCAGGCTCTCCGCAGCAGTCTCGCAGCTACCCCGTGCTACCCCCCCCCCCGTGGCAGAAGTGTAGCAGAACTCTCCGCACTAACGACGCCAATACTACAAAGAAAAGGAAAATAGAAACAACAACGCAAATAAACACACACAACAGATTCGCCGTATTGGAATCCTCAAACGACGCCATGGAAATCGTAGAACCGCCACCAAACCAACACTCACAGAGAATCCCCCCTCCCCCACCAATATTTGTGGACGACGTCATTGACATACAGACAATGACCAAGTCCCTAGAGAGAGATATCAGCAAGGAGGAATATAACCTTAAGATAAGCAACAACAAAGTAAAAATACTGCCGACGAACCCAGAAGCTTACAGAAAACTCACCAAGACACTCAGGACCCTGAACGCCAACTTCCACACCTACCAACTCAAACAGGAAAGGCCTTTCCGGGTGGTCCTACGAAACATACACCACTCAGCAGACATAGACGAGCTCAAATACGAACTCTCAAAACTCGGCCACGAAGTCATCAACGTAAGTAATATAAGGCATAGAGTCTCGAAAGACCCGTTATCCTTATTCTTCCTAGACATTAAACAAAAGCCGAACAATAAGGAAATCTACAACATCAGTCGCCTAATGAACGCGATAGTAAAGATCGAACCACCGCTCGTGAAAAAAGAAATAGTGCAATGCAAAAGGTGCCAAAGGTACGGTCATACGCAGAAATACTGCAACCATACTTTCCGCTGCGTTAAATGTGCAGGCACTCACTCCACTGACCAGTGCGCCAAATCACCGGAAACCCCAGCGAAATGCATCCACTGCCAAAGGGACCACCCTGCCAACTACAAAGGCTGCCCAGCATATAAAACACTATACACGAACAGGTACCCTAAGCTCAGAGCAAAAGAGATATCCAACCAAACACCCAGCCCGCCGAAATTCACGACTACCCCAACCCCCTCAACCAACCAAACACCCAGTCCTACCAAATTCATCTCCACCTCAACCTCCTATGCCCAAGCAGTACAAGGCATCCAAAATAACCCGAACAGCCAAAGGAACCTTCCCCAAAACAGTGTTCCCAACCCACCTAACACAGACAACTCCTCAAGGCTTGAAAAGCTAATAGAGAAACAATCAGAGCAAATAAATCACTTGCTATCGCTACTAACACTCATCGTGGAAAAATTAGCACGCCCCGACTCAAAATAAAACCAAGGCGCATAGCACTCTGGAACGCCAACGGTCTAGCGCAACACAAACTTGAACTAGAACTCTTCTTAAAACACCAGCAAATCGACGTAATGCTCGTATCGGAAACCCACTTCACCGACAAGAGCTACCTGAAAATAAATGGTTACAAATTCTACCATACACAACACCCCAGCGGAAAGGCCCACGGTGGCACCGGAATAATAATCAAAGCAAGTATTAAGCACTACGAACTTCCATCATTCCAGAAAGACTACCTCCAAGCAACAAACGTAGCAATAGAAGACTGCCATGGCTCAATCACCACCTCAGCAGTATACTGCCCTCCCAGACACTCCATCGCCAAAGAAGACTTTGATAACTTCCTGGACACCCTGGGCAATAGATTCATAGTTGGAGGAGACTATAACGCCAAGCACATACAATGGGGCAGCAGACTGGTTACAGCAAGAGGCAAAAACCTCTTAAACAGCATAATAAACAACAACCTCAACTACCTCACCACATACGAACCCACATACTGGCCCACTGACACCAACAAAATACCCGACCTTCTCGACTTCTTCATAACTAAAAATATCCCATCAAGACACGTCCAGATCAACTCCTCGGCTGATCTCTCCTCTGATCATTCTCCCGTGATAGCAACAGTCAGTTCAACAATCATCGAGAATACACCTAATGGCTCCATTCACAACCAACACACCAACTGGCAGCTGTTCAGAGAAGTCTTTACACACTCAACCTCAGCCTTCACCCCACTAAAAACAAAGGAAGATATCGAAGCAGCCACGGAATACTTAAACACGAGCATAATAAACGCAATCCGCCTCTCCACACCGACAAAGCCATCTAACAGCAAACAAGAATATCCCCAATACATACTAAAAAAAATAGCAGAAAAACGTAGACTAAGAAGAGTATGGCAGACCCATAGAACACTGGAGGACAAACGCAAACTTAACAACGCAACTAGAAAGCTATCCAGAACCTTAAAAAACTATAAAAACGACTGCTTCCATAAATACCTCGCCAGCTTATCCCCCACAGCCGACGCCAACTACTCACTATGGAAGGCCTCCAGGAAACTCACACGCCCCCCACAAATAATCCCACCTATCCGCCGTCCGCAAGGTGGATGGGCGCGAAGCCCTACAGAAAAAGCCGACCTGTTTGCTAAACACTTGTCAAAAGTATTCAAACCCCATTCCCCCAAAGCCGCCGCGGACGTTACTGAATACCTGCACACCCCCTTCTAAATGTCCCCTCCTATCGAACCCTTCTCCTCTGCAGAGACTATAGAAACAATCAGTCGCCTAAACCCCAAGAAAGCAGCAGGACACGACCTAATAAGCAATAAAGCAATCAAGGAACTTCCCACAAAAGGGATAGCACTCATCACATCGATTTTTAATGCTATCCTTCGCCTGGAACACTATCCTAAGGCCTGGAAAATCTCATTGATTACCCTCATCCCTAAACCCGGTAAACCGATATACGAAACCTGCTCCTATCGCCCAATCAGTCTTTTACCTACCCTGTCCAAACTATTCGAGAAGATGCTCACGAACCGATTCCTTCCAATCCTAGAGAACTTGAAAACACTCCCAGATCACCAATTCGGCTTCCGAAAACATCATTCTACAGTAGAGCAAATCCACCGCTTAACTCATACGATCAGCCAAACACTCGAAAAGAAAAAATATTGCTCAGCGGTTTTCCTAGACATCCAACAGGCATTCTACAAAGTATGGCATGAAGGGCTACTATACAAGATTAAAAAGATCCTACCTCACCCCTACTACTCCATCCTAAAATCTTACCTAACCAATAGACAATTCATGGTCAAATGCCTAGACGCCACTTCCGCAACATTCCCAATAGAAGCCGGCATACCCCAAGGTAGTGTCCTCGGACCCCTACTGTACTCCATCTACACTGCCGACCTACCCATATCAAACGATATAACAATAGCGACATTTGCAGACGACACAGCGCTATTAGCTACCCACGCAGACCCGGTAATAGCCTCATCCACTCTCCAGCGAAGTCTCGACTCCATGGAAAAGTGGTTTCACAAATGGGGCTTCAAAGTCAACGAAAAGAAATCCTCACATGTAACCTTCACGCTCCGAAAACAAACCTGCCCCCAGGTCACCATCAACAATGCAACAATTCCTAGCAGGGACACAGTCCGATACCTGGGCATGACCCTGGACAGGAGACTAACGTGGAAGACACACATCTCAGATAAAACGAAGCAACTAAAGGACAAACTAAAAAAACTCTATTGGCTCACGGGCCGACGCTCCAAACTAAACATACAGAATAAAATTACCCTCTACAAGACCGTAATAAAACCTGTCTGGACCTACGGAATCCAACTATGGGGAACAGCAAGTAACTCCAACATTGAAATACTCCAACGCTTTCAATCGAAAACGCTAAGATCCCTAATTGACGCACCTTGGTATGTAACCAATGAAACAATACACCGCGACCTCAAGATACCCACCGTCAAAGAGGAAATAGCAAAATATAGCGACAGATATAGCAAAAGAATCAACAAACACCGAAACCCCCTAATCACTGGACTACTCGATACGACGGACCAGATTCGCAGGCTGAAGAGGCACTACCCGCTAGACCTAAACGTTAGATTCATTTAATTATCCAAATTAAGCATTTGCACTTACTTATAATACTTATAAATTATACCTATCTATAATAAGTATTAACTTATTGTAAATAAACAGCCATGTCACTGCGCCACGCCAGAAAAATTACTGAAAATTCTCAACGCGAGAATTGATTGTAATTTCAACAAATAAATAAAAAAAAAAAAAAAAATTTGCTCGTTGCAATACAATACAACGCAATACAATGCAACATGATGCAATATAACATATAATATATTCATAACTATCCATTGAATTATTTTGCATATATGAAATTTATCAAGAATTTTATTTATAATGGTACATTTTATTGGCTAAGAGAGTCAGAAATTTTACAGTTTTACGTAAGAATTTTTTATATAATCTTCATTCATTTACATATTTTTGCGGTTAATAATACGAAATTATTTATTATATACTTTCAAATAGTATATAATAACAACTTATAGACATTTTGCTGATTAACTCATATCTTTCTCATTTAATTACATTTTACAAGAGCACTTACAAAATACATATTGCGAAAAGTCTTGTATAATCGCGTAAGAATGACACTCTCCACGTAAAACCTAAAATAGTATTTTATGGGCATTGCAGTTTGCAATTTAATTAATAATAATAAAGTTTTATTGCGTGAAGCTTTTAAATTTTACAGTCAGAAAATTCATTCTAATTAATAACTAAACATTCATTCTAGAAATCGTGCAAATAATTAATTGACATAAATATTTGAATATAAGTTGAAAATTCGTAATTACTTAAATACATATATTAGTTGTATAGTTTCCTTTCCATTCTATTTGCCAATGTGCTTGTATAATTCCTAATCTCAAGAAGACCCTGAATAATAATTTGATGCTTTGTATTCTAATATTTTATAGATATTTCTTATCACATCGTCTAACACTTCTACCAAGAAAACAACAGTTAGTTAGTAATTGTAAATTCTATCATTATGAATTACGTTATTCCATAAATAATACCATGTCGACATATGCATGTAACCTTGAAAATTCCAACATGTACATACTTCATCGTACTCGTTAATGAATAATATACTAACTACTTTTTTCTGAAACTATATTTTCAAAGACTATTAACATTTTAATGTCTTATAGCATTTTACAGTGATCGAAATAAATAAAAGTCTATCGGTACTAACAATAAATAATTTCTAATTTAACTAGTTTAACTAAGTTCAAACTGTAACATGTTAAATGTTAAATGTGTTATGCAATGTTTTCGATATGTGCAACTGATGATTGTCACAATAAAAATAAAATTCTTTCCTGAGTCATTAGTATTGATCATTTACCATCTATACTTTGTCAGTTTCGTTTGCACTCTTCTTAATTGTTAACTGAAAATTTCACGGAATTAGCGTTTGATTGTATCTTAGAAATTCGAAATACATAAATAAGAAACGATATTTCTTATAGACACTTGCGTCCTAAACTCTTATTTATTTCCAATTAATGTCTTCTTACTGATAGTAATAATTGGTGGTTCTTCGTGTAATCATAATTAAAACGTAAGAATAAAAAGATAGTGAAATGATAACGTATTACAATGCCTTGACCTATTTCTCCATATTGACAAATGCAGTTAAAATGTCATCATTTTTTAACCGATTTATTAGTTTATATTTTGTTTCCACGGTTAAGATTACATGCCAAGTCTTGTTAACATTGTAAAAAAAGCAATCACACACATTGATGATAAACTCGAAACAATCAGTTCACTTCAGCCGATAAATTCCCAATTATGTAAACTGACAATAAAATACGAATTACGAGCGCATGCGAATTGAACGTATGGTTGAGCAGCATTGTTGAGCAATACTTTAAATGATTGATAGACTGCTTGTATTCGTGTATTCATGGGCAATTTTTAAGCATGAAAATTTTTCAACTGCGTATAACATACAAAAATATACAAAATATCAGAAATTTCGTATTCGTTATAATAAGTCTAGCAAGTGAAACAATCTGTTTAGGTTTGATTTTGTATGTTCATATAATATGAATCGTGTGACGATGAAAATAACATCTGCAAATTTTTGATGAACATATAAAGAATAGAAGCTTATACAGAATTGTGTAATTTATTTTTGCTACTTGGATGATAGCATTCAATTTTATAAATGATGATTTATACACAATTTGTCTTGTGTCCAGAACTAAACAACATTTTATTAGAATTTATGGTAAAAGCAAAAATATATATAAAAAACAGAGGAATTTTTCGCAATTGCAATTCAAAATTATAGCACTCTATCCTATCCATGCTGGCTGTACTCGTATTTCTAAGAAGAAGGTTAACGTTTTGAATGAACAAGGTCTTTAACTCATTACGCACATCAATCTGTTTCACGTACCAGTAATTTTGTATTCTGAGATTGCTTAAAATACATTCTTGACTTTCATATAAACATAAACCCTTCAATTTTGTATTAATTCTTGGTATTTCGAACAAATTGTCTCATCAAACATATATAACAATATATAACAATTTCTTTTTGGCAAATAAGATAATTCGAATTAAATATTATTTAATGACCAATTCAATGAAAACAAAACTATATACCTATAGAAATTGTAATTAGTAAGACAAAGTTATTATACAACTTGTTAAAACAATTCCTTTCTTCTACATGACATGAAACGTAACAATGTTTATTCTGATCGTGATAGCAAAGTGATAAAACTACTTGTATTGTCAATATCGTAAAATACAAATCTCTTGCAGTATAACAGCTTAAAACGTGCACAATCAGATGTTATGCTTCTAAACTTCAAACATTTTGGTTATTCATAATTCTTTCGTATTTGTACAATTTCATCGTGCATTCCAAAATGCTCAAGTATTTTATTCTGCGTTATCACGATGTGAATGTATTATGTAAAAAATTTAGAACATGCACAAAATATTCGTTCGTAAAGAAATATCAATTCAAGTTTACAAAGCAAGTACTTATCGACATTATTTTGAATTCATATATTAGGTTTATAAAAATTATAATAGCTTTAATTAGTGACAATAAATTTATACTTTTTGTAAGTCATTTCTCGTTCATTAATATTTTTATAAAATATAAAATATTTTATTTTCTATCACAATTTATTTATTTCTTAATCTATCTGTATACTAATTGTAAGTAATCTATCTACACATATAATTTTTAGTATTTTATTTTATTGCACAACAACAAAAAATGCTACTAGATAATGTGTTAAAATAGATGTTCATTAAAATATTCTTGTATTTTTTAAAAACACGCCTATATTCTATTCTAATTGTTGCTAAAAATTAAAATATGATTCTACAAACAATAACTAAAAGATTAATTCCTATTGAATTTTTTTAAGGAAATTTCCTCAAATATCAAAGATTAGTTTTATTTAACATAATAATATTTCGAGAAAACATCAAGGCAACATAATGCATTAAAATATATCATTTTAGTGTCATAATTATTATGCATATTATTATTTTCTTTTTTATCCTTAATCAAATCGTATTAAGTCATGCAGTTACTATGAATTACAATGTAACAGTACAATAAATATGATAAATATTATAAAGTACAAAAAAATAATACTACGTATATATATTTCTAAGAACTACCATTCTCAATGGCAAAGTGCCATTCAAAAATACGCAAAGAACAGAGCGCCATTCACAATATTGGGTACAGTAAGTAGTATATCGATCTAGTTGAGAAGTCAGCAAGCCATTCAACAAAGCGTTTGGTATCGTTCAAATTTTAAAGTAAGATACGGCTATCTTATGTTAACATGTACACATTTAGTTCTCAATGAATAAAAACGATCTTTTTTATATTGTTCCCGTTAAATTTCCACGAGAATACATAAAAAATATATTTTACTAACAAAATACTCGATACTTGACAAAATGTATAGTATTTTGAGACATCATACAAATCTCATCGAGGAAATGGTCTGTTGGCCAAATATCTGCATATGAAATACATTCTCACCCATTGAAATAGACATTTTTGAAGCGAACTAATGCTAAGTATCCCAATTCTTAATCGATAGCTAACTGTCAATGATCAAATAGTTCTTATCAGATCTAACAATTTACGAGAATCATAGTAATTTAATGAGATTTCTAATAGTTTAGTAGAACTATAAATGAATAAATATTAAAATATGAAATTATTAGAATTATAAAGAAATACTCACTGCCAAAATTATTTGTAGATATGCAGACGAAAATCAGAGAAAACATTAAAAGACAAAAATAAATTTCGTTTTTATACCTTTAAACGCTCATCAAAAGATGTTGATAAAAAAAAATGCGCTTTATATCTGTGGTAGGATATCTGTGTGATTATATATGTATGTACATACAGCGTGTCTCCGAAATCATGATACAAGCAGTCGGGTTGTCATTCTACATGCAAATGTAAGTAGAAAAGAAAGAATAACATTCTTTCGTTTAAGGCTTGGTTCTTCGAAGATCCGCCTACTGCACGTGTATTAGTTGTAAGTTTCAAGATATCCGACTTCTTTTTCTGCTTCTGTTTATATTTATAAACATAGATAATTTCACGTTTGCTTTCCACTATATTACTGTTATCTTATTTCCGCGGCCGCCGCACTGACAATGGTTACATAAATAAAGGTGAGAGTTTCTCTTTTTAAAAATCGTTTTATTAACGTAAAAATTATTCAAAATATTGACCACGATGCTGCATATATAGCTCTAATTAAATTATTATCAGCACAAGCAGATAAAGAGGTCGGATATCTCGAAACTGACAATTAATACACGGTCACCTGACGCATCTTAAAACTCATTTTTCTTGAAAACGAAGCCTTAAAGAAAAATTATAATTTTTTTGTTTCGATTAATTTTTGCATGTAGAACTACGAATCGACCGCTTGTATCATGATTTCGAAGAATCCCTATATGTACGTATAGTATTGAGCTAAATTAAACAGATGGAAAACATTTTTATTAACAGAAATAATGATGGTAACCTAGCGTTAATATGTAAACGTACAAACGTACAATAAAACATTATTTACTTAAAAATTCCATATGCTCAGTTTTTCCCCTTTATGTTGCTACATACACGTGTAAATGAGACGAATATTTAATTACTTGTTATGCATTTGTAAGAAAAATGAATATTTATTAATTGCATAAATTTTAAAAGGACAAAAGAGATATTCGCATGCAATATTGTACATTCCATTCCGTTATGAACATATAATGAAATAGTTCTTACTCAACGATATGTTTATTTTCACCATATTTCAACGTCTCATCTCTTTCCTTTCAAGAAAATAGAAAATAGTTTTTTAACAATATGGAATAAACAAGAAGATATTTCAAATAAATATGGTATTATCAAATCATGTAACTGACATTCAAGTCACAAAAACCTGATGTGAAATTTGTCCATCTGAAATTTGTTCCACCTGAATGATTAACCCTTCTAGTGTCGACCGAAATAATTGTACCTGAACGGAGAATACCAAACCAATTTGATATAATTTGGCAAGGATTGAGAAAAAATCATAAAAAAAAGTAAGAATGATATTTACAAAAATCAAAAAGGAACGTATTACGAAATAAAGGAAGAATAAATTAATACCAATTGTATTTCAATATTTGTTGAAGATCATAGTAATAATACTTATTCAAAACCATTAGGAAAAATGGAAAAATCAGTTTTCTTTTATAAACAGTATTTGCAAATAAGGAGAATCATCGTTTGGTCATAATTTGATGTAGAACAATACAAAGCATAAATAATGTATTCTCTATTATTTATAACAAAATCTCTAATATCAAGACACAAAACTAAATGACAATCCCATGATGCGCAGTAAGCGTCAGGAAGATTACTTGCTCCGAAACAAGAAATAACATTCTAATACTATTATAAGCATTTATAGCTATCCAGCTATTGAAAATGTGTAATATTTACTTATTATTATTATTCATACAAATAATTTACTCAGCATTGATAGTTACTAATGCATACACAGTATAATCCTAATATTGCACAGATTACAAATTGTACATGATCTATTCACAGGCCCACCAAAAATTTTACTCTCACCTTATCGAGGCAAGATTATTTTATGAAACATAAGGAAATATTCTGTTTTAAACAGTGTTATCTAAAATCTGTGATTACGGTTTCAACCAAATCTCCGAAGCCGAATTTTTGTCCTACGACACCGGCGTATACACAGTCTCGATAATTTGTGGAATATCTCCCACAGAGCTTCTGCAGAGAGATTCAATTTTGAGATAAAGTTCTCTCGCAATAGAAATAGTAAGAATAAAACAATAAGAAGAAGTAAAATAGAATAATGCAATGATATATCATTGTTCGGTACTAAAAGGATTAATCCAATCCATTTAATTAAAATAAAAAAAGAAAGAAAAGTAAGCCTTTTCGAAGAAAACATCTTACCACGCTTTATACTAGTAGCTCACCTTGCGTAGAATGAAATACCATAACTTTCTCTCCGTAGTACATGCATTAGCTTACTAAGGTCGTTTTAAATCCCGTAATTTATCGGAAATTGGATTTCCATTTGAAAATATAAAAATACTGCGGTTACCATTACGAATTCGATTAAAAACTAAATCTTTAAATTGACAATTGATACTCAGAGTATTATTAAACATAAATAATATTGTGTTTATATCGTTATTATTATATATTATATCATAAATTTCATTATTATATTTTTCGAAAATTTTGATATGAACTGTGGAAAGGATTGTATTACAGGCAAACGATTATAATATGAAAGAACATGAAGTATTCTGCTTCGGAGCTTTAAAGCAATTTACAAATTATTAGAAAACTCAGAAACATACCGAAAACGGATCCATTTAGATCTAAAGTAACAAATTCCCGTCAGAGACACACTATTTTTTAAAAAACCGAAGAAACAAATTTCTCTTCGAAATCAAATAATTATCATATCCATGTTATTAATCATGAATATTTATCAGTTAATGGAACATTTAAGTCATCAAAAATTGAAGAGGAAGTTACCATTTAAGAATGCTAAACTTAGATAAACTTATCTAAGTTTTTTTTAGACATTCAAATGGCTAAAAATTATATTTACAATTTTTCGTATTATTTTCGTAATTTATAAGAACAATAGCAGGAATGCCTAACAGTCGAAAAATGAGCAAAGAAAACATCATCATTTGCACTAAAAGATCAAAATATAATTTGTGAATGAGCGATTAAATAATCAGCGTTAATTTCTATTTTATATAATGTAAGAATAATCAAATATAACAGAGACAAATGTTGCCAAAAACTGAAATAATGGGGCAAAAAGCACGAAAAGAGAAACTGAAACACCCAACTGCGATGTAAACTACAGCAAATCGGATATGGAAATGCCAATGCACTATATATACTCATCATATAGAAAGATCTATAAGAAGAGGACAAAACAAAACAACAAACTCCACTACAGCGGGACGTACGGAAGAATTACGAGCGTAACAATAATGAAAGCAAGAAACTACTTAATCTTAAGTACACCCCAGTCGACAGAAGGAATTACTACACAGGTGAAATTAGTTGGCAAGTTAAGTTGAACAACAACGATAGGACAAGGAACGAAATGTAAAATAAAAGAAAATCAACCGTGTCAACTATGCGACATCGGAGAAATAGAACGTGGTAAATGGAAAACACATACTAAGCGACTGCACAGTATATACAGAATCCGGGGACCAACCACACTGAGAAATAAGGAATGATTGGAAATAGTGACGACAACACAACTGAAAAACAAATATGGGAACTGACAAGCTTCATAAAGGGAAGCATGAAGTTGAGCGCTTTCTGCATGGAGGAATAGAGAAGCACAAAAGATTGATATATAGGCTGAGTCACCTAAGAGTTTAAGCTGAAATATCTTTGATACTATTAATTGTATCGGAAAAGGTTTCAGATAAATGTTGAATGGCTTCAAGGGGGCCATGTTTTGATATAATTAGTTTTCCTGTAGTTGTACTAAAAAGATATATGATTTCATTTGAAAAATGTTGTACAGAAATGTTGTACAGAAAAAATAACGACATTAAAACACACGCCCTTTAAAACCCTTCAACTTTTACTTGAAATGTTTACCGATGGGATTAAAATTTCAACTTAAATTCTTAGGTGATTCACCTTGTATACTAACTTATGTGATAAACCAACAATAAGATATAGATCAATGTACATACTTATTATTAGATAAGTAGGGGAGCAAGATTTAGCTTTAAAGAATAAACTAAGATAGTAAAAAAATTTAACAAGCTGGTACATACACAAGATAAATGTAATAGGCATAACCCTCGATACAAAAAACGAATATAATGCAATAATTGAGTTTAATGAATGGATGAATAAGCAAATTTGCGAGGATAATTGCTAGTGAAAATTTCAAATTTCAATAAAAAAATTCCGATAAAAAATGTTCAATGAAATGTATAAGGTAGAAAGTAAGGTAAAGTAAAATGTAAAAGAATCATATAAATTGTTTCTAAAACATTGGAAATAATCTTTCATACTTCTTAAATATTATAATGCATAGTGTAATGTAAAATTAATGTAATGCATACACATACGTGAAGTGCACATTTTCAAAAATTAAATTTCTTTCCTAATAGTTTGTTTTATGGAATAATCTGCTTCTTCAAAATCGAATTTAGTGATAGTTGTGTTGTAGTGAAGATTTGTAAATTTTATATATTTATTTTTTCATTTATTTTATATTTGACTCTTATAAGATGATATTAATGATAATAATAATAATAACAGATTATTTTCCGAAACTAGTTTATGATTATTATGACGAGCACCTTCAATTTTTCACAAATACATGATTAATTTCATTTAAAAAAAAAAGTTACACGCACACACAGTAAAACATTACATATTATTTTGCATAACAAAAATTTGCAATTTTTATGAATGTAAAATAATAAATTATAGTTAGATGCAATTCTTGCAATCGCTAGCATTTGTCATTATTCGCATACTAGAATTGCACAATAAAATTTCAATCACCATTATCACTATTATTACTTCAAGTATCAATATTGCATAATTATTATATATCAAACATATAAAACAGAAATATCTTACTATCACTCTTAAAATTAACAACATAAAATATTCCTTTTCTTTTCGTGTAACTAATCTCAACACTAAAAAAAAATGATAGTTTCATAAGAAATACTGAACAGAATTTGAGATCGGGGTATATGGCAACATTGAAGTGAACATGAGTAATAATATCACAAACGGTTGTAATCTCAATCGTGACTTGACATAATTTTATTGTCAGTCGATAGCGTCATGATACCGGTGACGTTGAATGACTAAGTATTGATGTGTTTTTAATTAACGCATCTATTAGTGTATAAATAGAAAAAAAGTATAACAATGATGAATTTAGACAGATATTTCTCCCTTTTACGATATGTACATACATATTTATAAGTGTATCAGTAAAAATAAGCTTTGAAATTATTTCTGGAATTAACTGACAAGTGTATAAATTTATTCATTTCCCTCAAGTGTCATTCTTGCAAATAATACAATAGTGTTTTAATAATAATGTTATGATCGGATATATTAGTTAATATAAAATTACTACAACCGTTTTAAATCAGTTTAAATGAATGACCGCTCAAACCACGTTGATTGCATCATTATACATAACGTAACGGATGAATCACATTGCATTACATGAGAAATAAGATTATTACCATTATTATTTTATTTCACTAAGGAGAATATTTCATGGATTTGTCACAGAGTTTCAAGAATGATGAAATCACATAAAATCATTATGTTAGAGTATTTTTACGTAGTAATGTACTACAGTCCACAGTTTCGTATAGATATAGATACATACATATATATACATTTCGCATGTGCATACATATATGATTCGTATAATATATGTTTTTTTATATGATCTTCTACAATAATATACGAATGCAAAAAAATTAATGTTCTCAGTAAGAAAGAAATTTCATGTGATTATTATCCCTTATAATATTTAACTATCCGAGCTGACGTTAAAATACATGCGTAATTCAAATTCTACTCCTATTTTTTATTTTATATTTGCCAATTTATATAGTTAAACGTAATGCAATTATTATATTATTTTCATTGTATTTCTAAAAAAATTTTTTGAACTTTCACAAAATCATTTGTATTTGTCGGATTAAGGTTGGAATTTTGGGCGTTCGATGAACCTTTACTCAAATTTACCATCGCGGATATAGCCGATGTTTACCGGTACAAATGTGAGTACTACAAGAGGCTACAAGTAATAGCGGCGATAGGATGGCCGAGATGCCGATGACAACGAATTCACGGTCCACGGGATGACGAATGCCAACGTAATACACGATTCGGATAACTCTCTCGATAACTCAATCAGCAATTCGTCCAACGACTAACTAACTAACTAACTAACTAACTAACTAACTAACTAACTAACTAACTAACTAACTAACTAACTAACTAACTAACTAACTAACTAACTAACTAACTAACTAACTAACTAACTAACTAACTAACTAACTAACTAACTAACTAACTAACTAAATAACTAACTAACTAACTAACTAACTAACTAACTAACTAACTAACTAACTAACTAACTAACTAACTAACTAACTAACTAACTAACTAACTAACTAACTAAATAACTAACTAACTAACTAACTAACTAACTAACTAACTAACTAACTAACTAACTAACTAACTAACTAACTAACTAACTAACTAACTAACTAACTAACTAAATAACTAACTAACTAACTAACTAACTAACTAACTAACTAACTAACTAACTAACTAACTAACTAACTAACTAACTAACTAACTAACTAACTAACTAACTAACTAACTAACTAACTAACTAACTAACTAACTAACTAACTAACTAACTAACTAACTAACTAACTAACTAACTAACTAACTAACTAACTAACTAACTAACTAAATAACTAACTAACTAACTAACTAACTAACTAACTAACTAACTAACTAACTAACTAACTAACTAACTAACTAACTAACTAACTAACTAACTAACTAACTAAATAACTAACTAACTAACTAACTAACTAACTAACTAACTAACTAACTAACTAACTAACTAACTAACTAACTAACTAACTAACTAACTAACTAACTAACTAACTAACTAACTAACTAACTAACTAACTAACTAACTAACTAACTAACTAACTAACTAACTAACTAACTAACTAACTAACTAACTAACTAACTAACTAACTAACTAAATAACTAACTAACTAACTAACTAACTAACTAACTAACTAACTAACTAACTAACTAACTAACTAACTAACTAACTAACTAACTAACTAACTAACTAACTAAATAACTAACTAACTAACTAACTAACTAACTAACTAACTAACTAACTAACTAACTAACTAACTAACTAACTAACTAACTAACTAACTAACTAACTAACTAAATAACTAACTAACTAACTAACTAACTAACTAACTAACTAACTAACTAACTAACTAACTAACTAACTAACTAACTAACTAACTAACTAACTAACTAACTAAATAACTAACTAACTAACTAACTAACTAACTAACTAACTAACTAACTAACTAACTAACTAACTAACTAACTAACTAACTAACTAACTAACTAACTAACTAACTAACTAACTAACTAACTAACTAACTAACTAACTAACTAACTAACTAACTAACTAACTAACTAACTAACTAACTAACTAACTAACTAACTAACTAACTAATATACTTAATTCGTTTAAGTCTAAATATAGTAAGTAATCAAACAAATATTTCTCAATATTAAAGTAGCCAACTATCTACACCGTAAAACAGTGGAAATTAAACAATAATTATAATGAGATAATTCAATTAAGTTTCTTATCTTTGGAATTTAAAGCCAAAGCTTTCTTAAAGAGAGAAATATTTTTTTTCTTTTATTATTTATTAAAATTACAATCTGTTACGTCGCGTAACACTCTACCTAGCCGAGGCCACACACCGCGGGCAATATGGCAACCAGATGTCCTCGGATACTCGCAGCGTATCCTCCATAGTTTCAAGTACCTTCCATAAATCTCATAGATTTCCTAGAAAAGGTCCTTCAAACCAAACAAACGTCTGTTTCCAAAGAATTTCTAGAGACTATTGTCTACCACGGCTTGAAAAGGGAAAGTTAGTTTTTCTCACGTACGCTGCAACTTTCCTCCCACTAACCACTTTCTCTCGAGGGCGGTTAAGACCCTTCGTTTAACCAATTAAAAACGAAGCCTATTCCCTCAATCTCCTAAATAACATCGGCACCAACACATCCGATGGTCCTGTGCGCTAGACACACCCATCCTCAGCTTTCCTCCGAGACAGCATCGTCTCCCAAGACAGTACTGATTTTACACCCTTCGAACGGACAACATCCTTCCACCGGGTATACACACCCGCAGATCAGTCACTCACTCATCTCGTACATACGCACCAGCGTAACTGCCTTCATTATAAGTTGTTGGAATAAACGGTGAAATATAACTTACTACTGTGTCATATTCATTTAACCACCTCTGTTATCTTAACCGAAACAGGGGAACGACTACTTCGCGGCGTCGATTCACCGAATCGTAGCGAGAATTTACGCCTCTCGCTGACGCGTTTTCCTCGCGACCGCGTCTCTCCGCGAACGGTCGTAACACAATCAATTCTCGCGTTGAGAATTTTCAGTAATTTTTCTGGCGTGGCACAGTAACATCGCTAATTATTTATAATAAGTTAGTACTTATTATAGATAAGTATAATTTATAAGTAAGTGTTACAAATAAGTGAATATTACTTAATTTAAATAACTAATTGAATCTAGCGTTTAGGTCTAGCGGGTAGTGCCTCTTCAGCCTGCGAATCTGGTCCGTCGTATCAAGTAGCCCAGTGATTAAGGGGTTTCAGTGTTTGTTGATTCTTTTGCTATATCTGTCGCTATATTTTGCTATTTCCTCTTTGACTGTGGGTATCTTGAGGTCGCGGTGTATTGTTTCATAGGTTACATACCAAGGTGCATCAATTAGGGATCTTAGCGTTTTCGATTGGAAGCGTTGAAGTATTTCAATGTTGGAGTTACTTGCTGTTCCCCATAGTTGGATTCCGTAGGTCCAGACAGGTTTTATTACGGTCTTGTAGAGGCTAATTTTGTTCTGTGTGCTTAGGTTGGAGCGTCGGCCAGTGAGCCAATAGAATTTCTTGAGTTTGTCCTTGAGTTGCTTTGTTTTGTCTGTGATGTGATTTTTCCAAGTTAGCCTCCTGTCCAGGGTCATGCTCAGGTATCTGACTGAGTCCTTGCTAGGAATTATTGTGTTGTTAATGGTGACCTGGGGGCAGGTTTGTTTTCGGAGCGTGAAGGTTACATGTGAGAATTTTTTTCGTTAATTTTGAAGCCCCATTTATGAAACCACTTTTCCATGGAGTCGAGACATCGCTGGAGAGTGGATGAGGCAATTACCGAGTCTGCGTGGGTAGCTAATAGCGCTGTGTCGTCAGCAAATGTTGCTATTGTTATCTCGTTTGATACAGGTAAGTCGGCAGTGTAGATGGAGTACAGTAGGGGTCCGAGGACACTACCTTGGGGTATGCCGGCTTCTATTGGGAATGTTGCGGAAGTGGCGTCTAGGCATTTGACCATGAATTGTCTATTGGTTAGGTAAGATTTTAGGATGGAGTAGTAGGGGTGAGGTAGGATCTTTTTAATCTTGTATAGTAGCCCTTCATGCCATACTTTGTCGAATGCCTTTTGGACGTCTAGGAATACCGCTGAGCAATATTTTTTCTTTTCAAGGGTTTGACTGATCATGTTGGTTATGCGATGGATTTGCTCTACTGTTGAATGTTGTTTTCGAAAGCCGAATTGGTGATCTGGGAGTGTTTTCAAGTCTTCTAGGAGTGAAAGGAGTCGATTCGTGAGCATCTTCTCGAATAGTTTAGACTGGATAGGTAAAAGACTGATTGGGCGATAGGAGCTAGTTTCATATATCGATTTACCGGGTTTAGGGATGAGGGTAATTAGTGAGATTTTCCAGGCCTTAGGATAGCGTTAAAAATCGATGTGATGAGTGCAATCCCTTTTATGGGAAGTTCCTTGATTGCTTTATTGCCTATTAGGTCGTGCCCTGTTGCTTTCTTGGGATTTAGGCGACTGATTGATTCTATAATCTCTGCAGAAGTGAAGGGTTCAATAGGAGGGGACATTTGGAAGGGAGTGTGCAGGTATTCAGTAACGTCTGCGGCAGCTTTGGAGTAATGGGGTTTGAATACTTTAGACAAGTATTTAGCAAACAGGTTTGTCTTTTTTTATAGGGCTACGCGCCCATCCACCTTGCGAACGGCGGATTACAGAGAGAAATATGAGAATAAATCCATTCGGCGAACAGTTAGTATCGTCAATTACCCTTGAAAATATTAATTTGTAAATAAAGGGACAATATAAGTAATTTAAAATATAGATTTACATAGATATTAACTTGGATCATAAGGATAAATATACGTAATTGTCTTTATCGAGAAGCAGCAATGAATTTACATTTATCCAAATTCTCTGAATAAAATTATGACTTTCTTCCTATTTTAAATTCCTAGTAAACGTACAACTGACAACAACAGATAGATATTACGTTTCCATATCTTGTTTACACACTTTTTACTAATACTTGTAGTTACAAAACATGCGAATGTACGATTTTTTAATCTTCGTCAAAACTCTACATTCTACCATTAATAACCATAAATAATAAATAATGTGACGCAACATATACATGAAATATAATGTGAGAAAGTAAAGTTAACAATATCGTGATGAATCGTAACAGAGTGAGCAATACTTACGATATGTGAACAATATTTTTGCATGCCTATGATGATTAGTAAACTACTGATGTTTATGCATTTTTACGAATTACGGCGATTTATATTTTTATAAATACAATTAAAGGAATAAAAAAACAGAGCCTTGCTTCACCTATTTAGTACTATTCGTATAATGCATATTATATTTCTAATATCAAGTATATTTTTGCACCTGTATATTTCCTAAAAGTATTGTACATGAAAATGCGCGCATTAACGATTATACTAAAAACTGATAATTAAACATTAAAGCATACCTATGAGAATTGTTTAAATTGGTTATTTTTGTAACGATTCATTGCCTCATAAATATCATTCATGCGATATAAAAATTGCGTCAGAAAAGCACGTGCTTAATTCACACTCGGTGAACCATACAATCAACGTAAACGACCGATATTATTATATTAAAAGGAAAAAAGATACAAAGATAAAGATAAGTTTTTGCTAACGTTATTTATAAAATATCAGGTTCATTTTTTACACGCTTCACGACGAGTATTTTAAGAGAAGAAATACTCGGTTTAAAAAGAGAAGTGAATTTTAATAGTTACCTAAGTATACATAATTATAATAACTTCATATAATTTTATATTTCTTTTTCTTTTTTTTTATTATTTATTTATTTACATTTTACAATTTGTCCAGTAGGACATTTGGTAAAATATTATAGCTTAGTGATATAGCAATATAGCATGTGGATGGCTACCCCCAATGGGATACCATCTCTTTCTTTTTCTGCCAGTTAATGTTAGTTATCATTGAGTATACGAGTGAACTAAGATAAGTTACTAATCCGTATCCTTATCTTTGTTAATTCGTCCTTCAAGATAATCTTAACATCCTTTGATGACTAATCGAATGTTTAGAAATGTTCTTAAATGGAGAAAGAAATAAAAAAGTGGACACAAGTAGATAACGAATTATCATTACGTACTTTGAAGTGATTACACAACATTTACCTATATACATAAATGTATGTATTTCAAAACGTATATATAAGCATAGTCATAGATAAGCACGTGACCAGTTTCTGTGGAAGAATTATCATAGTTCTAGTAAAATAGTAAAATCCTAAAATGAGTTGTTAATCTATAGATTAAAAAATTTAACCCTACAGTAATTTTTATTTTTCAATACCTCGACATTGCTTTCGTTACAACTGGAAAAGGAGTTTTAACATTTAAAAACTGTGAGACATCTTTAGTATTATTTCTTATTTTTCTCAAATTTAAAAGATTTTCTAATAGAAAAATACGATTTGGTCGTAAATGACCTAAGGAACAAATGAATTAACTTCAATTTTAAACTCCTTCGCAATTAATTATTTAAATCTTAAGTAATCATTTCAGTATCGTTCCTTTGTCGATTAAGCCTTTTTATTTTAGTAGAAGATAATAATTAATACACCCATTTTGATTCCTTTATCTTGAACTAGTGTATGCTTTTGTAATTTTTCACTTTGATATGTAACTTGAAGTTAGAGAATAATTTTAACTTCTCTTGATTATCAATATTGCAACACTGAATTGCAGATAACTACCTTGTTAAATATTTTTCCAAAATAAATTATCGTTAAAGAAATAATAAGTATACTTTCATTTCGTGCCATTACAATTCAGATTGCAATTAATTTCGCTGGTAACAAGTATGTGCTACCTTATAATTAGTGTTTTTACAAATTTGTTTATCCCATGTTATGTAAACTTTTCAAAGTAAAATCAGTTACTGAATCATACACGTTATCTTACAATATACACTATTTCGTTTCGTATTTTAAATAACATGTTTCCAATCAGAGTAAATAACTATATACAAATTTTGAATTACATCAAGTATGAGAAATGAATACTTCCTTAGTAAAAAAAAAAAAACAACAAAAGAAAGTAAACGAATAATTACCTTCGTAGTTTCTAAAATTAGTAATTTACGTCAAAATTAATGTTATCCGGTTCGATGTATTAAATTCTCATAAGAGTGAAATGAAGTTTTTACGACCTCTCAACTTGACGATCAGTCAAGTTGCAACTGTTTTTCTAGTATGCTTGTGATTTGTATGTTTATTTAAAGTATTTAGTATAAACGTAAGAGTAAGAAGCGTAAGCGAAAGTGTGTTGAATATGCTTGTACTCGTAGGCGTCTCACACGTGATGCGTCTTGTGCGTACCTGATCAAGGGTGCATAGCGTAACGTTCCATTGGCGGTGGTCTATCTCATCTGGTATCGAAGTTTATGACATGTCGCTTGCTGTTGAGTGGACCCCTCAAGCGCTTAAGATGCTAATTAATTTGTCGACGTAGTCCAAATTGCAAACTTTATAATGTGCAATCTGAAAAACTCCTACTTCCCAAAAGATAGTAAATGTGTCCGTATCGTAAACTGAGGATAATATTAAATTTTCAACAAAAGTAGCATATTAAAAATACGTTGAAAATATTATAGATATCAGGACTATAGTGGTCTTTATTTATTATATAGATTTATTTATTGCGATTGAAACAGAGAACTATAACTATTTAATTAGAATTTAATGTAGTAATGTGATATAACTAAAGACAACTAAATTCTTAGTTCACAAATCAACTTACAACTTACAACTTACAACTTACAACTTACAACTAACAATTCATAACTCATGAATAACGATTGACCCACAACTACTCGCAGCTTCCTCGCAACTGCAACTAGTCACAACTTAGTCGTAACTCTAACTACAACTATTGACTATTGACTATTGATTATTGACTATTGACTAGTAACTATTGACTAGTGACTATTGATTATTAACTAGTGACTAGTGACTAGTGACTAGTTACTTAGCATATCGCCCACTAGTTAGCATATGGCCCATCAGGATTTCCCATCCTTCCAGGCTTGTCAGCACTTTTATTGTTTTCTACCTGTAGTTCATCGAAATTTCCCCAACGGTTTTTCCTCAATACTACAATATTAGTAAATATTCTCTCAGATATGTTAATTGTAATAGCTACAATAAAGATTATGTTTAAACGATCTAATAAAATCAAATAAATTAATTGTACAAGAAATACGATTACCTAAGTCGATTTATTTAATTGAGAATATAACTTATCTGCAATATTTGCAACAGCTATGAAACTTTTTGACAAAATTTTCCTAATATAATTAAAATGAAAAAGATCGTAAAAATAATAAATTCAAAAAAATCTTAATAACACAACTGTTTTATAGCGCTTATTTAAAATGAAACGAAATTTTAATTACAAGGCTTTTTTATAAGTTGCAAAATTGAAATGTTTGAGGATGTGGTTGAGGATTTTTGTTGTGCTTTACGAAATAAAATTTTGATCCCTAGAATAAGATATTAGAGATGAAACTTAGATGAAAAATTCGCCTTGCTATAAAGTAAAAAATTACAATAAAGTATTGCAATACAAATACAAGCGACAAATGAAGAACCGTTTTCATAGGAGAAAGTTACAACACAGGTGTTAAATTTCAAAAATGACTTGATTTAATTACTGCTTTAATCGTAAAATAGAAGAGATAATTGCAAAAAGAATGCTTACTCGCAATTTATGCGTATCTCGCATTCAGCTGTGTCAGTGACATTGTATCAGGCTGCTCTACGATTTCGAACGTGTTCTTGGTTCTCGCTCTGAAATGATTACACATAACCACGTTTTTGACTAAAAAGAATCGTTGCGCACGCACAGAATGAAATTACACACACGTTCCTTACCTAAAGAAAAATCACAAGTGAAAAACATTTACTCATTGTAGTTACATATGCGTACATATTGAATCACAATAGAGACACGTAGAATTCAGATAAAAAGAAGTTGAATTGAATAAACATCTGCTACTTAGTGAATTATATCTATTTGGTGAAGTAACTGTATTACAAACGTAAATTATACTGAAAATATGTTATATGTATTTGTAAATAATATATTTTTTAATAGAACACTGTTTATTGCTTTACATTGATAGTTTAATTTGCATAAAATTAAGAAAACATGCAGTCAATTCATAATTACTAAGTTAATACTAGATATGTACAACTTTTTGAAAAAATTATGACTATAGAAATTATAGATATCTTTAATCATTCTAAATTTTAATAGAGAGTTTAGTATAATTGTTACGACCGTTCGCGGAGAGACGCGGTCGCGAGGAAAACGCGTCAGCGAGAGGCGTAAATTCTCGCTACGATTCGGTGAATCGACGCCGCGAAGTAGTCGTTCCCCTGTTTCGATTAAGATAACAGAGGTGGTTGAATGAATATGACACAGTAGTAAGTTATATTTCACCGTTTATTCCACAACTTATAACGAAGGCAGTTACACTGGTGCGTATGTACGAGATGAGTGAGTGACTGATCTGCGGGTGTGTATACCCGGTGGAAGGATGTTGTCCGTTCGAAGGGTGTAAAATCAGTACTGTCTTGGGAGACGATGCTGTCTCGGAGGAAAGCTGAGGATGGGTGTGTCTAGCGCACGGGACCATCGGATTTGTTGGTGCCGATGTTATTTAGGAAAGTGAGGGAATAGGCTTCGTTTCTAATTGGTTAAACGAAGGGTCTTAACCGCCCTCGAGAGAAAGTGGTTAGTGGGAGGACAGTTGCAGCGTACGTGCGAAAAACCAACTTTCCTTAGTTAAGCCGTGGTAGACAATAGTCTTTGGAAATTCTTCCGAACCAGATGTTTGTTTTGTTTGAAGGACCTTTCCTAGGAAATCTATGAGATTTATGGAAGGTACTTGAAACTATGGAGGATACGCTGCCAGTATCCGAAGACATCTGGTTGCCACATTGCCCGCGGTGTGTGGCCTCGGCCAGGTAGCGTGTTACGCGACGTAACAATAATGAATTAATAAAAACTTGATAGGTATCCGATACTTGATAAGTAGTAATTATATATATAAATAGATACATATGTTTTATATTGTAATAGATTTTATCCTAAAGATATGAAGATAGGATGTAAAAACGTGATGTGTAGGAACTGTTTTGGTTGCAAAACATTTATTCATTTTAATATTGTGTTAATCCAACGAATGAGTATTAAAAACCATAGTCACACTGGGTATGTACGTAGGTAGTATGTAATAATTATATATATAATACAATAACATGAAACTATAGTACATATTTTTTCCTTTTATTCTATCAAACGATAACCGATTCAGGTAGAAGGAACAAAAGTATCGTAGCTGAAAGCGATATGTGTATGAAATGAGGAAATCAATTAAAGCATTAAACGGTTATATCGATTGATCTAGCCGCACTCAGGGCCGTGCGCACCCCGTGACCAGGGTTGCCAGAAAATTATTTACCGCTGTGCCGCGCCGACGTACCTACTTTAAAGAAAGATGCAGTTCTAAGTTGATACGGTACGGCCCTGAACAAAGCTCGAGCTCCTTATCTCCCCTAACATGCCACAACTTACGTATATGTTCGGTCTTCAACCGCATAAGCTTACGATCTCACTACATATATAGCTTCCAGCTTAATTGTTTTGAGAAAATAATCTACCATTATGAAATGACGCGTACCTAAATCCCAGATTATTTTATTCCAAGACCTAATTTGATCTTCAATTTAAAGAAGAATTATTTCGAATAATAAATTTCTTGAAACTCAATATACAAGGGCTGATAAAATAAGTTTTACAAGCAATAATATATAAAAGGTAGTAATATATAATACAATGTAATATAATATAATATAATGTAAATATATATTTAGGAAAACGATTAAATCTAATACCATAGAAAGGATCTAAATTATTATTATAAAATATTTATTCATTTGTTAATGAAAAAGCAAAATCAAGTTCTTTTGAGAAGCAGAAGAAAATTTTATTTACATTTATTAAATTTTAATTAATTTTATGAACATAAACTAATTCGCTTTGGCTTTACTATACTTTTTAAACCGAAGATTAATTATATACAAGGCAATTTGATACAAAAGGAGATTCAGAATTACGTAAAAGTGATATGATGTAATTATAACCTATAATACACAAAATTTATTTATCATTCTTTCCACGCTTGTACATTTTCAATATTAAATTATTTCAGACACTATCTTACTATTACTTTCTAAGAAAAACTCTCTTATGAGATTATTAAATCAAGTTGGTGAAATTATCGAAAAATTGTAGAAATATACCTACATTGGAATACATAAAATACACTCGTCTTCGTCTTCTATTGCACTTTATTGACAAGACAAGCTTCAAGAACGATCAACCCAGATACATGATCGGTCATTTTTCACTGATCGTTTCTTGTGAACTACTTTTTTCGTTTTTACTACCCGCTCTCCTTAATTATGCGCAAAGCTCTCGTTTTGTTGAAATGTGTATTAGCAGAATTAACAATATAAAATTTCTTATCGGTTTGTTATTTTATCCTACAGTTTCTTTGACGACTTGCACAATTAACCTATACACTTATATTCTGCGACATGTATTACCATGTGAATGCTTAAACCCCACTCGAGCATTTCCCAATCATGGAGGGAGATTCTACGATATATAAAACTCTAGCTGATACGTAACATCTACTCAGTATAAATTCTGTTCTTTCGAAGGAAACACACAAAGCGTATTTACTGCAGCTTGATAATAATTCAAGTCGACCTCAACTCATAGCTCAAAGTTCAATATACAATTATCCCGTTATACTTTGAAAGTTTTCCATTCGAACGAATCGCATATCACCGATTTTCCGAAGACTCGAAACGTTATATTAACAAGGTGACGAATACTTTTCACTTGATTAATATAATAATCCGTATGGGAGATTACGAATTTACACAAGTATACTATCAGTGGCAAGACCATTGATGTGTGATTATAAAAATCGGGAAAATTTCGTTATATCAGTTTCGTTTGATGTAACAAGTTTCGAGCTCTCGTTGTTGCCACGACCTATTATATTCATAGTAAGATTACACACAAAAAAGAGATAAATTGACGAACGAAAAGAAGGATAACGATTTAAGAATGTAGCACATGAATGTATCTACGAAACTCTATGATACTGTACTGTATTGATAAGGAACAATAATTTTTAAATAATTTCTGAAGTAGAGTTGCTTTTTTTTCTAATATTGAGAGAAACGCTTGCATTTCGTGTTTTTAACTTTGTTATATATAAATGTTATTAGTAGTCGGCAAATATAAACAAATTTATTAACAATTTTATCGCAGAACGTGATACTTTTTTTGCAGAAGTATTAAATACGTGGATAAGACATCGAATCGGGAACGGTGAAAGTAACGTTTCAGGCGAATCTAATCGAATTCCGCGCCGATTTCATCTCCTGGATGATCGAGTGTCACGTGACTCGAGATTAGCCGAACGAAGTGACGAAGGTACCGAAGTTATAAATAACGGCTACCAGAGGGTGGGAAGTCTCTTTCACTTTCTACTTCTACACTGTACCATAGTGCATTTGCTCCGCGCTCGCCTGGCTGTTACGTTGTGTACTGTGCTGGTGTAGGGTTGGCTCGTGCGAAACCAAAGTAGGGTATAGATTGAACTTAAGACCGAAATTCCTCGCTTTCTTCAACTATTAAGGACGTCAGGCAAACTGAACGTGTCAACAGAGTTACAACACGTGGCCGAAGCATTTGAGCGTAGACGAAAGAAACCAAAGGCTGTATCCACGATCACGAAAAGAAAGAAAATGCCGGAGACCGCTCATCACATGAATGGATACGCTAACGGGCACACGCCGCCCGAGCTACAACAGGATACCAGTTTCCTTTTTACTTCAGAATCCGTTGGCGAAGGCCATCCAGGTAGGTAGCCTAAAAAGTATGCGTTCGTTTCATGACTCTTGTATATTTTGGACGACATCGTGCTAGTTCGTCTCGAGTTCCATGTCGATGAGCCGCGTGTGCCGCCATGAAACTCGATGAACGAACCACACATACTTACATATGTATATACCGTGTGCGCACGCCGCGATTCTACCCTTTCTTCGCGCTTTCTTACTTTCCTTAAAAGCTTCGAAATGCGAGGATGATGTTACGTTGCGATTTATTTGTTTCTTCGATTCTCTTTTTTATGCCTACCAAATACAGAATATCAATGCGTTTAAACAGCAGATCGGGAGCACATTTTTCCAATTGCTATCAGAGCAGAAGCAAGAACATCGGCGTCGCCATGTGCTCCTGAATATCACAATCCACTATCATCTTCAATATCTTCCACATTTCTCCCCTTACGTTTAAATTCTTCATTCTTTTTCTCCTCTAATCATATGTTAAACAGCTTTCTAAATTCACTTATGAATTATATACAGAATTCGATTAATTCTTTTATATCGAGTTATCTCGGGTATCGTTTCACACGTGCAAGCGCTGAACGTAGTTAATACATATTTTCTTTTAGTCATGAGTCTTGATTGGATTATTGTAGTCCTTCAACTATATATTATTTTATGTATTCTAAAGTAAAAATCTGAATTTTCATTCAAAAAGTAATTAAATATTACTTCCGGTTGATTTATTACAAAACCAGGCTTGCAATATTGGTTCGACCAAACATCTTAACAAAATTTTACAAATATGTACGGAACAAGTTTAAATCAATTAGCATATATTCCATTTTCTGGTTATGCAATTGTTTCTAGAAATATGTATCTATTTGTTTCAAAATTCATACATCTATATAGAAATTACATATACCAATAATTCGAGAGAAAGTTAGCTAGATATAAATTTAAAATCACTTCTATTCTATAGTTATAGTTTGCTTAATTTTTTTCTCTGTTTTTTTTTAGATAAAATGTGTGATCAAATAAGTGATGCAATTTTAGATGCACATTTAAAACAAGATCCTGATGCAAAAGTGGCTTGTGGTGAGTTTTCTAAAAATGATCCTAATTTTTCAAATAAATTGAATCAGTGGTGTCATAACCTCTATTTATAAGCTAGTTGGTATGACCTTGAGTTAATTTTGAACCATAGAACTCTGAAGGGATCTAGTACTTGATACAATGTCTATAGTTTAAACTGTTATTTAACAGTCATCAAATGTTTATGTTCATTTGTAATTCTTATTTTTATATGTTATTTTTCGATTATTCAGAGACTGTGACAAAAACAGGAATGATACTGTTATGTGGAGAAATTACATCAAAAGCTGTGGTAGACTATCAAAAAATTGTTCGGGATACTGTTAAGCACATTGGATATGATGATTCTTCAAAAGGTAACAAATATTCTTATTTGTTCTTCGTGTTTCTTCCTTTCAGTGATGTATGTTTGTTAAACCCTTTCATTTCCCTAAAATTTTATTAAATTTATTTTATCTGTACATCTAAAACATTTGAAGTTTTCCTTGCTAACATAAAAGATTTCCATCTTCTATGTACACATGCCCTGTGGCCGGAATGATATCTTTATTATCTTATCCCTCACAAAATTCGCCTCATTTGGTTCTCCAGAATCAGATTTTATAAATACACGGTCGAATCATGGCACGAAAGCTTCCGACACTAAATATAATTTTTATTATACCTACTGTCTTTACTTACTAAATTATTAAAAAATGAATTTGCATAATTTAAATAAATATATATTTTTTTATAACAAAGAGATGTGCCTTACGCTACATACACGTTAGAAAAGTGTTAGAGAAAATTCCATGACTCGATCGATTGGATGACCAATATCCTGCTCATTATTTTTTTGGAAAAAATAAGTAAAAGAACACTTATGAATATGTAACGTAAGCATATCATGATCGTGGCAGGATTCGATTGGCGTACGTTGAACCTTTTGGTGGCGATCGAACAACAATCTCCAAATATTGCTGATGGTGTTCATGTGGACAGGGAAGAGAAGGACGTGGGTGCAGGTGATCAGGTACATAACCCATTCTCAGCCCGTGCCGCAGAGCAGCCATATAATTCAATAACATTCTCCTTTTTTTGCTTTACCCTCTCCCCTCTTTCTTATGATACATTCTGTAGTTTTTATAACATACACTTTCCTCGTGTTATGCGTGAATGTGTGAATCTGTGTATGCAAACAAGTACTGTGTTTATTCAGATACAGGAATTACATGTTTTATAATACAAGAATTTATTTTATCTGGAAGATTTATATATAAATAAATTCTACTTGTATATTATAGGGATTCTAGGTTAGAGAAATTCATCACTGCATAAAAATCATAATAATTGTCACTATGAAATATGTAACAATGTTCTATTTCATTAACACTATTTCATACATTTTATGTATTTTAGTTAGGTTTTGGAATTACACAATATATCGGTTAAAGAAAAAAATTGTATATGGTATTAAACTTAAATAGGTCAGAATAAATTTATTTTTAACTTTTTTTAAAGCAAGGAAATTTATTATCTTGAAACAGCAGAGTAAACTGGGATACAAAACAGTGACGAATCGGTGTAATGAGAGTATTGATATTCATAGTAGCAAACATTTATATCTCATTCGTATAATTTCTACAGGTTTTGACTTCAAGCTTTGCAGTGTTCTGCTGGCGCTTGACGCCCAATCACCAAATATTGCAGCAGGAGTTCATGAAAACCGTAGTGATGAAGAAGTCGGCGCAGGAGATCAGGTCAATTAGCATTCTGATCTGTTCGTTTGAATTTTCTGTTCTTCTTTCTGTCTTATCTAATGCCAACGTAGTTACTTCCTCTTAGCTTTCTGAACAATATATGCATATTTAGTTACTCTTTTCTTACTCTCGTTTTGTTTACCTTATTATTATCGTAGGCACATATTTAGTTTTGGTAATGGTATTCTGTAGCTTATTTTTTTCCTCTTTCTTCCCACCCTGTGTGTAGAATAGTGTTACATAAAATATTAGTTTCTTATTAATATTATTATAGTATTGGTGAAGGCGTCTCTACCATCTAAGGCGTCTAAACCATTAAAGCTTACTCCCATATCTAATTTTCCTTTCTATTTTCTTTTTTATTCTTTGTATCTTCTGCTAGTTTTTAATGCAATTTTTATCCTTTCATCAATTGTTATAACAAACAATTTTCAAGTGTTATTTATAATTGTTTCTTTGTTAGAAATATTCATTAACATTTGCATTGTGTTATATATAACTGTATCTAAATTTGTTTCTGCATACTACAGTTCCACATTTTTATTCTGCAATAAATATGAAATATATGACCAATTATTCAAAACCTAGTCTTACATCTGTATTTAATTATTTTGGTCAAGTTTAGAGCTATTATCTCCATAAGTTCGTGTTATCATTAAAATGTGTTATAAACAAGAATGTAACAAAAGCTACTAAACAAATTAGTGAATACAGTTGACTCAATATCTTGGTAATTCTGCTCTGTATGACACCTCCCTCACATATTATTTTTAAAAATTTTCAATACATCATAGATTACAATTCCTACAAATTCTGAGTGTAAATTAACACATAATTTTTAACTGTATGTTGTGTGCACTTTATTATTTTATTAATGCTTAATCTCCTGTATTACAAATTTACATAATATTGCAAGTTAATTAAAAGCACAATAAATCTTTCTCCTGCTTCAACTCCATACCTTATAAATTTTAGCTGAAATAACTTAAATTCTTCTCCTAGGGTCTGATGTTTGGATATGCAACGGATGAAACTGATGAATGTATGCCCCTAACTGTTGTATTAGCACACAAGTTAAACCAAAAAATAGCAGAATTAAGACGAAGTGGTGAATTATGGTGGGCAAGACCAGATTCAAAAACACAGGTATGACTTTAATTAATAAATTACACAATTGTCTCCTTCAAATGTGGTAAAATTTGAAAGTATTTGTTAAAATGATTTATATTAACATTAAAGTTTATTTAATATTATTCAATGATGTCACATAGTATTTGCTACTCTTGAATGCCATGATGTTAAAAAACATTACTGAGAATAATTTGTAAATGATATATTAATATTCTCAAATACAATCTTTTTTTCTGATAACATTTTTTCCTGTTAATATTATACAATAGGTCACTTGCGAGTATGTAATGGATCGTGGTGCCTGCGTACCTATAAGAGTTCACACAGTGGTGGTATCATTACAACATAGTGAAAAAATTGGCTTAGAAGAATTACGCAAAGCAGTCATGGAGAAGGTTATCAAAGAAGTTATTCCAGCAAGGTATCTAGATGATAGAACGATCTTCCATGTTAATCCTTGCGGATTGTTTATTATTGGTGGCCCACAGGTAAAATACAAATTTTTTATATTAAATTTAAATCAACTTTCCGTGAAATGCTTTTAATAATATTTATACTTCTCTGTTTATTTGTAGAGTGATGCTGGTCTAACTGGTCGCAAAATAATAGTCGATACATATGGTGGCTGGGGGGCTCATGGTGGTGGTGCATTTTCTGGTAAAGATTTCACAAAAGTTGATAGATCTGCCGCTTATGCAGCAAGATGGGTTGCTAAATCTTTAGTAAAAGCTGGTCTTTGCAGACGATGCCTTGTACAGGTACAGATTATTATTATTCTCTATTATTATAACATTCATTAAAATAACATTCTTTTCTTTACTACATTTTACTTTTTGATGAAAACATACATGTTCACAATGAATTTTTAGGTTTCTTACGCTATTGGAGTAGCAGAACCTCTTTCAATCACAGTTTTTGATTATGGTACTTCTAAATTATCTCAACACGAACTTCTAGGTATAGTCAATAAAAATTTCGATTTACGACCTGGGAAAATCGTTAAGTAAGTAATATTTGTACCTTATACTATATTTTGAATATAAATAACCAAGAATGTTGTATAAATAGTATTATAATCATTTCTTAGGGAGCTGAATCTTCGTAACCCCATTTATCAGCAAACTAGTACTTATGGACATTTTGGCCGAGAAGGATTCACTTGGGAACAACCAAAAACTCTAATTCTCGATTGATGAGAGCATAGACCCTAAATCAGTTTGACGTTTCTTATTGTAAAACGTCTATCAAGTCGTTCTCAATAATCATATATCTCGTAAATGTTTTCCGAGATTTTCCGACCTCCGCATTACTTCGCCAAGTCCATCAATTCCTTTTGCCAATTTAGTACTAGCCGGAAAAATAACATTAGATTTTTCCACATCATGGAGTTCTTGGTATTATGCGATATAGTACAAATTTTTTTGATCCAGCATATAGGCAAGAGCAATTTTTTTTTTCTTACTATTCGCAAACTGAGTTGATGTTTATCAAACATTAGATATAATGAAACTATCGGCAAAGGGAAAGGTGAACTAAGCCTGTATGAGTCTGTTACTTACACGTGTACTTGTAACAGTCACGTGAGATTGTTTATTTACCAATGATACAACTCATTACCATGGCTTGTAAGCAGTGTGTTGGAAGTTAAAATGGTAAAAGAACAATAATACTTGGAATGATAAACATTCTGTATTTGGAAAATGTATAAATTGGCAACATCAGGCCAGGGCGTGCCTGTAAACAAACATTTGAGATAAAAATATCTCAAATTTTTAGCAATGTTTTAGTCCTGTGTATAAATGTACATGAAAGACCAATTTGCTTTTAAAATACTAACGTAACATTTTAATACCTTGTGTTCATCTATTCTAGCAAGTCTTGTTAATAGTAACTATGCTTTCATGTACGTTTGTTCATTAGAATTATTTATCGTTCGAGTGCAAATATAAAATGGTAATAACTATGTACATTAACTTTTAGCAAAGTGGGGAAACGAAGCAATTAAAGTGACCAATTATAAACGAAGTTTCTTTTCATATTGTTTAAAACTTTCATGACATAATTCAATATAATATTGACGAGGAGTTAATAATATCGCATTTATTTAAATCTTAATTAAAGCACTACAAATTTTTCAATTTCGTTTGAACTTAGGTAATTGCGATACTACTATCTCTTATATATTTATATATATACATACATGCATTTTCCCTCTTTGCTTCGTTTGAATAGATAATTATAATAAATATTATCGATCTTGCAACTGTATAGCAAATGATGCAAAATCAAATGTTAGACCTTATTTTATGGAGGTCTAGTACAGGTTGCGTAGCGGAGCTCGAAAATTATACGATTTTTCCAAGTTGTAGTGTGAAGATCTGTAACACTATTGTATTTTAAATCAACAAAAATGTAAATGAAATTTAGTAAATTCGTTCCATTAGATTGATGTAACGATCTATCGTGTAATGGTATTGGCAGTGTAAAGATACACAAGATCATTATATGCAAATCATAATAAAAAAGATTTTTTAATAAAATGCTAAATGCTGTCATTCATTTTTTGTTATAAACAATTTACAGGTTAACAATTCTCTTTGCACTTCCTCATAATGATATTCTATAATTTAATAAGTACACGTAAAACTATGTTTAGTCAAAGATTCTTAAATTAGAGCTCTATTTCGCAGCAAATTGCAAGTAATTGTAGTCAGAAAAATTAATAAATAACTTCTACATTTTCACCAATATTTGTCTTTTTCGATGATAACATAAAAAATATAAAACGAAATTTTTATCTTTTAGATGTAGCTCGCATATTACTATTCTCCAATATATAAAAAGTTATGTATGATTTTGCAATATTTAAAGAATTAAAAATGTATTAATACATAGCGTAGTTATAGCAAAATTCATTACAAATATAGTAATTTACATAATATATATTCTTCATTTTATTACATATGTATTATACGATGCTACATATTTGGAAATTGTATAAAAATAGAACTTGGATAAATCCTTACTAATATACTGTATTAATTATTAGCTAACTATTGTTATAACTAACATTTCAATACACTCTGTCTAAAAAGCAGATAAACTTTTCATGACAAATTATAATCTCATTTAGGAATTACAGATATGTAATAATTTATTATAATAGATCTTGTAGATGAATAGTTTTGCATAAATGACAAAGTATTGAATATTAAAAAAGAGTAATTTGTGTTTTTGTCATAAATTGAGCATTTTATGAGCATTCTATGTGGCATTATATGTGCATTTTATAAACATAATATGTGGAAAAATTCTATAACAAATAAATTATAATATATTATATAGATAACATAATACAATATTCATGTTATTATATTCTAAAATATAAGGAAAAGTTAAAGAAGTAAAATTTGTTCACTAGAATATATTTGTTTTTTAAAGACTAAGATACAGATGCTAAAAATATGTTTTTGAACAATTAATTATGTAAGCAAAGCAAACTCTCTCTCTCTTTCTCTCATAAAATTAATTAATTAATTCTCTCATAAATTTAATTAGTTATCCATAATGTATGTATATGCTTAATATATAGTATATGTTGAATATATTTATCAACAAATAATATATACATATATACATTTGCTGATTCAACTACCGAGAGAATCATTGCGAGAATTACCGTATATTACGTTGGCGTTCGTCATCCCGTGGACCGTGGATTCGTATCGCGTCTGAGGCCATTGTTACTAGCGTCGCAAGTGCCTATTCACCGTGATTAATTGTCAGAACTCTAACAATCCCATTATTGTAATAAACTACACCTGTGTTGTACTGCATCAATGGCTAATTCCCGTGAAGATTCATTTGACGCCCACAATCTTAATCTCTGTGCTCATCCGATATATATATATATATATATATATATATATATATATATATATGCGTATTGTATTTAGTAATATATATAATTATTAATTTTATATTTTTATTGTAATGTATATTATGTACAATTTTTATTATTTTACAAATTTAATTGGGAATGATCAAAACAATATGGAAAGACGTAAGATATTTAATTATATTCTTATAATTAAAGTTATATACATAGAAATACATAGAATTGTATACAATATAAATGTCATGAAAATATGTATAAGGAACAAATTTTTTATAAAAAAAATGTTTTGCTAGAATACTGATCTACATTTTAATAAAATATAACTTATTGAAATATTATAACAATGTGTAGTGTATATCAGATCGAAAGATGTATAAGTTCCATTGCATATTTAATAAAATAAAAATATGTTGCAATTTTGCATTTAATGTATTTAAAAATAACATGTAAGCGATACTATTAATGAATCATTCAATATACTCCAATCAAATAGTTTTAACATAACTAGATAGAAATATAGTTGGAATTATTAAATGAATTAGTGCTAAGTATCAGTTACAATATACTTAATATATTGTACTAACAGTAAGAAATAAGAAAGCTATTATCATACATGATTAAAAAAAATTCTACAGAAATGTTTTTTTAATTTAATGGCGACCGATTTTGTAAACAATAGGATATGCAATTCGTAGGGGAAATTTAATTTGTTATTATTTTTTTGGGTGCATGGATACGACTGTGCCTTAACAACGAACTTTTATCAGTGAAAGATTTTTCACATTCTACACACTTGTATGTTCTGCCAGTATGTGTAACTAAATGTCTGCTAAGTCCAGATGCATGACAAAAGGCTTTAGGACAAAGTTGGCAATGGTGTAACTGTATATCATTTGGATCCAACTTTTGATGTCTTCTCATATGTACCTTCAACGCTTCTCGTTGAGTAAAGCTCTTGTCACAATGTTGGCATTGGAATGGTTTTTGACCAGAATGAGTCATGAGATGTCGAAGTAAAATTTCTTTCTGTGCGAAGGCACGATGACAAATGTTACAACCAAACGGTTTTTCACCTATATGAAATATATAAAATATAACTTTGAAAGTTAAAAATTGGATGTTCATTTTTATTTAATCTCTTAATAATTTTTTTCATTACCTGTATGAGTACGTTCGTGTCTGACCAAAGCTGATCTAGTAGGGAACCATTTTTCACAAGCTTGGCATGTAAAACCTCTTTGTGTAGAGTGAACAGACTGATGACTTTTCAACATTATTCTTCGGGTAAATGCTTTTGGACATTTATCGCATTGAAACACTTTTAACTCTTCACTAGTTTCAACTACACGAAACAAAATATCTTAGAAATTTGTATAAATACTAACATTACATGTTGGGAAATCATATGTACTATTTACCCATGGTATCTCCGATAGGTTGTAATTTTAAGGATTCTCCTTGACCTGAACTGTTACTCGTAACTTCCATCATATAAACATTTTTGTGGTCAGCATTTGCAATTGCTCTTTGTACTTCTTCCGCTTCATCTTCAGATTCCTGTTCTTGCTTAATACGTGTTGTACGTATTGTGCAACGTGCTTTTGCAGTACGTTCCTCCGCAGGTACTAATGTAATATTTTCTGGATCTTCCGACATTGTTTCTTCCATCTCTAAGTTTTCTGAATTCATACCTATATTTGATAAAGTAAAATATTTTAATAAACTTTAAAACAGAATCATATAAGAATTAAATCCTAATAACAAATGTTTTTTAATATGTAAATTTGATATGTAATCCTAGTACCTAGGATGTAACCACCAACAAGTTCTTCTTCCGTTACTTCAATTGGATCTCCATCTGTTTGTCCACTGTCACCTTTACTTGATACTAAATCAGCTAAAAGCTGTTTAACTTGTTTTGATTTTCCACTGGAAGAATCCTTTAGTTCTTCCCTGTTACTATCCTGATTTTCTCCTTCTTCGCCTTGACCAGTTAATTGTTGAATCAATTTCATGTGCTTACGAAGTTTAGCATCAGCAGCTTCACATTTTTTCTTAAACTGGTAGGACTTTTCTAATTGATATTTGCACGGATAACAAATCATGTTTGGAAGACCATCTTCTTCATATACCTACAATATAACGAACATTAATCAATTCATTAATCAATTACTCAATTCTTTATATATAAAATTATAAGAACTGAATTATAATGTAGTTGAGATTTTTATTACTCATTACTCTATATAAAATAATAACGCGAATGTGAATAACATTACTGTATAATACTTATATTTTTGACGTATTTACATTTTATATTTCTTCAGAAATACAAAAATAGGTTAACAAACATTTTGATGTCGTTAAAATTATATTGTGTACGAATTTCGGAAGCTACTTTAACCTAACAATAAAGAAATATCAAATATTTGAGATGCCAAAATAAAATAGTAGATACGTGGAAATCTTGTTATAATGGAGCGAAAAGAAATGTTTACGATATTGTGAAAATATATCGGGTATTTTAACTTATTTAAATTCATCGCTGTTCAAGATATAAAGAACTGGGAGGAAAAAGGTAGAAGGTTCATGATTCTCCAGATATAAAGTGAAAACTGAGAACGCTAATGGCATTGGCTATAACATTGCAGATTTCTATAAATTCGTAGGGTAAACGATCTGTAATGCAATGATATGCCTTGTCTAGATTCCTGTAATGAAAGAGAAGGTGGCGTCAACGTATCGTGAACGCAAAGTCGATAACTCGGTAAAGCCGGTAGTTGCTTTGCGCAGTGTGTCGAGCGTTACATTAGATTTAGGAACGAAGTATTCTCTGTATATTGCGACGAATGTGTGGGTGATGCTCTCACAAATACGAAGCAGAATCGAAGAGTGGGGTAAAAGAGAGAGAGATAGAGACAGAGAGAATCTCACGCAGAGAGATAAACTAGATTCCTATTTTTCGATAAGCTTTCGATATACGCACGAAAGAAAAGCAATCGACACTCCTCTAACTTGAGTCTATTTTATACTCGTTGTGCCAAGTCTTCCAACTCACCTCTAGATTAACGCAAGCCATTATTCGTAGAGATAATGGGATAGTTTCGTCGTCGTAAATCGACACCATCTCCTCCTCCTTTGCCAAGCACAGTCGGCACAGCTCGTTCACATGAATGATTACGTTGCTCGGGCTATCACCCTTTTTTCTACTGTATGTTTTCATTTTGACGTTCTGCAAGCTCTTGTGCGCGTTCGTCCCGTGTTTATTCCACGCTGAACGTCGAGGAGAAACAGAAATTTCCCTGGAAAGCCCTGGAGAATGAGACTCAGTCACACACAACGGAATCTATAATGGCGGCGGTGGCGGTGGCGGCGGCAGCGACGGTTAACCAATGGCGGACGTGCGGCGCTGTAGTTTAGCAACATGGAGAATGCAGTGGTGAACTTTCTACGCGCCTGAAAGAGAAAGATGGTTAAGTATGAAAGAGAAGCTGTACCGTTCAGGGTCTTCATCATCGCAAAGTCGGTAAGGCCGGTAACTATTATTGATTTTCCATTCTTCCCAACGGCGGGAAATGATCTTTCATTCGCTATCACACTGTGGCATATTCGAATTCCTTTGTATATAAGTCTATAGGAAATTATTCCATGTTCCTTTTTTTGTATCGGACTGTTGATAATTGTAGCAGTTTATTCGTTGTTATTGATTGCGATGATGAAGAGAAGGATAAACATATTTAGTAATTCTTATTATGTCGTAATACTGACCGAAGAAACGGGCTTTGTAATCGACTTTATTCAGACAAGCTTTGGTGAAGTATCGACCGTTCAGAGGTATGTGTAACAACAGGTACGTTTGATTCTTTTTTTCTTTTTCGCATTATTGCGAATAATAGAATGAAACGCTTTTAACATGGAAAATTATCGTTGTTATACATGAAGTATGACGCAATTTCTGTGTTACCGCTTTTAACGCATATAACAGTATTATTGTATTTTAGTTATGGATATTTTAGTTATCTGACTCTCTTGGTAAAAAATTAAATGTCGTACATAATGTGAACATTTAGATATTATATTTTACACATATTTACAAATTTTTCTGTAAAATTGTTTGCAAAATTGTTTAAACATTTGAAACATACTGAACATGATTAATATATAAAATTTTACATATTTATTAATGATTTACTTGAGGAATTACTTGCTACTTATCAAGCAAGATATTACATCAGTATACCTGTAAGATCATATAAATAGTTAAATTGCTGTTCTCTTATAAAATCTTTAGATTCTTTAGAAAAAGGAAATTTCATAAAAAATAAATAAATTATTTTTTATAGTATTGCATTGGTGTTGTCAAATAGAAAATTTCGAGTTTTGTATTCATATGATATTTTGTAAAATTAAATACAATTAACTAAAATTGCAAAGTTGCATACCAATCGATACTAATCATAGAATGTGATCTCTGAAATAATTTTATAATTTAATTCTAGAGTATAGAGTTAAATTTTATAATTTAGTTATAATCTAATCGAGATATTTTTCGTCAGAAAAGCTAAGATTTTCACGAATTTTTTACAAGTACGCAAAAAATCTCTTATCCGCTATACTTTACAGAGCTTTCCTAAAAATACCAGCGAGGAAGTGTGTAGATATCTAAAAATAAGCTTCCGTTTTCTCTGTGATATAAATATGAAATTTCTATTGTAAGCATACGTCTGTATTTCATATGGTATATTTCAGGCAGAAGATATCAATTTTTACATGCCCGTTCACTAAAAGGAACAAGAAACAAATCATATAACACCGAATATATTAAACAAATTACACGAAGAAAATATTATCAGGAGATACACGTGCGCCATTTCAAAAGAAGATCGTCCTTATCCATGCGTTTGATTGCAACAGTAAGTAACAAAGTCTGTTGGAGAATGGTCAACAATTTCGAAAAAAGAGAATTTCAGGAAACGCAAAACAGTTTCCTACGTTTGCCAGGAGCGTTGTCGGTGTTGAATGTTAAGAGATTGGTGGAGAACGGGGGTCGAAAATAACTAACAAGTCAAAAGAGGAAAGGAGAACGATTCGACGGCTCTTCCGAGAGGTAGGGGGTGGTTCTCGCTGGTTCTCTGATGCTTTCGCTTTTCCGAGTCCAGTGTGTTTCGCCACCCAAGAAACCCGCGTGCCTTGCGTTCGAACGCGAAGGTAGGTGCTCGTCGCTGTGATTGTCACGCTTCGCATTTTCGTCCTGTAAACTCAGAAATTTCGTGACCCAGGAGATGATTTATTTCACGAGCGAAACAGAGAAGCAAAAGTTTATCTTGGATTCTTCGAAAAATCGAAATACGTACCTACGAACGGATCGTGTTGAAGCAGTATAGAAAACCGAGGAGTTTTTAATTTTGATTAATTTTCTCTTCAGTTTTGATTTCAATCAATTTTTTAATAATAGTACGTGGTACTTTATAGAGAAAGAAATACACGTGGTATAGGTTTGAAGTTTATCGCGTTTCGACGTACGAACTTGTCATAACATACACGCGTCAAGGTTTATTACAATTTACAACTTACAAAATAACGTATGATATGTGTTACTATCTGAAAATTTTCGGCGATGACGGGAACGAATGAGAATTCACGTGCCCGCATATTTTACGCTAAGCAATATTATCTGACATTGAGGAGCGTATAAATTACAAACGATATTCGTACTAGGATAAAATTATATCGTATATTTTATCTGTTTCACTGAAAGAATAAAGTATTCTATTTTATTTATTTTATTTTTCGTAATAACTTTTCACGTTTATCATAAAAACACCAGAAAACTCCCGTTTATTTTATTATCGGACGATTCGTTTATCGTACAATTTAAGGAATATTCAAATATTTGCTTGAAACGTGAAACGATAAGAAACATATTCCGCCTGCGCCATTAACTTATCTACGTTTTGCTATCTTTTTCTCTATACTACATGGCGAATGAACAAAAATTTGTTTTGCTTCCGCCTTGTGCTTTGTTTCCTTGAGAATGCCATGTACCTTAACAGAGCTTCAGATTTGCTATAAAAGGAAAAATCGTCAGTAGTCGACGTCGATAACATGTGATTACGAAATCGATCGAATATATTGTATATATCAACTGTTATATATTGTATATATCAACTGAATATATTGTATATATCGAATATATTGTATATAGTAATTGATTTTTCAAGCGGTCGTTGGTAACATTCGTTCCAAATGATTATTATCGACTACGACATTAGCGATGTTATCCGTATTAGACGGTAGACTCAGAACCGAGAAACGTTTTGTCTGCTCCTTTATCAATATTAAATCTCGAAATATGTACCTACTTACAATTGCCTCTAGGAAATATAACCTTTTCATTGCTATCGCTTTCGTTCTTCCGAGATCTAAATAAAACAACCAGAATTCACGTATGTACTTTATTTACGATATGTACTTACTCACAATTTCTTCTAAGAGACATAATCATTACATTGCTATTACTTTCATTCGTTTAAAGTCTAAACAAAAGAATCAGAGTTCAAGTATGTATTTTATTTGAAAATGAAATTTCAGTGTTTGTCAATTTCATTGTTTCGAATTTTGAAGAATACTGTTTGAGATTTGAAAAAGTTCGTTGCAACATGAAAACGTAGCCAAAAGTTTTTACAGGCAGGACATTGTTTTACAGTTAGCGCTAAAATAGATAACACGAACATATAAGTAACTACACAAGTCACACGGTTGTTTAGAAAACAAGGGCGAAGTCCCAGTTTGTTTCGAACATTTTTGGTCACATTGCCAGGCTACGTAAGATACTGGGAAGTATCTATATACTTATACACATATATATAAAAAAAGTACACGATCAAACATTTTTAGACGTGAAACTACATAGATAGATACATATCTGCAAGGTTTTTTGGAAAACTGGCACGATTTGTTACTGCCCGACGCGACGTGACGATCGAAATCGAATCTTCACCAGCAGGCTGCAATACAAGCATCGTCTAAATACCAACGAACGAGCTTGGAATAGATATCAGTTATGTAAAGGGAACGTAGTGTGGATTGTACGTGTCTCGAAAAACAGCGTTCGTTACAGATTTTCGAGACTAATTGTCGCCGAATCTTTCGAAAGGCTTGGCCGGCTTTCCGGTATCCGGTAGCGGCTATCGAATCCCCAATTCCGCTGTAATCTAATACAAGAAGTACCATTGGATGCTCCGGGTCACGAAGTGGAAAGAGGGAGATGTAGAGATTTTGCGGACGATGCAGATATATTCGGAGGAATTTCGTAGCAAAAATAACTACGGTAGACTACCGGTGGCTGCTCACTAGTGACGCGTCGAAGAGAATTTGAAACTTTCGTAAGATAAACGTGAGCTTTGCTCGTGTTTATTTTGCTCTTTGCTCTTCGTTTCTTAATTCTTCGCTGTTTTCGTCCGAGTTTCCGGTCATTAGCGACGATATAGGTATAACCGAGTTCCAAACTGACATGAAGATTCAACTAATAGAATACGAGGTTCTTCCATTCTGACAGATTCGAGTCATCGGCTTTTGTGTATTACTGAAATTTACCTATTTATTTCATTTCTAAATGTTAGGTCGAACCGTCCAAGATTTTATCCTAATACAGGTGGTTTAAGTTATGTTCTATTCCTTTTTGTGTAACTTGGACGCACAAATTATATTCTTTTCTTTCTTCTTTAATAAAAAAATATATTAAATACGTTTGGAAGTAGATTAATATTTTTTTATTATTATGTAATCGGGTTTTTTCGTTATTTTACGTATATGCGTGCATGCATGCATGCATGCGTACGTGTGTGTATTGTATTGTATTCAAACTTGTTCTTTTCATTTTCACTACTAGTTACACTAGTTATTGATTCTTCATTCGTATTCCACTTATTTTCTTCCACTTATTATTCCATTTATTATCATATTAGATTGTGATAACACAACTTAAAGTTTTCAAAATAATTATTGCATTTGAGAGGTTTTATAAATGAGAAATTATACACATGTACAATAACTAGAAATATGAAAATTTTTATAGGATGATAAATTTTATTTTAATCGTAAGGGCAATCCAATACTTCAACTTCTAGAATGAATGCAATACAAAGGGCAAAATAATTTTTCATTTTAATTTAAATGTATCTTTTGTCTTTCATTTTTTTCAAGTAATTTTTACTTTAAAGACGGAACCAGTATATAAGTAAGATTTGAAAATAATTCCTCCGCCATTAAATATTTCAATGTGAAATTATGGCAAATTTAATGGATATTTAAATGTAAAAATTAAAATGGATATTGTACAATGCTGTTATCGAGGAATCACAAATACATATGAAATATATGTGTGAATATATATTAAACATTGTGAAAAAGTAACGAATTTTAAAGATATTATTATAAATATCAATTATACCAATACATTTTATACTTATTGTATCCTTTTTTTATTTTTTTTGTTACTGTTTCTGCTATAACAAAATAACTATTATAAACATTAACCACGCATCAGGGTAGCTGCTATTACATCCCTCACAAGTGGTTGTGTACACGATAAACAAGACGTTTCTATTTCTAAAAGTCATATACATATGCCAGTGAACTCGAAGTATACGTGGCGAATTGCGGAGGAAATCAGTGCTATAACATAGCGAGTCAGAAGACGAAGATGTCCAATGACTACCACTTGCTCAAATTTCGCGGTTCTGACTGTCTCTCTTTCCGCACGATGACGATACACCCCTGTATATTTCTTGGCATGAATTTTCCAACAACGATCACCTCTGGTTTGGATATCGAATATCCAAACACTCAGCGAACGATCCCGAATCATCGTGCTGCGTGCGACCTACTTTGTTGCGAAGTTGTTTGTATAATACTTGGTTACAATATGCGTTCAGTTCGACGATGAATCATCGTTGGCTACTGATATTTATGTTACGAGATCTATGGTCTATTCGATTTCATTCTTCTAATTATTCGCGTGCCAATCCAGGGTAATGTATCGTTGAATCGAGATCAGTAGGCACGTAATTAATTACTGACATAATTTCGGCCAACAACAACGGCAAACTGCGCGAGAGATTCGTTGAATTTACTAAATTAGCCACAGATGTTAAATTAATGTTCGATTAACAGAATGATTTAATCGAAATCTCGTGTTGGTTTGCCAAACGATAATTATACAAATGACCCGCGCATTCTGCCTAATTTGACCCACATATGTAAGCAATTTACGAAGGATACTGTAATACGCAGATTCGTGAATATCGTTCGAGCGACAATTTTAAGGTAAATAGATAGCGTGACTAGTAGCCATATCATAGATGTTAATTATTCCTATTTTTACTTACAAATAGTTACGTGCACATTTCTTTATGAAGGTCAATATTTGCGCATTTTACAAGTCGTGTAGCGTTATTCAAAGAAACGGGCTTTGTGTTATATTTCTGTACTTTTAACAAGGCAGACTGAAATAGGTAAACGAATAATTGTAGCACAAATTAAAGAATAATTTGTAATTATTGTTACAATACCACGTCAAATATTAATTCTTTGGAATATATTCAAACTGATTAAATATGGCCTAAATATTACAAGAAACGGCTATGATATATTTTACGTGTATCTTATTCTTCTTTTTTTTATTATTTTCTTTCCAATAAATATATTTTCCTAGCTATGTGTTAAGGTGAGCATCTATGCGTCGCTCGGACCTTTGAGAGGATAAATATTTTGAACTTTGGGGTTGTACAGTTGAATCTCTCTTTGAGAAGTTAAATCTTCGTAAAATTATTTTTTTAATATTCATATTTTTCTTCAAATTCTCACTTGTTTAACACTCACTTTACACATTCATTTCCCCAACATCTTTTCTAGGCTACCGAAGAATATTCAATAATATTAACATTTCATCCACAACACGAATTTCGATGATTTTTTAATATATTGCCAGAGGCATGATTCTGAACATCTTTTTCTTATACATGTAACCTGCGGTCGAGCTTACTTTCAGAGATATTCACAAAGAACTGTCAGTACCAATATAGTGGAGTTTACCTATAGGCAACTTTTTGTAGACAACATTGTAAGTACCAAACATCAGATTTTTTAGATGCGAGAAGAAGCTCCTCTGACTAAAGATTATTTTCAAAATTTAATTTGTTTTGACTATTGTAGGATCTTGTGTAAAATAGTTCAAATTAAAAATTTTCTTTTTCTTTGCACTAATGTAATCGAAATTCATCAGTAGAAGAATGTGTAAAAAAGCCTCTATGTTCTACTCTTTAGTTATAGAGAAAAATGAATGTATCATTCATTTAAATTTCAATATACTGAATCCTATTTGTCCCTAAATAATTTGTATAGAAAAAAATATATTTTTTCAAGATCTTTTTATTTTTATTATAAAAGTATATTTTATAATGTTCCGCGTAAGAACTGAAAAATAATTATTACAATATAAATTAATATAATATAAATATAATATAAATATTATTGTATTAATTATAAAATTGGTGATATTTAGTGTCCATGTGTTCTAGCATGTCTATTGTTTAACTTATATCGTTTCATACAGAGGCGATGTTGAACATACCAGTGGCATCACCTTTATTTACAATCTTTATTTACATCCAATTATTTACAAATGGAAGTTGCTTTTAAAATCTGTAGTATAATGTTCCCATTGGCATGTAACACATTATATATACGATAAAAAGCAACATGTTTGTATTTTTGCATTTACATTGTTGTCTACAAAAAATCTTCAATTGTTCGTCCGTCACAGCGTACGCGCTTAATAATGCTGCTTCATGACGGCCGAATAATGTAACGCCCAACCTAAATCTAATTCTTATCCTTTGTTTATAGCTTTTGTATATAGGTTTTGGTTAGGTATCAGTTGCTGTGAAGGGGCCGTCAACCAATGCTAACGCGTATGCTGTAATATATATAGTGATACCGACAATTTTTTGCGAATATTTCGGAAACTAAGGCCGAGCGGCGGTTATATGTACAGACAAAAGTTGTTCAAAATGTTGATTTCCGCAACATATCTAAAAATCATTGAAATCGGTGAGGTGGATGAGGTACTAATAGTTACCGGATATGTATATTGTTCATGTCAAATTTGATACGGATATGTTTACCGATATAGAACCCTTTACAGAATATATATATATATATATATATATATATATATGTGTGTGTGTGTATATATATATATATATATATATATATATATATATATATATATATATATATATATTATATAAATATTTTCACTTTTATGTACATACGGTAAGTTACAAAGTATTGGTACACCCTTTATAACAGAAGAACTTTTTTTAAAATTAAACTAAACGATTTGAGTTTTTTTGAGAGGCTAGAAAAATTAGTCCACTAGATGATGTGTAAAAGAAATGTTGAGAAGATTGAAATTGGAAGAATGGCGACGAAAGTAGAAAAGGTCGCCTTGTATAACTTTTTTGTGAATCTACAGTGAAAATTTCAAAAGTACATTTTGTAAATTTATGTTAGTTATTCATATTGAGAATTGTATCGAAATTCGTCGATGCAAAAACAAGCTAAATTTATCACAGTAATAAGCTGAAAGTTCCGAAAAACTGCGATTTTTACCATTTTTAACCATTCGTAGCTTATACCAGTGTTAACTAATTTCGATAAAATTTTCAACATGTATATGACTGATATAAATATTCAAAATGTGTTGTTTAAATTTTTATTACAACATTTGTATAAGGAGACCTTTACTGTCTTCATTGTTATTCCTACCAATTTCAATTTCCTCAACATTTCTTTTACACATCATCTAGTGAACTAATTTCTGTAACCTCTCCAAAAATTTCAAGCTGTTTGGTCCTATTTTTAAAAAGTTATTCTGTTTTAGAGTGTAGGAATATTTTTGTGACTGACTATACATATATAGATACATGGTATGCTCTCTTTATATATATGTGCATATATATATATACTCTGTAGTCTATATACATATAATACAACATTACAAATGTTTAAAATATTTTCGAGGCACACAAAATTGTTAAAACTTAAATATTTAATATTATATCAACTATAGAAAATCTATAAAATTATTACACGTGAGTTATTTCTTATTAGCAAAATTCATAATCAAATGAAAATAACGATAACAGTAGATATAAATATCTACTTTCTCTTCAAATTTTAGTTTTATATAACTTTTTACGTAACTTTTGTCTTTTTGTTATTTTTCAGAATTAAAAGGTGATTGCGCAAAAGCACAAGCATGTCTGCGCAGAGGGCAATGTTCGTGAACAAACAATTCAACTCTCCTATCAATTTGTATTCACCTCAAGCAATACAGGAAACTTTGGATAGGCAAACTCAAGTTCTAGCTAATGGTGCAGTTGGGTAAGTCGATTTTTCTATATTCAAGGTTGATAAGTTTAACAATACAAATTGTGCCACCACTTATCATTTGTGTCGAAATCCGATATGCGGTGTAACTTTTGAAAATATCTTCTGTTCTCTGTTCTACGTTACACATGCCAAAAAGTAATTTACGTGGTTTTGGTTATATAACTATTAATAGAGAGAAAAAGCAATCCAATTTCAATTTCAGTATGTATAATCCATAATATACATTTCTCAGAAACAACTATACAACCATACACTTCAATAGTATATTTTCTCACACACTACATAATACACTTATAAAGTAGTACACAATTTATTTAATTATCTTACTTATAATATATAATTCGTCTTAACTAAATATTATGTAATACGAAAGTGTAGATACTTCCGTTTTCATGGCACATTTTACATATTTTCCGAGTTATTTTAGTTATTAAAATAAAGTAAAAACTTTATTTTATTCGTTGTAAATTCTCCAAATACTAAAAAATAATTGTACTGCTGATTCACAATGCTATAAACATGCAGTAATGGAAAGAAACGCGTTGAACAATATCGACAAAAATAATTCTTCCCTCACCGAGTCACTTAGATCGCTGAAATAGAAAATCACACGTTACCTCGATAAAAATCTATAATTAGTTCATCCTTTCTTTATCTTTACAACTTTTCATAATATGTGCACAATATGTCGTTACCATTTTTATTTAATTTCTTCTTCTTCGGCACATTATTTTCGTCGAAATTTTTGTTTCGATTTATGCAATCTGTAGAATTTCTAGAATTCCAAGAATTTGTTCAAGTTTAAAATGGTCCCATAGTGTAAACTAGCAAACTAATTTAGCAAAGTAATTATAACAAATAAATAATGAACAATATATAAAAACTGATTAATCGAAACGTCAATCTGTATTACATAAAAAGCCAGCCAACAATTTGTGCATTTAACGTTTAACCAACCGATTCTAATTAAAATTGGCAATTTCGTGGCGCACGTCAGAATCCGGAAGTGTCTCGAAAAATGAATAGTTAAACACGTTGAGAAGATGAGAAGACAGAGGATTCATTGGCACCGCGACCACCTTGCGTCGATCAAGATAGACTGCACCTGGTTCACGTGTGTCGTTTGACGGATTCATATCGATCCTCCCGTCAACTTGTGGCTGCTGACCGGTTGCAAGTCGATGAATCAGCCTTCTCGCCGTCATTGGCGAGTTGACCGTTATTTTCAGAAGACCGAATCACACCGAGTTAGAAATAAACCCCTCTCGAATCCTATAGCCGTTGCGCAAAGTTCGCGAACGCTGTCGTACTTGACTTAGTTTCGCGTTTGGTGGCCTCGGTGTGCATGGTACACCACCGGTTTTCTCGTGCGACTTACGACTTGTCTTCTGTATCGTCAACCCTTTCCTTGTGATCAACATGCTCGCCCAAAGCAGGTGATTCTAGCTGCGTCTATTCTTTGTCATATAATTGTGTCGAAACAAATAGGAAGGATAAGTTTGGTTCGGTTTGAAGGAATTGGTCGAATTAACTGTGAGAAAGAATTATAAATATCGTAAGGTTAATCTCGATTCTTTTCTTCAATTGTATCGTGTGCTTGTTTCTTTTAATCTTTAATACGTAAATGTGAGCCTTTTCGCTACATAACTATCACTACACTTCGTGTGTTTTACTTTAATTTAGTTTTACTTTACTTTACTTTAATTTAGAACGTTTGGAGGCGTTTGGAACGTTTGGAATTTTTCCGAATTTGCTTAAAGGCTTTACTCATTAAAAAATGCGCCGAACGTAAAAGTCCTAATTTATTATACTTTAAGGGTACTGCGTTCTAAGTACGTTCACTTAGGAAGAGTTAAGTATTTTTAGGAAGAAGATTAGAATATAAAGAAAAGATTCAAGGCTTGCCAAAAGCGCAAATAAGGGAAGGTATGGCAATAATGTATGTTCAGTGTCGAGGATATTATATTTTATCGTACAGCCGTTAGTCAAAGTTTCAGGTGAAAATTTAAACTTAACTTAACTCTGACCCATCTCTCTTGTCAATTCGACACACTTTTCCGGTAGAAGATTATACTATTCCGCCATTTATAGAACAATCTTTCGGTACCTTTGACCTGCGGATGAAATCTGATACCTCTGAAGGAGAAATAGTGTAAGTGCGTGTGAACGACAAAAAGCAAAATTAATTATTTATCTTCTTGTTTCATTCACATTCTGTCAATCTGATACACGAGGAACACATTAAGTCGCGAAAATGGGGGACAAATGAAGATTAAAAAATAAAATAAAGGTTATCAATAGAGATTGTGTTAGATTCTTTACGCTTTTGTCTGTATGATGAAATTTATATACATATTCTTATTAATTTAATAACAATATCCTTCTTAGATAACGTTATATAGGACAGTTCAAAATAAATATACTTTTACTAAATATTGAATCCACAAATTGCGATAGTAAATAATAAAGATGAACTTACTAATTTGAGCATACAATGTTCCACTTATTCAGATATAAAGAGCTATATTTTATGACAGTTCCATTTGTACTTCGCTTGTTAAAGTTATTTTTACTATGTAATATAAATAGAAAGTTTACCTGATATTTATTGGTGGATAATTTGAATAATAAATATGAACTTTAATGAATTTTTCAGGATCGATTTCAATCAACTCGCTAAACCAGCGAATTTACAAAACAGTGCGGTCCTACGAATGCTTGAAGAGGAAGAAGCAAGGCAACGAGGTGGTCAACCCAGTAAGTAAATAAAGATTATCCTAGTTCCTTCCGAGAAGTCGTTTCTTGCTACTAAATCAGCGTCTTTTCAATGTAACGTTATCTCTAGAATATGGCAGATAATATGTACGTGTATGTATATTGTACATAGTCTGGTAAATGACCTCACGTGATCATGTAAAATGTAAATGATCTCGTATAGAACGTCCTCTATTACTTCTAACTCTAGAAAAACGTCTATTATTTGCCATTTTTTAGTACATTGAACTTTCTCGAGACGAAGTTAGAGTAGGTTATAAAGTAACTTATACAGGGTGTCTCCGAAATCATGGTACAAGCAGTCGGGTGATGATTCCACTTTCAAAAATAAGTCGGAAAAGAAGGATAATATTTTTTCGTTTAAGGCTTCGTTTTTGAGAAAAATAAGTTTGAAGATACGTCAGGCGTCCGTGTACCAATTGTAAGTTTCGAGATCTTTCCATTCCTGTTGATATCTATGAACATGAATAATGTCACAATTTGCTTCTTATCATTACTGTTATTTTATTTTCACAGTGTCTGTACTGGAAATGATTTTATAAATAAGGATAAGGATATTACTCTTTAAAAATCGTTTTATTAACGTAACAAGTGTTCAAAACGTCAACCGCTCTAACGTCTAAGTTATCATCGATACGAGCAGAAAGAAAAGTCGGATAACTCGAAACTTATAATTACCACACGGGCAGCTGACTGATCTCCAAACTAATTTCTCTCGAAAACGAAGGCTCATTATATTCGCCTCCATTCTTCTTTTTCGACTTATTTTTGCATGCAGAATCACCATCCCACTGCTTGTACTATGATTTCAGAGACATTCTGTATATTAAATTTATTTTACAAACGATTTCAAATTGTTAAAAATATCGCTTATAGTTATCGCTTATAGTTACAATCATAAGCGTACGGTATATTAGAAACTCAGTTCCCCAAGTGTTTTTCAATAGAATGCAAATAGTCATTAATCACTTTGTAAATTCGTCGATTAGTTTCTCAGAATTTGCACATCACTGTAACGAACGATTTTATGTTCAACATAAAATAGAAGTGTTATTCTCCTCGTTTCAAGTATCTGGCTAAATGTCAAACTGCACATGCAAATAGATATTTCTTCTTTCGTTGACAAACTTGAATATTTTGTCAACTGATACCATAATAATTAACAATCATACAATTGTATGTGCTTTCTCAATGTATCAATCTATACGTTTACATACATACATACATGTAATGTAATTTAATATAATTCATTTCTAAGAAACGACTTCTGACCAATGTACATAGAAAAAATAACATATGCATTGTATAAAGGGAATTAATCGAAAGATTTCAGCCACCGAAGCACCAAGTCGCGCATTAACCCAAATGAAGAAGACTAACAAGAAGCGAATCTTATGCTGCAACTGCTAATCATGAACCAGGGAGACTAACATCACTTTCAGCCAGTTTAACGTATCTACGGAGAGGTGAACACTAACAATGTCACTTGCACGACAAAACTTTGATCGGTCCTTTCTTAATCCTTAACTGCTATTAACAGATTCTCAAGTATTCTAGAAACCTAGAAACATCTTATTATGAATATTGTCATAAATATATTTTCAAGTAATACATGACATTACGTGGCGGACTGGAAATCACAATGATGTACTTATGTAATTCAAAATTCTGAGAATTTGAATTTAATCATACGTATTTCAATTCTTAAAAGTGTTACCCTTTCAGTTTCATAGTCGATTACGTTATAATTTTACTTTCTGCTATGACATATTTTCATGTTTTGGAAATATGAGTGTTGAATAATGAGTTTGTGAGCTTCTTATAATATAATAAATTAGAATATTATTTTATACAAAAAAAATTGTGAATTGGCTTATACTACCATTTTTCTCAAATAATCAAATATCTTAGTAATCCCAAATTATATAATACATACACAGATGTATATATTGTAGTTTAAAGTGTAGTTTTATAATTTTAATTCCTTATTGATATATGTTACAATTTCACTAAAGAGTTAATACATTTCCATTTTATCATAGCAGTTAAGTGTTAAGTTCTGCTTGTTATCCTTGCTTGGTGATCTTTGGCCTCTTTGCTTTTGTTGTTCGTCGTTGATTAAAAATAGTCTGTTTCATGAGCAGTGATAGTAAGTATGATTACAAATATTGGTCTTCCTTTCCTCTGATATGGCTTTGTCACCTGCTTTTTTCACAAGCCGCAAATAATCATCTTGTTGCTTGAAATTTGCTGATTTGGTAGCTTTTTGGTAATTAGATAATCGTGTCATTATTACTTACCTACAATTCAGTTATTTTCTACAGTTTCTATTGCTTGTAATTATAAATGTTCGTTCTTCCTTTGTAGGATAATAGAAACATGCATTATATTATACTTGTTTGGTGAAAAATAAGTACATCAACCATCGAAAACAATTTATGTAGGAAATTATTACATCTAGACATTATTGCAAAAATGTATTGATAAAGTTATAATTATTTTTACCTATAATAAAAGTCAGAGTTCCTTTGCTACTGATAATCTTGGCTGCCATTTAAATCGTTGTATAAAATGTTAAAATCCTCAAAGCTAACTTGGACTATCCTCAAAGCTATCTCTATCTATGTCTATCTTGTCTCTAATTAAAATAAGTTAATGAAAAAGCAAGAGTCATTTGTTGAACAGTGATCCTTCTGGAATTCGTAACATCTTCTCATTCGTGTTAATATCAATCCCCCACTTACTGGCCAGTTACCAAGAATCCTCTAAAATCGGTGACTAAAACGATCTACAATAATGAAAGGTACAGGTGACTTGGAGGTAGCGTCAGTTGTTGGCGAGTATCCGTTTTGGCAAAGTCGTATCCTTCTTCTTCTTCTACTACTTCTTCCCTGTAGCTGAGTGAACTTTTTTGTAGAAAGACGTGTGAAACAACGGTACGTTTTACGGAGAATATTTCAAATTGCCGGCTGCCAGTGAAAGTTTGACGTGTGTATACCCGACGTGTGTGTATGATTTGTAATACTGTTTCGTATGTGACATGCAATTTTCATGATTTTATTGTGCCAGGAATTTACCGTGTTGTAAACTGTGACTTGTGGAGTGTCTATTGAATACGAGGAAATTACGTTTTATAATATAACATTTTATAATATATTACGTGCATATAAATAATTATACTCCAGAATATTTTTTTTTTTTTTTTTTTAGGAAAAGAATTGGCGTTTGTTATTAACAAAAGCGTGTTTTGTGAAACTGTATTAAAACCGTGTATACGACGGTATTCGCTTCATAAAATTACGTGGAAAGTCGAAGATTCTGCGAATTAATGGGATATAGGGAATGTTGCTTCAAGTGTGATTAAATAAACAGATATCTTATATATTTGAAATGCGATAGCGAACACCTGTCAAGACCAGTAACGAGACAAATTTTTGACTAACATAAGTTTAGGAGTATATAGTTGATTTTCTTTCATAAAATCTCAGTGAAGATTGTGTCACTATCGGAATAATACATCCAAACATTTAATCAATAGGAATTATTTCGCGAGAAATATTTAACGATTTTATAAGCAATCTACCAATACAGTAATACTGACAAAATAATTTCAAAATAGAAACTTGAATGTGTTTTTTTCGTGCCGAGCACCTGTTGAAGTCTTAAATTATTTAGATTTATATCGGAGTAAATTAGTAAGAAATTCGTTTCTATTTCTACAAAATTATTTTTGTATCCATGGTCTCGCGTTGATATCCAATATTCAAAGCTCCAAAACCAAAGAACCTAAAAATACAGCAAGGCTGGGCCGAAATTGTGAAAATTCTTCAGCAATAATCGCGTAAATATAAACTTGGCCAGTACCACGTTGCGGTATAGCAACGTGAATAATAATCCGTTTTATTGACGTAATAACGACTCTTTTCCACGCTTCTTTTTTATTAAACACGGGGAATGAAATTTGATCCAACGTTCCCAGCCAAATGCGTCGATACACTTGTTAAGTATGAGATACGATGACAAGTAATGACGATGATTTGTACAAAACTTGGGCAAACTTATACAAGCTTGTACATTTTATTTGCTTCAAATATCTAAATTTCTGGAGAATAATGAAATTTTAGTATAACAGGATAGTAAAATGAAATTTTAAATATCTACATTTCTGAAGAATATTGAGAAGTAGAATGAAATTTTTGAAGATGTTAACATGTATTTTATAAATACATGAACATTTGCATACGTCATGGCTTAAAATTAGTTAACACACAACATGATGCATCAGTGCACATGCCTTCTCGGTCAAGTCACCTTGTATAAATTACAAATAAGCTTTTGTCAACTTCCCAATAGCTTTTCCTAGATGTAAATATGATGCATTTATATGTCGGTTACAATTACACAATGCCTTCTATAATACATATTTCAATTTCGAATCAGGCATTTCGCCATTACTATCCGAACTCAAATAAAGAATTAATTTAAACTTATTTACACAAATATAATACATACTGATCTTAATGATTATATAGCGTAAATTTCGGTATTTATATACATATATATTCATTTATGAACTATATATATAAAGTATATATATATTTGGTAAATGAGCATAACAAATTCCAATCTTGAGAAATAGTTAACAGATTATAGTGAATATATATAGTGAATATGAAGAACAATAAACAATATAATAATTTTAATAAACGTTCCTTTAAGTTCTAAATCGAAAATTGATTTTCCTGTAGCGTTTAGTATTTGTCCATTTGCTGAATAGAAATTTGACAGTGAATTTTCATAAACTTTTCACTTGCTCCTTTTCTTTTTAGGACATTCGATTGGTAAAGATACTTTTCACGTTAAATACAAATAAGTTACACATATTGTAAACTAAATGTAAATACACTGTTTTCTTGTTACAAGTATTCCACAATGTACAACTGTGTAATTAATATAAACAAATCGCCACATGTACATGTATTTTTTATAAATTAATGTAAATAGGTAAAGATAACAGATACATTTTTCAACTCGTATCATAATAAAAGTTATTTAAATTATTTGCAGGACTTAAGCGCGTAGCTTGGCCTCCACCTCCAGAAGATCAGGATTTGGATTTCGTGGAGCAAGGACCCGTACAAGCGAAGGTAAATTTCACTATTTGTAAGAACCTTGTCAAAACTATACGTATGCTTAATAATGACACTGAATAGAGCAACTAGCGTTAGATACCAGCGACTAATGTGTTTCTATAGAATAAATTAGTGATACTACCGAACCATAGTTCTAGAACTTTGTACGTACTCTACGATCTACAACTTTAGAACACGATTCTGTAACTGCAATGACTTAGATATTTATCGTAACGGAAAACGATAGACTCCTGCATCTTTACCCGAAATACATGTGATTTTTGTCTCATTTTTTACCCGCATCGTCGTTGCTTGCCCGTGCATCTGTTATGCGTGCATCAAAGGTTCCACATTTTATGTTTCTCCTCTCTTTTTCTTAACGAATGTGAACTGTTTCTTCCATGCTTGCTGTTACACAGTAAACCTCCGCCCAGATTAGTCAAGTTACCTAAACTCAAACAGCTTGTAGTGGCTAGGAAAACTATTGCCACACATCTATTGCATCTATATGTATATGCATTAATTAATTAAAAAAAATAAATAAATAATTGTAACATTTAATTCTAGTAATTTCGTGTCATCTAGTTAATGGCACTTTCGTACGACTATAAAAATTTCGTACTGTGAGAATGAAATATAGGATTTGAGAAAAAGGTACATTTTGTAGCCACTGTAAATTTGAATAAATTGAAATCTCTTCATCAGCGTGAAACTTTCGTTCACTTAACGTAAAGTGCACTTACTACGGTTAAAGAAACATTATTCAAAACACCTCATTTCAAGTAATTTGAAACATTTTACTCGTGTGAATTACTTCTGTTATTTTATTTTCGCTTGGAACATATACAGTACTTTCATGTTTCAAATGGTTCAAAAGTTAATTGCTAAGTAACATCTACTTCTTTTCAACTTTACACTCGATCACACTTTAGTTAAACGTATGATTTAGAATGGTCCAGCTATGTACTTATGCACGATAGTATACAATATCTCTCTGCTATGTTTATAATCATAATTGATAATTGACATTATAACTACATACCTTCTTTTTATTTTCCACCAAGTATTTGAAATTACTTTTGAAAATAGATTGCTTCAACTCAAATGCCCTGAATTCAAGTAACTTGACTAATTTGGACGAGGCTAAAGGTGAGATTTCCTATAAATGTTAAACGTTTGCGTATGAATTTTGGACACAGCAAACCAATCACAATACACTTAGATGGCACAAGGAAGATTTTCCTGTAACGTAAGAACATATGATTCGTTATCCAATCGTTTTGTAAAATATAACTTTCAAATCTACAGTTTAAATACGCCAAAGTTCGTTGTTTCAAAAAGCTATAACACTTTTATCTTTATTGCAGACATTAAACAGCCATATGATAAAAATAAGCAATAAAAGACACGATAATCAACTTTTTTTAGTGGATTATAATATTTCAATTACAGAACAAACGACCGATACGAGATCAATTTTAGTGCCATTTTAGAACCAATGCAAAAGCGGCAAAATAGATAAAAGCGATACAAATACTGATACAGAAAACAGAAATTTCATTTCCTTGTCTCATGACAGATCTTTAGCCAGTTGGTTGGAATATATTCCAAGTTTGTTACTGCGTGCTGTCGCAAGAATCAGTAGACTGAAGAGAACGAAGCCATACGAGATACTGGAACGAAAAATAAGGAAATGGAGTGGAAACATTATTGAGTGTTATCAGTACGCATACGATATCCACATTATCAAATTTGCTGGTTGACTCGGCAAAGCCAGTTGCAAACGTAATATAGATATTTAAAAAAGAATCTTACGACTGTTATTCAAGTTAAAAAAAGGGTATGTATTGTTTTAACACTTGGCTGTGAAATGCATTATGGAAATGGAAATACGTTAAATCTCCGATGAAAATTTTACAATTTTATTGTTTTATCTTATAATTGTATCTTATAATTACAAGGTTCGATTTCATTGAGGATTACCAACATATTTGATCTTCTGTATTACTTGAGTTACTATAACGATACTTGTAATGTTTTAGATACTTTAGAATCCTACAGTAGCAGCATTAATATGTAATTCGAAATATCGAATTACAAAAATGAAATCGAATTAAAAAAATTCTTATATCGAAATCCATATCGTCGCTGTCCTCAAAGCTTTTTCTCTAAATCGATGATATACATTATTTTATAAATTAGCAAATAATTAATTTTATAAATCAATAAGTTAAAATTTATAATCCAAGTTATACTTTACTTTGGAAAGAATTGGATAAAGAGTTATATTCAGTGTTTTATAAAGTGGGAAATTTTGTGAAAGAAGTTTATATAGGAAATCTCAGTGTAGTCAGTTTATTTGCGACTTTGTGCACGTGTCCCGACGACTGTAATACACGTTACGTCTGCAGATCATATCCATAGTATTAATACAAAATGTAAATGCATTTGACGACGCGGTTGACTACACCATCATGGATATCGAGGCGGATATCCCGAGACTATTTCTCCAAAGAAACATGCCTCAGTAACGCGCTCGAAACAATTCGAAAGGATGATTAGAGCCGGGCGAGCAAATTCACCGTTCGATGCCTAGATTGGCGATACCTACAAAAGCCTCTGTTTTCCCTTTTATTTTCCCTCCGAAAGACTCGTGGAATCGGTGATCTCGCCTCGTACCAGAGCAGTCCCTCGTCAGGTTCATCACCCCAGCCGCCTTCGACGATCGCTCGTTCGTCGACTCGAAGCGCCGTTCCATCGTCTCCGTCGCCCGTTAGTCCTGGTGGAACACTGCGACAACCGTCACACTTTCAACTTCAGTCAGCGCCAAAGGGTTGGCGACCGGTAACACCACCGGCTACTTCTCCCATCTCGCAACAACCGATACAGCCGAATTGGTACAATCAGCAACAGCAACAAGATCATCGTGCTCAGGTAAGTGGTCAAAGCATAGGTGTCGGCTTCCGTTACATTGTGCAAGCAGTGCGTTGGAATTATTTGAAGAGCGAAGAATTGTATTTTATCGTAGGAATTATCGAAGAAATTATTGTTGGAAAGCGAAAGGGCAAGTCGAAAGTGACGAGTTCAGTTAGTAATTAGTTTTGATTTCAGAAATAAGGACTATTGGATTTAGTAAGAGCAAATGATAAAAATCTGAAAATATTCTATTTCTTCTCGTATAATGTTTTAACTGTATAGAACTGTAATATGCATTTTCGATTGATACGATCTATGTTCCACTTGTTTTATAGTATCTAGATATAATATTTAAGCTACATCCGATTACACATTTTGTAGCATTTTTACTACTATTTTTTTGCGAGCATATTTTGCCTGATTTCGCCTGCTTTAAAATGGGCAATTGTTTATTTTCCATTGATGCGTTATCATAATATTCAACGTTTTCAACAATAAATATAGGTGATAATACAGATAGAAAGATTGTAAATTGTGGAAATAATGGTATTTGTGAAAAATGCTTTTGCCTCCATAAATGATTAGATATTATTTTAAATTCAAAATTAAAACTAGTTGAGCAATCACAGAAATGAGAGGTGGCATACTTTTTAAAGAAAATTAGAGAAAGAAGAATAAAATTCAAAATATTCTTAATTTCTCTCGTCAACTTAATTACGTATAAATTTATAAAATTTTGTTTAAAGTCGACACCTATGTACAGGTGAAAAGTTCAACAGGTGGATCGCTTCGCAGAAGACGTGTACGATAACAAGGAACTTACTGTAATTTCCGAGTGTTTTATGTGTACCTTCCTCCACTGTTCTGGAAACAAGCGTGTAGTCAACGGCTGTTATAATACGAGATGTATCTCCTTTGGATACTCGATACGCTTGAAAAATCTATTGCATCGCGATTATAGAATTTATAAGATTAATCTGATCGTGTTGTTAATTACAGCAGCATCCTCAAGATTATAGTTCACCACGATTGGCACAAACTCACGCTCCTGCCGTTTTTGAAGCACCACCGTCCACAATCACACTTCGCCCGGAGCCTCCAATCTCACAGGTAATACTTTTAATTAAGATATTTCCAATTAACTCCTTGTACATTCGTATATACGTACATTTTGTACGTTTAAACTGCCATTATAAACAGAAAATTGTATTAGTCGAGACTCCTTCTCGGCGATCAGTTGTCGTGTACAAGAATGGATTATATGTAACACATACGATATTTTGCTGAACTTAGAAAGAGACAGCGCGAGTGAAAGAGAAAGAGGTGCGAAAGTCGACTTGATGAAAAGAAACACATCGGTTAGACAATGTTGATGCAACAACGGAATTTTTTCATTTTCAATCTTTATTGAATAAAACTTTTACCAATGTGATCGAGAGGTTTTTCTGATTAAAACATGACCAAACACGAAATGATTTGGAGCATATTTGTCTATTTAGTTACATTAACTTATTTTCTTCCGTCCATTAAATATACTTGTAAATGTGACTAAAACTATACCATGTTTGATCTCATTTTAATCAGAAAAATCTCACAAATACATTAGCAACAATTTCATTTTGAAAAAATCAAAAATAAAAAAGTTTCGTCATTGTCTCATGGATAATTTGTATTTTTTCATGGACGATTGAATTCAGATCAGATTACACTACTCAGCCTTCGAGCTTTACAGTGTACCAACGGTAACCTTAAATTCCCTTAAGGAGATCTTCTCCCAGTAGTAGAAAATATTGTAATAATATCGATAATAACGGATATGTACAGTAGTGGATGAAAGTTTAAGAAGTCTATCTTTTTATGAATTATGGCGCTATACTATAAATAATGAATAACCAATAGTTCGCAACTGTCCGCTATTAAATTCTACTCTAATATAACACCATTTCCAAGTGTATTGTTCATACTTATACTGCCCAGTGCTTATGTGCCTGAGCAGAAGCAATTCCCAGTTTCCGATTTTTACGACTGAGTATTGGATTCGTCCGAAACTTCTCCGAGGCCGAAATCATGAAGACAACCCCGAACGGTTCTTATAAAAATATTCAGATCATTTGTAGAGTAGACTTCTTTTTAAAAATCAGTAGCGGTTCGAAAATAATCCTTTTCGGATAAGCGGTGGATGCAGTGGTTCATCTTTGCTGTAGTTTTTTGGTTCATCGTAATAGCATCCATTTTTTGCTAATTTTATAACTCCTATGCCTGCTTATGACCTGTCTCAGATGTTCCAATAATATTTGCTGTATTTCTACAAATATCTTTTTCTTCTTGCGTAGTAATGTAACCATTTTTCTATCTCCTGAGCGTAGATTGCTTTACCCACGGTTTTCATTTAAATTTAGAAATTGTTATTTTAAATTTAGTATCTCAAGTTAAATAGACTTATTATCGTTCGATTAATTCGAAGCACCGCTGTGTTTGAATTAATTAATTAAAGTTCACAGTAAATACAGCATGGAATCGTTTCATATTCATCCTCTCAAGTACATATTGTTCATGTTTTCAAAGTCTCGTCGTCGTTCGTAGCTAGAGTGTGAGTGCATATGTAATAGCAAGGACAACTTCGAACTGTTGGTTATGTAGTATCTATAATATAGTGCGATAATCTATCAGAAAAGTAGTCATCTTAAAATTTGTCTGCCATGTATTTTGTTACCATGTATGGTATATTTATACGTATGGGTATTTAAAACTTAGATATATTTATTTATGTGAAATAGAGATTTTTTATTTCGAATAACGAAAGCAAATAAAATAAAATAAAGAAAGAAACGAAAGAAAGAGAAAGAAAGAACAAAATAAAATTGGGTATTTCATCCACGCACATTCCTTATATTAGATACATTCTAGTTATAACGCTATAATTTGCGAAAATAGTATGAAATAATACAGAACGCCTGGCATGAGTTCAATCCTGAAATATGTACTACTCTCACGATTTTCGAGGAATCGTTTATAAAGTTTACAATCTTCGGTTCCTCCGTTATAATTCACTTGCGAAAAAATAGTTCTAATAAATCTGACAAATGTTTCAAATATTTCGAATCTTGTATGTACAAGAGACATGAATTATGTGCGCAAATTTTTCTATCTCTTTCAATCGCAATTTTGAAAAATTATTTAGATCGTAAATACGTTATTTAATTGTACGTGAAATTCTCAATATAGTAATGATCCTGTGTAAATTATCTTGAGAAAATTATCAAAATTGCTTTTTGATAAAAAAATTTGCATTTGTTTTAAAGACATTAATCTGTAAAGGCTTTAACTCTTCCAATCTTTAGATTATAGGGGAAATCTTTTTTATTAATTTGTCCAGAGATTCACCTTATCTTAAATAAACAACTTATACGGTTCCAAAAACAAGCTACATTAACTTCGAAAAATGAAACGGAATGATCCTTGGCCAGTTTGAATCGCTTTCATGGACATATATGTCTGTAATAATAGTGAGCAATTTGGTCAATATCTCTGATCTTTTTAAGCTTTGGTATGCTAAGAAGGGCTATCTAAATAAGCAAAATATCACAAAAAAAAGTGTTACAAACAGTTGTACGTATGTACTTCTAATTTTACTTTCGAACTAAATCTAACCCTAATCCAAAAAATTTCTCAACAAGCAAAACTGGGTTGTATTAACAGTAGTATTAATCCAGTACTTCACTGTTTCACCTTACTGACATCCAATGAATTTATTCTTTGAAGTGATTAAGTAGTGAAATGCTGGTTGGCCGTCGCAGGGCGACTGCCACTAATCCAATCCAACTTGAAAGTTAAGGCCGAGCGGGAGAGAAGTTTTCATTGACAAGTTTACCGATTTAGCCCTGGTAGGCGAATCTCAAAATAACGAAATTATCTGGGGTTTTTGCTAAATTGAGGTTAGGTTTAGATTCACTTCTAAAGTAAAATTAAAAGTATTGTGATATTTCACTCATTTAAATATCCTTTTCTACTATATTAAATGAGTAAGATGTGATTAACTTCCCAGTATAATTTCTTAATGCCATAAACCTACCAGGTTTACCTTTACATGCACTTACTTTAAAAATAGGTACACCGATAATGTTATTAGACATGTTAGACAATGTTAGAGACATTAATCCTCCAAAATTATGTGATGATACCCATCTACAAGTCAATATTTTAAGAGATTATGTCATTGAGGCAACTATTTACTTTGGATTGCACTTTTATTATTGATTGGTGTGGTGCAGGCGAAAAAATCGTTATTCCTAGAATACCTATAATCTCCTCAGATTTATCGTTACAATTTAAACGTCCCCAAGTTTCTATCAGAGTTTGCTTTGCAATGAGAGACTTAACTCCAATCGCAGAGTTAAACTCTGAAAGTAGCTGACGTTGATCTGCGGAATACGTACTCGCATAGTCAATTATACATAACATATTCACACGTGAATTCCAACTACAGTCTTTACCTACTAGCGCCTAATGGTGAAACTGAAAATATTGTTTATGAGAAGGCCCTCATCTAAAAGAAGACTCACATTCTTTGGTAGAGATATGTCCACAAGAGGTAGCGCAAACAGTTCTCACGCATGAACATTTTAAATGTGTTTATTTACTATACTTTAGATACATTAAAAGTTAAAAGCATCATTATCGACTATATTAAATGCTGGTCTCAGCTTGAAAAACATATCATGCAAATCATGTAATCCACGTATGTAGCCTCGTATATAACCTAGATTAGAAATTATAGCATTAGTGGCCTAAGCTGTATCCTGATATTTATAAATAACGAAATATTATTTCAGGCACCAGCGCCAGTTTACCAAGCACAACCTGCCGCGACAAAGGCTCCAGTAAGCGGAAACATGAGAGGAGACTTGAAGTGGCCGCCAGCATCGGTGAGAGCTCAAACGGAAGCCGAAAACAGAGCTAGGATGGAATTAGCGAAAGGTCCTGCTGTTAGACCTCGCAGAGTGCACAAGGACTATAGCGGATTTTTCGCTCAACACGCTTTGAACAGTACCTATCCTGGTTATCGAGCCCCGCCAGGCACTCAATACTTCACCCCTTCTTATCATAATTAGCAAATTTATTCAAGAGATGTTTACTTTTCTCGTAATATCATCCTGAGCTCGATTTTTCACGACATTTGTAAAAACCGCAATTTCGAGATCAAATATTTGAAAACCTGAAATACTACAAATTTTTAAATTACAAACGGAAAGAACATTAACGTATATATTTCGGTTCAAATTTCTTTATATATATATATATATAAAGAAATATATATATATATATATATATAAAGAAATATATATATATATATATATATATAGGACTTAGGACTGTACACGCATGACAAAATGCGTGTTCCGCTCTTCCAGTTCTTAGTCCAAATTAGTACTTTCACGAGATACACAAGTTACTTTTTCCAGGTTCTTGAAACGCTTCCTGTTCGCATTTTGAATTTTAACATAAATATTTTTGTATACATTGAGACTGATGCAACACTTGCTTTTTCTCGCCTCGACTCTCATTTGCGCGTAAAAATTAAAACAATAGCTTAGCTTTAAAAACATATCCTTTTTACGTAATAAATATAAATAAACATCGACATATAAGTGAAAGTTAATTTTTTTGACGGAACAACGTATATCTCGTGAAAGAATCACAATTAATTCAAATATGTGTTCCGATGGAATATTGCTACCATAATGAAAAATGTCAATTAATGCAGATTTTTCAACGACTAACGAATATCTATGTTCGAATAAACATCGAATAAAATACGACAAATTTTTATGAATAAATCATTAATATCGAATATCGAATATCAAAAAAGTTAAAAAAAATTGACCATGTGTCTATTGACTAATTAACAAAACTTTTTAATAATGTAATATATTGATGTGTATAAATAAAAGATATTTACAGATTTAACTATTAAACTTTTGTCTTTTTAAAAACATTTATTTCACGATACAATTTGAATATAACGCAATAGTTTTCTTTATGAATAATCATACAAAATATGTTTATTTATTAACATTATGTATAAATTGTCTCATATGATTTATAGAATAATGTCCAATTCTAGAATGAATCATATTTCTATTTATTACCTTCTTATTAAAAAAGAAGCAAATAAATTACTTAAATAAATGTCAATGATCATTGAGTTATCCAAGTACAGATTTATTTTTTGTCAACTAATTAACGTATTAAAATAACTTAATCGTATAATATGTAGTAGTTCTTCAAAAATTAATACACTAACAATCATTATCTTTGATTTATTTATTAATAATTTTCCCTGAGTTTTCTTACTTTTGGGATCCAAACGTAATGTAGTAATTTAAAAAGTACAAGTTTTGTTCTTTTAAATAAGTCATTAATGAAATTATAAGACTAAAGTTTAAAATTGTAAATAATGATTCATCAGAATAACGTGCATAATACAATTTTTGTATTTCCCCTCTGAATTACTGTATGTTGTACTGATGATTTGAATTTTATATGTACAATTCTTTCAATATTCGACTAGACAACATAGATAAATAAATTGTAGAAAAATAGAACAACAATGATGTAAATATCTTATTCGATACTCAAATATATAGCCTCTAAAAAATACAGAATGATGTAGCTTTTACTTTTTAATGTAATTGAATACTTAGATTTATAGCCGATAGAATATTATGCACGTATCGCATGATTAAAGTAGTAAATTTATACTAAAGAAAAGCCATGGGTTTGCTGAATTGCTTGTAATAGTTTATATCGTAACCTTTCTCGGGTTTGATATCGTGGTAAATCAAGTAAATTAAAACATGTATGAGCAACGGGTAGTAAACGTTCATCACTCATTGGTTGTATTGTAATCTAAAATAAAAAGATATTAAAATATTGTAAAATAGAAAAATATAGATTGCACTAAAGGCTATAATACTATCAGAATAAATTTTAACCGACTTACCCTAATCGCTCTCATGCCTTGTATAGGTATTCTATCACTTCCTGTTAAAAATAACAAAAACTTTTTCTTTTCTTCTAATGTAAGTTCGCGAAACACTTGCCAAAATAGCGCAATCGTAGGATCATCTTTTGTATATCCTTCTTTATAACTTGCATTCCTTTCTAATTCCTCCCAATCGTAATCTTCATTTCCTACTACAACGGCCATAAGTTCATAACTGTGAAATAATTCCAATACACGACCGCCACAAACTTTATGAAAACCTTGATTAAAAGCATAAAAATGATTTTCCACGGATTTGTTTAATGTATAATCTACATATAAATCAACAAATTGTTTCCTGTAAAAATAATTCTGTTAAAATACAAAGTTTAAAATAAAAATGCCAAAAAGGGATTTTTAAAAGATATGTGCATACTTATTTTTCAATGTAACAGGAACTTTACTACCATTTGGTGTAAGTTCATATATCTTTTTTTCTCCAAACACTTCCCTGACCACTTCGAAGTGTAAACCAAAGACTTCTTCAAAATCTGCTTCTTCGTAATCAAGTATATTTTGCATACTCCTAAACGATTATTGAACATTGTATACTATTTTGCATTGTATAGTAATATATCTGTTCAAAAAATATATATAATGCGCAATTTACTTGGCAAAAACTGGTGACATATCTTTGATATCATTTAAGGCAACTGGTTCACGTAACAATTTCTTATATAGAGCTAATGGAAATGGTAAATCAATAATTATAAAATTATAAATAACTAGTCCACAAAGGATTCCAATTAAAAAATACATCTTTTCATCCTCAAATGAATCTTCACTGAACCAAATAACTCTAGTTTCTTCATATTGTTTGAACATGCCATATTTGGGATCTAGAATTTCTCTCAGTAATAACATAAAAAACTCCTTTTTAACTCCACCTGCATCTTCTGCTTCCTCGCCGTGAAATTTTACCTTTATAAAATAATGCATTTCAATTATCTATCTATATATATATATATATAAATTTGTATTATACATATAATACAAAAGTGACTGATCTACTCATCAACACCCAGCCCAAACAACTGTACCTAGAAACGTGAAATTTAGACAGTATACTGCTTTTATGACGAAGTATATGAAAGTATATTTGGAAATATCGACATTGAAGGGGTAAAAATGAGAAAAAACTTTTTTTACGTGATAACCGTATTTCTATGTCCACTAAAGTTCGAAAAACGAAATTCCGCATATAAATTTCTCATTAAAAATAAAGAGACAGTGTTTGAGCAATTTTCGAAATGCAACTCTTAAATATAATAGGAGTGTTTAAACAAAAAGGTAATAAACATAAATTCAAATGCTGTGCGGTCGAACCTGTGGGTGGACAGCTAATCTCTTATAAATAAAATATTTAAAGTATAATTATAATACTCACTCGAAGAGGCTTTTTTAAGTCACTAGAGTTATAGTGTCCCAATTCTCGTAAAGTATCAGCAACTATATTTTCCCGTGAAACGTTTAATATTACAAACTGATTATGATGTCGTGAGTCTACAGAAAATGGATCAAGAAATATTTGATTCATTACAGCTCGGGTTGCTGCTTCATTCATTGCTGATTGCATCTATGCACATAACATATGTATACATACATATATGTACAAACATAACATAATATAATATAATATGACAAACATAGTATAGAAAATATATAAACGTACTTATATGGATATAATACAAGTTCATGCTTTACCTGAATAGCTTGATCCGTTTCAAGCAATATAATTTTAGCATTTGCGTCAAGAAGGAATGGATAATTACAAAACACCTTCTGATACTGAAAAAAATTTAATTAAAAATGTAAATATTTAATTACTATATTTTTAATAGCTTTTAAAAAGTTTAATAAATCAAACAGTCATTATATTACATAACGTGCTGAAAAAGATTCTTTCTCTGAAATCCACTTTATGTAATCGGCCCTTATGTCTATAAGCTCTACTAATTCTGGCAAATGAAATGTAGAATAAGGTACTTTATTGCCTTCAGAATCTTCATTGTTCAATTTATTTAGCAAGTATAAAGAATCTAATATAACTTGCAACGTCACATCCCATAATATACCCTATATAAAAATATTCAAAATATATAAAATTTTAAGCATATTATATTTTTCTTTAAATGATAAAATAAGTATACGTGAGTATTACCTTATTTGGTTTAGATTGTTTTACATAATGCAGAACAACTGACTTATGAACTCTAACTAATCTCTCAAAATAATGAGGCGGTGCTTCAAGCCACCAATTTCTAACAATTTCAAGGACTTCTGGATGTAATGCTAAAATAGCTTTGCAGAATGGCTTATGTAATAAATTACAATTAAGTGGATTTACGAAACCATGATACAGGGGTAATATTAAATAGATTCTTAAACATTCCGGAGAAATTATTTTAGGTGGCAAGTTAACGAAGGAAGAAATCAAGCTGTCTGATATGCAAGTAAATATCTAAAGAAAGAATAATACATTTATTGTAATTTTATGTATGATAATATCTAAGGTTCGTAAAATTTATTTTTTTTATATACCAATTCTTGAATTGTGCTGTTATCCAATTCTCTAATAATTCCGAATAATTTAGTTGCTTGATCAAGATCCACTCCATGATGCTTACTTGAACATCCATAACGAGCATCGTTTTTAAATAAGAATGATCCATTTACACAGGATAGACTTTTAAATACCGTTTCTAGATATCTATAAGTATATTAATTCACAAAATTGTATGAATGTCATTATTGATTGTTTATAAAAGAAGCAAGATGTGATGAATTGTCAATTGGAAAAAAAATGAATTTTAACTTTTTTAGATTTCTTTTAGATAACCAGTAAAAAATTCGTTATATTATATACTTCTATAACAGCCTTAGGTACTAACTTTTCTACTCACGTCATAAGTTCATGATCAACAGATGAATATGGTGGAACTCGTTGACATGCCATTAATTGTTCTTCAGTTATCGTAAGAATTTGAGAGGAGCTTTCCAATGTTCTACAGTCGTCTGGTTTTATATTATCCTGAAAACAATTAAACACATGATATTTATATTTATATAATAACATAAATACTATTATTAAGTTGTATGAGTACATAATAAGAATAATAATTAAAGAATATCTACATTTTGTGTAACTACTGTAGCAAAACAATGATCTCCACCAGTGAAAATATGTTTAACGACATAGCCAACTGTACAAGAACTGAATTGCTTATCAAGGTCCATCATCGAAGAGCCATTTGGTACAACCCATGGACCACGTACTACTTGTGGAGTTGGTATGCTTCGAGTAGAATTGTTACCTAATTGGCCTGCACCACCCAAGCCCCATGCATAAACTCTACCTTGTGATGGTACCAATGCCAAGGTATGTCTTTTGCCGCATGAGATCTCAAAATAAAATATTTAATATAGCATAAACACACGTTAATAAACAAATGATGCATCAATCTATATTTTGTGTAATATACCTGTGTAACTGTGCTACCCATAAGTTCCATAACTTGACGAGGTAAAATTTCATTATTATTACTCCCATGTCCTAATTGACCATACATTCCCGCACCACATGTAAATACTCCACCATCCTAATATAAGTTTTACATAACATTATTGATAAAGCTATTTAATGTACAAATAAAAATACTTACAACTGTTAAAAATACAGAAAATTCTTCTCCGCAAGCTGCATAACATATTTTTGCATTTCGTAATGTTTGCAATTGATGTGGTAAATTTCTATTTTGTGTATCATTTAGCCCTAACTGCCCAAATGTATTTTTTCCCCATCCAAATATAGCTCCTACAGAAAAATTTAGTTATTTCTCTAGTTATGAAAATAATTTATTTCGTAACTCTTATTATAATACCTGATTTTGATATAGCTATGCTATGATATCCTCCACAGGCAATAAAAGCAATAGGAACACCAGCTAAAGTATTGATAAGTTTAGGTTTTATTTCACATCTAATATCAACACCTAAACCAAGTTGCCCTTCACTATTAGAACCCCAGCTGTATAATTCTCCATTATTTGTTAATGCAAGAGCATGTTTCATACCACAAGCTACTTGTACTATAATACTTGTACCTAGAGTCTTTACCATACGTGGTGAACATTCCATAAAATTTTTGGAATTTAAACCTATAATAAAGATAAAATGTAAGTTCTTAAAAGAATAGTAATTGGAAACTTTGAAATATAATGTTTATAATAATAAATATCATTACCTAGTTGACCTTCTGAATTAGATCCCCAACTAAACAATTGACCCCATTCGTTTACTGCTATGGTATGATATGCTCCACAAGCTACTTTTTTAAATACAAATGCATCTAATCCAAGTATTAATTCTAAATATAAAATTAGATATGTAATCTCATATAAATCTAATTTACTAATTTATGTTATCTATTAACATACTTACGTAATCTTTTCCTTCCTTGTTCATGACCAAGTTGTCCATAGTCATTATTTCCACATGAATATATTTTACCATCATGAGTAATAACCACTGTATAATTTTCACCACAAGCAACTACAGAAAGAAATTTTTTGAAGGTATAAACAATTAAATGAAAATCTATATACACAAATACATGTATGCATGAACATGTGATTATAGTTGAACTTACTTTGCTGAATTTCTGAAGCTTTTTTAAAATCAACTTGACATGGAACTAAAATAATTTCATCCTCTATACCACCTAAACCTAATTCTCCGTGTCTAGTATTACCCCAACAAAACATATCTCCCTTTTTAAGTAAAGATTTTTGCCCTTTTATAACAGGCTCACAGGCCATGCGTCGTTTTTTATTCCAATTTGCCTGCACAAATAATAACATAAAATATAATCATAATATATAACATATATAACATAATATAATAATCTTGTATTTATTCAATGTCTGTATATATTTCTTTATAATATGAATAATTAGACACTTAATTATTTACACATGTTCTTTTTAAAATTCAAGATCATGCCAACCAAATATAACATTATAGTAGAGTCATTCAATTGTTATTGTGCTTTTATTGAACTAATTTCTTAATACTACGGTTGTTAAGAACTCCATGATAATACATTAGAAATTATATATATGAAATACAAGCAAGAAGTAAATTGAAACTAAATAAATCTACAATTATGATTTAGTCAAATGATACCTAATATAAAAAAAGTGAAATTATTTACAATATATGCTATGATTTGGTTTATTTTGTTTAGTTATATATTATTAGTTTAAGGGTTAGTCATGAAAGGAATGGCTAAAACTTAACTTGATAGATTTCAAATAAATAATATACATGCTTATATATATGTACATACTTTTATAGTATTATATATTAAAATAGTAAAAATAATAATTAATATTTATAATAATTTTTTAATGAAAACATGTATCAATAACTAACCATATTTTTCTATTTCTCTCATACTGAAAGCATCAGAAGTGTGGATGGGACATGCTATTTATGAAAAACTTGTGGTATGGCCTAAAAATAACATTCTTTATAATTCTCTTATATTTAAGACTTTGAAATACAATTTATTAATAATAAAATTGTTTTGATATAGAAAGAGTCATACACTGACTAGTTATATTGTTATTTAAATTTCTAATTTAGAATACAGAGCATGAAAAAATTGAATAATATGTAAAATTAAATTCAAGCAAATATTTCAGCCTACTATCGCTAAAGAAATTAAAAATAATTTAATTTACGTTAAGGATGACTGTGCAGATATTATTACACTGAACACAATGTCATGTAACAAATTTTTATTATACCTGTTTGTCCTGTCATAAGTAAAATTTTATCAAGTTAGGTTAAGAGAAACGGAAGAAATTTAGTAGTTTAGTATGTGATAATATTTAACGAGTCAAGAAGTAACAAATTAAAAATGAAGGAATGTACAAGAAACTGAAACGCAGCAAATTTCACTTATATGTCGATAAGAATTTATTTTTATAGTAAAATACATATTCGTATCGTAATTTTACCGTTACTTACATTTCTCCTAAATAGAGTGTATTTGCGTACTTAAATATAGGTATTAGAAAAAAGACAAAATCTTCTGTATGTACATATATTACAGTCGCGATTACAATTTACTTATAGTGTAAAAAACCTTTCCTTGCTATGAACTTTGACTACTATAAGATCACAATCTTGATAATATCAAGATTAAACATACAGATCCAAAACAAAACTTGAGATCTACAAAATAATAACGAAACTTATATAAAAATATTTGCCTGATATACAATTCTGATATACAACAAGTTCTGATAATTGTTATACAATTTTTCAGCACACTATGTATTTTATAACATTTACATACGTACATATAACGTTATAATCTAATTTTACAGATTACACATAGCACTTCTCTGATAGTACTCTAAATTATAGTGAATTCTAATAAAAACAAAAATGCTGGAAAGTAAAGCTGAAAGTTACAATATATTCAATTATAAGCAATTGAATAAAAGATAGAAATAAAAATAAATACCATATATGAAACAATAATGAAGAAGTTTAGAAGAAAATAAGTAAAAAAAAATTGAACATATTTGTTGGCTCTATCTTTAAACGTACTTTACAATTCTATGGTAGACTCATCTATCTTATATACGTAGTTCATGATTTATCCCTTCTCCCGAAGAAAATTGTGCGAGCGGGTGGGCAGGCGGCAGCCATATTATCAGTGAGGTGTCAGTATTGTCCGAACGTGACGGGATTTTTGGGTGTGGATCATACAATTTCCTGTCGTTTTCTCTAACGGATATAGTGCAAGTGCAAGTGCCACCGGCCTACTGTGAATGTGTGGCACATGTGTCATAGAATTTATATCTTATAATTACAATAATGTAAGTTGTACATATTGAATTGGAACTCGGTATTAAGCAGTTACACATTTTATATGTATAAATCTTAGAACAAATATTTTTTTAACTATCTTCGAAATATTACTCGTTTCAATATTGTTAGACGTTTTTATCAAATTTCCTATTTCCTAGTTCCTATTTTTTCCTTGAGAACTACCTTGCTATTACTAACCTAGATACAGGTTATTTCTTTAAGTTATAATGTCATCTCATAATACTATAATATCCTTAAGAAATTTCTAATGAGAATACATTCTTTTTTTCTATTGACATTTTGATTTTATGTGTTCTATTCATACAATAGATTTATAAATATATTTGCTTCATAATTTTAGTCATTGAAGGTGACATGCTACATTCCAATATCTTTTTCGTACAAAGGGCCATGCAGTAAACACATCCATGAAAAAAAGATTCTGTAAATGTAGATAGATAATTAATTGTTATATATGTAGAATAAAATGTTGAGATAATTTAATGTTACAGCTATCTAGACACGAATGATACTATAAATGTAATGTGAAATGCCCGGTCTCTCGTGAACTGGTTAGCAATCGTCTTTTCCTTTAAAGCAAAACGAGACGACAGAGACAGGATGACAAGATTACAAGCTTACATTTCTGTTAATCCTACGCATTTCTAGTCAATCTCAGCAATTAGCTTACAATATTTCACGCTATATACTATATACTATATACCTACTGTGTATGCATAATGAAGGTCTTTCGTCTTTTTCCATAATTATCTTTTTCTTTTATTGAATATTTCGGTAATTAAAATATCCGAAATAGTTTAACGTGTACATTATAATAACATATATATATATATATATATATATATATATATATATTATTCGATTTTACGTAAATTATAGCAAAACGTGTACTATTATATAATAAAGGTATATAATCGATATGTAAATTACCGTTGAAATAGCATGTATGTATCTGGCGTCAATGAATGACCTTGGAAGAGATTTCGAAACATGAATCCTTTTTCATCATAACATTCCTTCGATTATGTGAAAATTTCTAACGTGTAACACCTTCTGTATGTATTTACGTTATTTGAAATATTTGTTTTTATCTTCTAGTACATTTCAGGTTTAAAACATGTATATATTTGAGCGTTTTTGCGTGAGATCGTACCATAAATTGAAATAAAAATTTGAAATTTACGCCGTGAAAAACATGCTTTAGCCATTCACGTAAACATAGAGATTTTGCGACGAGTATTTTGGACTTCGGACGCAGTATGTAGTCGGAAATGGAGACTTTATTAATAGATACTTTCTATCTCCATGCTACGTGAAAAGTTGGACGGATACGTCCCGCTGAGCTTTTTTACCGCCATTGACAAAAAGTTAGAAGATACCAACAGTTCAATGGACGTAGTGGTCCTAGATAAAAGGGGAATGCTAGACACAGTGCGCAGGCACTCCTTACTCCTTATTGCGGACGGATGTCGGTCACGCGGATTTACATTATAACCTGTCTCTTCTTCCAATATGGAGACTTGTATGCAGTTCTCGATTATGAACACGCTATGTACATGTACTTCTGTTTTTTTAACAATGATCTTGCAGTAATTTCAAGTTGATCCGTCACTACACAATAATATTAATTAGCAATGATGTTGCTTCTTTCTATTATCATTAATTATTGTTAGTTAGTATTATAACATTATTAAATATTTCTTAAATACCTTTCCGCATTTTTTATAGGATTGTGGAATATATTACAACGTATTATTGAAAAAGTACTAACTCATTGAAAGTAATATTTAAAAAATGTTAATAATATTCGCGAATTCTTGTTAAACATAACATTTCTGGATAGTTTGTAATATTTGGAGGAAGTTTTATTTCCATTTTTTCATTTTATGTGTATTATAGTATTTAATGTATACAGATATTACAGAATTTATTAATAATATAATGTTTTATTAATTATAATTTATTTTTGTTACAGATTGATATTTTCATTGTTTGACACGGGAAGACGACCAAAGGAAGCTACCAAAATGCCGAAAACGGTAGGTATATTTTATAAAAAAAGTATATTCTTTAAAATTAGCTTCACTTTAAATTTTATATTGGTAAAAATGTGTAGTATACTCTTGTACAGTCTCTAGCAATAAAAAGACATTATTAAACGTTAATGATAATGAGCACATTTTTCTTACATACAATATAGTAGTATTCTAGGTGAAACAGTATTATTATAATAATTAACAAGTTCAGTAGTAACAAGCTTTAAGTTATATGATAGATTGATCAAGTTATCCCTATTGATATTATTGATAATTTTAATAAGTTTTAATAAGTTTCTAATCTTCATTCCTTAACATATTTCGTATTAGTCTTGAATAATTTTAGAGAATAAAAAAAAGAAACAAAAGTTTCATACGTACCCTTCAAATTGTGATGACGGTATGCTTCCATTATGGTATTTTTGAACAAAGAAATCATCGTTTAACGAGTTACGGCGATAAAACTATTTTACAAGAACAAATGATTAGGACACGATATAAGTAACTATTACACAAAAGATGCTTCGATTATTTTAGAACGTTTCATTTTGAAGAAGACCGATCATGTCGGTAAACGTAAACCGTTCTCGAAAAATTACTTCCTTCTGTACACCCGGTATTTTAACTAAACGCTGATTGGCTCTGGCTATGCGCATCGTGTTCCTCACGTGATCACATTCGTTCTTCTTTCTTGCTCTTACGAGCTCTGGCTATGTTTCGGAAAGAGAAGGACAACAATGCATAGCTTATAAAGGGAAGGAGTGGGGGGAAAGACGCTGCCGGCTGCACTTGCCCCATAGCATAGTAGCCCATTGTATGACTTGAGACTTAAGATTTTGAGACCGGCATAAGTCGATAGTTCGACAGACAGACGGTTAAATCTTGTGGTATCGAGTGTTCATTCGTCTTGACCAATACATCTACAAATTTCCAGTGTTGTATTGTTGAGATTATTCACGTTCGGTGCCACAATACTCAGTCACTTATCAATTTTGATCGTTTTAACGGATCTCAGTTGAATTCGCGTTTACGTTCTCGTATCATCGCAGTTCACAGCCATGGTTGCCGGTGCTAAAATGGTAAGCGTTCATCTGTAAGCTATTTTGTCCCTTTCAAATTCTTTCTTTAGTAATATTTTCAAAAGCAGAAGGATATAGGTTAGAATTGTAATATTTCATGTGTTCATAAATTATTTCTTCTTTTTTGAGAGAAGGATCTGAGATTATATACACATGTAGGAAAAGGGTTAGAAGTGGCGTCCTTCCCTCTACCGGGTGACATCTCAATTTACTTCAATGAATTTCTTATTTTTGATTCTTGTTTCTTATTTTATATGTAAAGATGAATGTCAGGGTGACGACAATGGACGCTGAACTGGAGTTCGCGATCCAGCAGACGACTACCGGGAAGCAACTCTTTGACCAAGTTGTGAAAACGATCGGGTTGCGTGAGGTGTGGTTTTTCGGACTCCAGTATACCGACAATAAGGGCGATCTGACGTGGATAAAATTGTATAAAAAGGTAGGATGACTGGTTGTTTATTGCGCTATATAATTCCTTTAATCGTACATGATGGCTCTTTTTCGTATATGAAATTGAGCTACATGTATCTGCAAATATCTAAAAGCTTCTGTAGTTGCTTCGGTGTGAAATAAGCTCTGTATTTAATCAATACTCAATATTAAACTATTTATTAAGTACTTACATATTTACTACTTTCTATAGATAAAATACATTAGTGGTATATGGATAATATACTATTACCTATCATAATTTAGAAATAGTGAACAATTGCTTTCACGAGATAAATTTTTGTAAGACACGTGAAGCAAAATATGTAATATATAATTTATCACTGATCATTCAATATAACGGCTTTATAAAATTATTTAACAATTTTTAGGAGTTAAAAGTGAAAAAGTACTTATACTATTATGTAAATGTTAAAATTAAATTATTTATTCTGGAATGAATGACTGGTCGATTGAATTTAGGCATTTACATGTGTCATTTTGACAAAAAAGGTAACTTAGGGAGAGATGTGACGGCGAATGCTGATGTCATCGACTTTCGTAGATTCGTTACGTTCAACGATCAACCACACGTTCAATTTTACGCTCGATTCTTATCTCACAGTTACAGGTTACAGCATCCATTCTTATCTTATATTCAACCGGCATTTTATTCTTCCTAAAAAATAATTTATATTTATCATATCACAATTAATTAATTATTCATTTGCCTAAAATTTACATCTTCGGAATAACTTTTCTAATGCATTTGTAATCTTGCATCTATACATGAACAATTGTTCAAAAAACTATAGTAGCAAAATATAGTAATAATTTTAACAGCAAAATTACTTTTTGCAATTAAATTTATATTACGCCTATTCGTTAAGTTAATATAAATAGAAATAATTTTTTCCAATTCTAATCGTTGCTGTTTGTACGAAATTATAAATCATTAATTTTTTACCATTTACGTCTTAATTATTATTATAGATAATTTTAAAAATGCATGGAAGATAACCATGAAAAATGATTATTTTGATCATTTCTTTTAAAGATATCGTACTTAACACGATATTCTTGATTCAGATTCTTTTAGGTATGAGATGGAAACAATTTTTTTTAATCTGGCATGTTTGATGATTTACGTTTTAACTATTAGCTTTGAAAATATAACAGGCAGACACGACAAATATAGGAGAAATTAAATAATCACGAGAAACAATTCCGTTCAATCAAAATCAATTTCTTTCAAAAATATACTTGCCATGATATTCTCGATTGGGTTTTTTTTTAAACGGAGTTCAGCCCGGAATCACGGACTTCCGACGCGTGATTTCAAGTACAGTTACGAGTTACGACCAAGTGGATGTTCCATTTGCTTTCACCAAGCGGTTGGTGTAGACGCGCCTTCACCTTGACACAGTCGCGTTCGCGTATATGTACCTTTATTGTCTTCTTGTCGTCTTTTCTTCCACGGGTTTCAACATTTCTGCGAGCCGACTAAACGTGACCAATTTTAGGCGACTGCGGCTCATCTGGTCGTCGTTTCTTTTTTGCCCTTTCCATGTTCTCATTCTTAGAATAAGACGCACGAACATATTTTCCAATGGGGAAAATGAGAAACTCGTGGAAATCAAAACGACTTGTGATCGCCAGGTGAAATTCGATTTAACTACATATAGAAAACTTAACTTAACTAACTCAACGGATAATGATCTTGTAGGAAGCAATCGAGATTGAACAATCCATTTGAAACATGTTTCACTTATATGGAATTATCATTTATCATTTGTTCTATCGAAATATTCTAAAATCTTTTATTTGAAAGATATTCTCTAATTTTAGACTTAATTAAGTATGATTAATTATATGTAATTACATAAGTGTTGAGTTTTCGAAGAAAAACGGCATTTTCGTGCTATTGTTATGTGAAGGATAAATTTATGTTAAAGTTCAAATACTAATGGTTACATATCTATGTTTTGATAAAGAAACGTTAATAAATTATTACATTATTTCGTAGTGCAACTAGAAGGAAATTACAATTTTACTCTCTTAATCACAAATTTATAAACTTTATTCAAATTGTAAAGCATGCTACTTCAGCATATAATGTTTTAAAAGTACACGTAATTATGTATTTACATTTCCATTAATACGATTAATTAGAGATTAAAAATAATTACTAGAACTTAGGCATCTCTAATTAGGATAGAAGTTTCTGTAAAGATATATGTTTAGCTTCTATTTATTTCTGCAGGACAGATGTGAAAATTAGATGACGTAATTATATTATCTGCAGTTGCAGATAATAACAAGTATTTTTATCGTAGTATGTATGTTGGCCTAAACAATAAATAGAGTGGAAGTTGCATTGCTATTTTAGGCCAAATTTCGTAGAAATCATAATATAATAGATTGTATTATCCTGTTATTTTCATTACGTAGAAAATGAAAGAAGCGATACATTTTTACATTTGAATCAGTGTCAATTAATGAAAAATTGAATCTAGGAGATCCAGATACAAAAATAAGTATTGGTACTCTGTTGTTACACTTCATTTCTGTTGTAATTAAGTTGATTTTCTTGAAAATTATTTGCAGAAAAATTCTAAAATTCATTGTTTGAAAATTTCTTCTTTACTTTATAAAATTGAGGCGAACTAAACTTGTGTCATACCTAAAGGATCGGCCTTGCCTTTTTTATCTTTAAAATTATCGGATTATATAATATGTGGAATTTTGCAAACAGTCTTGTAAAATTGTAGGGTAGCATCATTAATTGGAATTTTCGTATTAGGAATGTAAATATAAATCATTAATATAGATTTTGCAAAGAATTTTGAAAGCATTTTAAAAAGATATTGTAGAACAAAGTTAAAAAATTTCAGCAACTACTGTACGTTTAATAGATATTGCTGTTGAAGTTCAGTTGAACGTAAGAAGATATAATAGGCTTTGATAAAGAGATAATGTTTTGTGAAATCAGCTTTTATTTATAACTAACAAATTACTTACAACTAACAAATTATAAATTTGTCACTAATATTTTTATATCTCATTTTAAATTCGTTGTCTGCATTATTAAATAATTGTAAATTTATTCATATAGTAAAAAAATACAGTACGTGCATGTTAATTATATAAGTTTCCAAATAAGAACTTCTATACTGATTTTGATACATTTTTGAGGATATAGTGAATATTTTTTCCGTTAAAAATTTCTTTAAACTTAACTTTCAATATTTGGGTTGATTCATGTTTATCTACAATTCTGAAATACTTTTCTTACTTATAGTCACTTTTTAAAAAAGCAATGAACGAATACTCTCCCTCTTATCTAATCTAATCAATTGAGTACTTCTTAATTTATTACTCGAATTGTATTTCTGAAAAGTGTTACTTTTAACACATGTTTAAATGCAGTTCGTGATTTGAGAGAAAAAAGTTCATTTTATTAATTATTTCAATATCAAGTAAATTAATACATTCTTTAAACAACTTTATGGTATAGTACCTTAATCTACATCGAATATTACTGATGTACTTAGATAATTAAGTTCGTGCAATAAACGATGAAAATGAGAAATCTAGGCATCGGTTTTCAGTATCATAAGAGAAAGCTCGTGACCTATCTTTTAGGTGTGACGCTTTTTTCCAAGTAACGTTTGGAGAAATGTTTTTAAATTAGATATTCATTGTTTTCTAAATTAGGTATTCCAAAAAGAGTATTGTTAAAGATTATATCTCTCGCAAACAATATTATGTTTGAATTTGTTCCTCCTAAGGCTCAATACTCTATTTTAATTTATAAGAAATGCCAGAAATACTCGATAAATACAGAGCATAGAGTACTGAAGCAATCCTATCGTTTGTAATTACAAATATAAAATTTCAGCTGAAAACATTTCACTAGAATTATAAATATCTTATTGGAATTATAATTATCTTATAATTTAATAAATTACAAAATACATACATAGTTTCTTATTAATTACTTATAATTAAAAATTTAAATGACATTTACGACCAAACTTGCAATTTTCTTTTCGCTTTTTTAAACCGATTTTTCAAAGTAAAATTATAGACTTCTTCTTAACCAATTCCAAGCATAACAATTACTTTTCAATCAGCAGAAGCCTGCAGTTATCAAAGATAACGATTTTCCTTAAACGAAGCAGTTATATTTTTCGATTCACAGATCCGGCGAAACTAACTGTAAAAAGTGAAAGAAGAGCAAATGGTCGAGAACACATTCTCAACGCTATTCTTATATTGTACGCATTCCATACAATGGAATTTTTCGTTCGATATCGAAGTTCTCTAAATCTGATTTCTCTTCATTATCAATAAAATTGATATAATACCCAAGGAAAGTTCTTCAAAATATATCTTTCTTTAATATTTTTGCAGTACAAAGCTTGGAATATAAGTGAAAGGTCGAATCTAGATCTACGGCCGGAAACGTTAGTGCATTGCAATAAAATGAATGTAATAAAATATAGAAACGAAGCCGGTCTATCTGCTCTGTGTATTTCTGGCAAGTAGTATACCGGGTACTAAAAGGACCAACGACGAATGTATCGCTAACTTATCTTAACCGCTAGGTGATATCCTAGTATGGAGGCAGCTAGTCGATGTCCGGTTAGTTTGGTTGTTTTGGTAGACTTTTTTTTTAACAACCCATGAACGATTGCCCGCAGCCGGAAAATGCAATAACGAGGGTGGTGAAGAAAGAGGTGAAAAAGAAAGTTCGAAAGCTGAGAGGTCGCTCCGACTCGGACACGGACGACGACGAGTTTGAAGATGACCTGGTAAGCCACGGGAAGAGGGACTTGCTTTTCTCACGTTCCGAGATTCGTCGGTGTAGAAATGGGGGGTACGGATCGAGAGAAACGGTAGGAAAGGCAAATAGGTCGTCGCTTCTCAAATTTGTTTGATGACAGACTGTTTATAGCTATAGTGGCTCGCTAGAAAATGTAGAAGACTTTTATACGTAGCTGTATACATATACATACATATCGTGTGTGTTTTTGGAAAGCATTTTGAAATTTCATTAGCGCTATAATAAGACTGCCATGGTTATATGGATAAAATTTCAAACTAATTGGAAAATGTATGTAGAAGTTACACGGAGAATATATTTTTTTCTGGGATTTGTATTGATCGAATATGCATATTTTTTCGATTCTGTTGCTTAAAGAAAAAGAAAAAAAAAGAGGAGAGCTAAAAACAGTATTGAAAGGAAACAGCTTGCGCCGTTAAAGACTTCTTGCGGTTAAAGCTATATAAAACATAAACCACAAATTTCCACTTTCTTCTTCAACTGCCTCTAGAATTGTTTCATTTTTTAAGGCATTTTTATTGTGGAAGAAGATTTGAAGAAGAAAATGATATTTATTTAAAGTAGTACAGTGTTGGAAATAATCAGACTGCGAATTTTTATACATTCATGCGAAATGTAAGGATGTAAGAAGGCACAAATTGAATGAAACTTAATAAATTATATATATATATATATATATATATATATATATATATATATATATAGATGTTTAATCTTTGTTGGGTCCGCTATGAGGTTACAAGCACTTGATCTCGTTTAACCTGTTTAGCCTCCTGAATATGTAACAAATATTCGCCATTTATACGCATGCTATACAACATATTAATGTATAAAACTATACAATAAACACGATTTATGTACAAATACTAGTTGGTACTTACATACTCAGGTTTTTCCCGCAACATTATATATTATATAATCTTTTCTAGTAACATAGTTGACAGTTTTCTGAATTTCTGTTGGGTTGCTAGGCATTCTATAGTCCGTGAAACGATTGCCACTAGAGATGGCGTGTAAGATCACTAACGGGAGATATATCATAGTGATCGTAGAATCAGAATCATGGTCGTGACCTAACTTCATTCACGACCATGATGAATGAAGTTTTTTTCTATCTCGAATGAATTTGCTCAGGGTGATCGCAATTCTCGATCCTGATTGAATTATTTTTTACAGAATACTTGCATATAGCTTGCATAGAGATATCTGCATATAACGTTAATTTAAAATTGCCTTAAGTTTTCTTTATATATCGTAAATTTACTTTATTCAGTATTAAAAACGAAAAGTAATTCAATTTTCCTTTCTTCATTTTATATTAGTGTCTTAAAGAATAAAACATTAATTCTTCCTCTCTATTTTAAAATCGTAATATTCGCTTGATATCGTTAATATAAAATATACAAGTTACGTGATTCGTGCGAAGAACAGTTATGCCCTTTATCAATGAGAAGCGATCAAGAAAAATTACAAATTGCTGTAAAAAATCCCTTTGATTGCAGACGAACGTGATCGAGTCGTGATTCACAAGTAACAGTTCACGCCATCTCTGGTCTCTGACTCATATTTTAGATTTCTACTTCCTTTGTCATATGTTAACGTTTCACACGCCTAAACCTTATTCGATAAATGGTGAGAACTGCATAAAAATGCGTTTAGTAGTTCTCGAGATTAGCTGTAATATACAGACGCTTGCAGTGAAATTTTATTTTATATTACGTATACATATAGATACACAATATAATACATACAATACTATACCATACTTATTCATCGAATTTTCGTAGAAGAAATGATTTTTTTTCAACAAATTTTTCGCGCCAAGACACGGTATAACGTTTATTTCAATCATTTTTAGATATCTTTTGTCATTTACGACTTAGAAGCACTTACAGAGGTGGTCTGGTTTGAATAAAAGGGTTGATTTCTTTGAAGTAAAAAACAGGCACGAACGAATTATGCCTATATTTCTAGAAACGTCTAACGAACACTTGTGCAAAGTTCGAAATCGACATGTATCGGTTCCCTTGTCAAGTCCAACCAATACAACAGCATGTACCATCGTATCTTACGAAATCTAGACGCTGTACGATACAATACAATTGTACAGAAACGAAGTATATACATGTAAGTACGTGTGAGCGCACGTAATGCACAATTTACATAATAAAATTTATATAAAAAATATATGCATACATGTACAGGTATACATATACAATAAGGATTATAATTTTTAATAGATACAACGAATCTCTAATTAAGTTCTATGTTTCTTCAATTGTGAAAATATAAATTTGCATAAAAATTTGCAGTCTGGAAATAGTTGAAAACTATCTTAAACAGGAAAAGTGGTAATAGAATAAAACATCTTCCTTAGCTAAACACCTTCTTGTGCGTGTATGTGTGTGTGTGTATTGTACAAGATTTGATTCGAAATATTACCACATTCTGATACAGGAGAAAGAAATAGATTGGAAGAATTTTATGCATAAATTATCATATATAGGAATTTTACCAATTTTTTAAGTTGATACTTTTCGCTGTTTTCTTCATAGAAACGTCTGAGTAACGTTAAAATTGGTATAGGAATTCATCATGCCTTCGTATTTATCTAAAAGAAAAAATAACAGCCTGTGAAGATACAAGGAATTCGTACGTACAAGTAGTGCAATTCTGTTAAGATACACTGTGTTATTCGAGAAATGAATGGAAGAAACTGTTATGTAAACAAGAAGACTGGTTTTCCTTGCTATATTAGACAAGCATTGATGATTATCGTCTTTTTGTAAGTTGCTCTTAAAAAAGACGTCCAACAAATTGCGAGAAGGTAATTTCGAAATGGAATAAATTACATTTGTTGGGTTGGTGTATACAAAATGTCTTTTTTAAATGAAACTTTAATAGCAGGTAGTTTCTTCAAGAACACCATGTATTTCAAACAAAATAAATTTAACTAGTTTTATTATCCTAGATTTATCAAACGAAATTGTTACAGTGTTTTAATAATCTATGTATCAGACATTTAATCAGGTTTTCTCTAACTTCTTCCAAACGACAAATTTATTTTTTCAACAGCTTTCATGACACGTTTCGTCATGCAAGAAAATTAAACGAATATTTTGATTATTCATAATAGCTAATAAGATTTTCATATTTACGTTATAAATCTTTTTAACATCGAATATACCTAGTTTATAGCAAACTTGCCTTTCCTTTATTATGATATTTTATCGACGATAGTATAAAGTTTAATAGGTGAAATAAATAAAAATTAATAAATTATAAAGGTTAATCTAATATGGTTCGTAAAATTGAAAGTTTAAATAATCATCATTTCATATGTACAATGACCATATGTAGACAGTAATGAAACTAGTCGTTGCTAGAAGAATTAAGAAACTTGGAAAAAGTAAAAAACTTCATGTTATATTTATTTATTAGAATATTTTCATATGCATCAAGCAAGCAACAACCATAGGCATACAGTAATGAAACAATTCGTTGCCAAAAGAAATAACAAATTTTGAAAGAGTCGCAACTTTATTTTATATTTATGTATTGGAAGATTTTACATTTTTGAATGTTTAATGCTTGAAAAAATTATTTATATAGTGGGAGACTGAACTGTAGAGTGAGTCTCTCGTTATCGATTCTGAACATTCGTTCATTAACTATGTATTCTAATTCGTAATATTTATTTCTGAATATTTACATCTACGTATGTGTGGACTTTGTATCTTGCGAAACAAGTTTTTTTTAAAGAAATTATTAAAAATAATCGTCTATAGCGTTCAAGCAACTGGTTATTATATAACGATAGAAATTATCAATTTTACGGTAAACTTAAAGAATTGGATAGTGAAAGAATTGGAAGAAAATTTCAGTGGTGAACGGTGCAATTTTGGGAGATTACAAGGTATTCCAGCGATGGTGATACAACCGATAAGAAGATAACTGTTTATGAGAAAATAAATCAAAAGTGCAGACTAATGGTTTTACGTATGAGATTCGTTTTCAGAAAGAACAACTATTTACGAGCTACAAAAAAAAAAAAAAAAAAGAAAAGAAAGAAAAAAATTAAGTGACGAAGAAAATTGTCAATTTCTATTATTAGAAGCGTGTCTTATACTATAGATACGCACGTGTGATTACTTCATCTTGTTGGAAATAGCCTTTTGTTAATTCAACATCTGTTGGTTGATTTACAAATCCGTTAATGATACATATCTTAATAATTAAGTCCTCACAATCTGTCAGAAATAACAGCTTAATGAGAGAATTAGCACCGTTAATGAAACAGAGCACATCACGCTACAATCTTCTGTTGATATAAAATCTCATCTTTCAGTAAGTATCATATGGATTTTCTCGGTACATGCAGGATTATATGTATCTATTTATTATTAAATGAAACAATGCGTCATTCACGATTATTCATGTTGTTCGAGATCTTATGGAAATAATAATTCTTGGACTACGGACACGCGATACAAGAGTACTTTCGTTTTTTTTAGCGTCTCCTTGACACGAAACGATTCTGATAGCGACATTCGTAATTGAAGACCTTGGTACAAAAATCGGGCAAGTGCAGATTTTTAATGTTGTGAAAAATTTGAATGAAACTGAATTAAGTACAACTTGTTGAAGCTATTACACTAATATTTCGGACCTAGCGAGGCATTAGTATGGCAAATGATATAAGAAATGGTACTTCGTACATTTTTGGAAAATGTACCTATCTTTCTCAACATTTAGATTTAGGTTAGGTTTTTGGACCAAAATGCTGAGAATTTGAAGTGAAATATTTTGTTTTGAATCGACGAGAAAAAAGACACGCGATTAACAGGATATTTTTACTAAACGTTTGAAACACTGGCTGACAGATTAACGCTACATTAATGCCATCATTAACGCTATATATTAGAACAAAAGCCGGACAAGTCCAGGACATAGCTGATTCTTCTTTCCAAAGGTCACATTGTGTAAGTCCAAAAATTTATATAAGTCCAAAAAATGTTATGAATGCATTGGACTTGTCCGATTCTTGCGTCGATCGATCAGTATATAAAAATATATAAAACTTCAAGGAGTCAAATTTTTGTAAAAGGTGGACTTGGATTTTTGCACCTTCAATTGCTCTTTTACATCTTCTATCGCAGTTGCAGTAATCTACATATTTACTGAAAAAATTTGCCTTTCTTCGCCTTCATCTTGTGCACTAATTTCTAAATACAAATACTTTAAAAATATGTTTCAACGCTTTTATGATTTCTGGGAAATGTACATATACTAAATATGTACTAAATATGTACATGCATATCTCGTCATTTCTACTTCTATATAGAGTGTGTCCGGTTTATCTCGGGCCGCTTAAATGTCTCGAAAAACATGAATGATACAAAAAAAATGTTTCAGACAAAAATTGCACGATATCCACGGAGATATACTATGTATCTTGTGTGTTTGACCTTATGATGATCTTGAAACCTGCTACGAAGGTAACGTTATAATTTTTAAATAGAGACCTCCATTTTGTATTACATATTTTTGTAGCTGACAGTCAAATATTTCCAAGAAAATACAAACTTGTGTATTCCTTAGGGAATACTTAGGTATTACCTAAAAGTATCTGTTCGTACTGACTGCTTCGGAAACGTTAGAAAATTGCGCGCTTGTCCATCTACAATGCCATACGAATATGTAGTAGAGTTGGGCATTATTCGAATTGTTTCGAATAAATATTTATCCAAGATAATTAATGGAATAAATTCGTATCAGTGGAATAATTATTTGTTACTCGTAACAATTATTTTCTATATTTATTATGATTAATGATTGCACAATTGTTCGCATAATACGAATAATTGTTCTGTTTAATTGTGTATAAGTATATACAGGTACCGGTACAATTCTCACTATTAATTTATCAAATAATAATTTACAAGGAACGATACACTTTCTAATCTGTCATTTGAAAAAAGTTAGTTACAAAAACCTATAAAATATTACAACAATGTAGCCTGAAAATATTTCTCACGTTCAGTACCATATCTACCCTTGATGTACCATATAAATATTATATTAAAATAAAGTATAATATAATAATAAGAATATATAATTAATATAGCGAAAATAATATAATTATAATAATATATATAAAATAATATAATATAAAATATTAATATTAATATGTATATAATATATAATTCTATCTGAATAAATTATTCGATCAAATTTTTATTTAGGCAAATTCCTGCACGATTAATTTCTTATTCAGATAAGTACTTGTTCGATTGGATATTTATTCATCAGTGATGAATAACATTTGATTCTTTATTTTTATTCGTTTACTGTTATTCGAGTAAAATTTTGATCAACACTGGCACTTAGTAACATCACGAATAACGTCTTTATACGTCCCCGTAGTGTACATCGGGCAACGCTAATGCCGACAACAGGCTGAATTTTAAAGTTAGTTTATTAAGAAGTTTAAAGTGTAGTCAAATCATAAAGTTACAAGTATGAGTTAGTTATAAGGATGGTGACAAGAGTAAGAGTTGGTAGTGCTTGGAAAACGTCAGACTGTTAGCTACAAGGATATGCAATAAAAAATGCAGTTATCTATTTAAAAATCTTCTGTTTTTCATAAAAGATTTCAAGGTTACTGCAAGGTCAAATACGCAAGAGCATAATAGGTCCATCAGAATGTCGTGCATTTTTTCGCATCATTCATTTTTTTTGTTTTTAATATTTGAGTGGTTCATGATAAACCGGATGATTCCTTCAGATTTACTTCGAACAACTGACCAACATAATCAAGATAATGATTGACAGTGTCAATGAAATTTTCAAACATGTAAGTATAACGTACATAGGTAATACTACTCATAAAAGTCAATGTCTACAAGCGTTCGAATACCGGCGCGAGCCGGTGTATTTATTTACGCTCGAGTCAGCCACGGTTCGATCGCCATCTACGATGTAATCATCTTCGCGTAAATATATCATACAGAAGGCAAGATCGTTATCGGGCGAAGCGCAAGTCCGTCAGGAGAGTTTGAGTTATCTATGCGTTTCGACACGTTATATCGATGACGTTACCCTTAAGAGTTCCGTAAAGCAAAGAGCTGTACTACAAAACGAAGAGATATCGGCGACTGTTCTTTAGCAAAGTAGCTTAGCCAGCTTATCAGCTAGTGTTTTATAGACGTGATAAAAGTGAAAAAAGGAGAAGGACAGAGCGCACACAGGTTATGCGTGCATTGTGCTCGAACGAGGCGCGCTGTTGGTTTTGTTAAAACGGCCCAACCGCGAGTATGTTACGTCAATTGCATGAAAATAACGCTGGATGGATGAGTCATTACGTCGACACCATTTAAGGAAACAAGAAAACCGTCCACTCGTTCACTTTATCCCAGAGACTAGTCATCTTTATCATTTCTTGGCCTTGCCAAGCGTGCTACTGCTCTCGGTTATTTGTTGGACAAACAAGAGCTTGTCCACCAACGCACAATCGTTTCGTAAATGCTGTAATTTTCCTCAACTTTGTTAACACTTTTGTATCTATGCACCAAATATCTCGTCTGTCTTTTTGTACATACATGTACAGTATTATGCAGAAATATCAGGTCACCTAGCAAATAAATACATCGTATCTTAGAGCTACAAAACCACCTAAAAATTTCCAATTCTTATATTCAACAAGTTCCACGTTATACACATAATTGATTCATTAAAAATTTCGGTGGCACGTGTTAAATATATACGATTAAAATACGTTTTAAACTATTTGTTTTCAAACACAAATATCTTAATAGCTTTTTTTTATAAAAGTAAAAATAACTTGTAAAGACATTTAAAAAAATATCGATAAGCGCGAGAACTCGAGAAATTTTGAACCAATTATACATACCATATCACAATGTTCGTTCTTCTGAAGAATTAGTTTCGTTTTGAAACCATTTTTTCTATCGGTAAAAATAATTGAGATATTGATAAATTCAAATTTTTCTTCAAAAATCGAAATTGATAACACACATACATAGGTACATGTTTATTTTATCTGTTTTAATGCTACATTCTAACTTTTAAAAATTAACAAAATTGCTTTAATAGATTCAGTCGTTTAAATGGTCTGAGATTTTCCGAGATTCTAACGGAGATTCAATTACGCTAAATGATCTTACGATAAATTACTAGTTAGACGTTGGATCTCGAAAAAAATTTAATAAAAGACAAATTTGATTCCTGCTTAGTATGCGTTAAGCCTGAAGGTTAGTTGATTCGCGTGATGTCTATGCATTTTGTTACCATCCATTCAGATTTGCCCATCGTACGGGCAACAAACTATGCTTTCTCTCTGATTCTCGTTAACCCCTTGATATAGGAACTATGCGCATGAGACAAGAATACGATGAATCATGAGCGTCGCATGCGGCATTCTTATTTGAATTACTTTGCACGTATTATTTCATGGGATGAGTGATGTTAATGCCTTATTTTATCAACAGGCATCATTAGCTATATTCTTAAAATAAAACTGTACTTATGTGAGGATCACTTTCAGTACATTGTATTCTTAATTATCTTCATTCTATTTCTCTTTTGTAAATTATAGATTTAAGCTGTGTATTAAAACACAGAAATGAACGAGAAATATTGTGATTTTGGTCGTATAGCACAATGCATTTTTTAATTTTTGAAGAAAAAACAAAAGAGTATTGCAATTTTTCAGAGATATTGTGTTAAATTCATACATATGTTTTAATAAACAAGTTGTAAATAATTTTTCTATATATATGCCACAATATATAATCGTAGAATATATGTATTTCCACAATAATATTAAACTATTTTACAGACAATAGTTCATAATAGTACTTGTAATTATTTCTAGAGAATGATTAATTGCATCATATTTTGAAAAATTATATAACGGATCTAAAAATAAATTATGTGACCTGTTTGTATTATATCAGGCTTCTTTTTAGCAGTTTAATTAAAATGCTTCATTAACACATGATGTGGGACGTTGATAAAGAAAGAAATAATTTATTCTTATATTAATAAAAATTGAGAAACTGATTAATCAAATAATATAAGAATTTATATAAAGTTAGATGAACAAAAGAAATAACAATGAATGTTCAATTTTAAATTAAATTTTAAAACCGTGCATTTGACCAGGCCTGGTAAGGTTAGTGTTAAGGTCAACTATTCATGAGAGGATTTTATCTAATTTGAGAAATTTACATGGAATAATATTTATTTCTTTTGAAATAAGTTAAAACAATTAGTAAATAAGTCTAAATAAATAAATGTATATGTCAATGTTTTTCAAAAGATTAATATTTAAGCAAAAATTATTTAAGTTACACGCACAAGATCATCTGTATCTTATACATACATATATAAAATGTTCTATATCTTTTTTAAGCTTTTATATTCACATATGAAAAATAAAGTAAAGAATATAACAAATTATTATCATCAGAAAATGCATATTTAAGTATATTTGTTTTGAAAACGAAATTTCAGTTTCTTTCGCCCGCAAAAGACCAAGTTTCATTTTCATAAGAATTCGATGAAAATATTTAAATAGTTCTAAAATATGCCTTTAAATAACATTTAGCGTGGTTACGATATTACGTTGTGCGATTATGTAACGGAGGTATTTTAAATAAATTACCACAGTATATACATAATAGATAGAAATGTATTTATAAGTAGAACATTTTTTGTAATAGATAACAAATAAAAGATTAAAGTCAATAATATATGAACACAGATGACATGTTCCATTGTAACACTTGATATTTTCACTTAGTGTTTCGAATCTACGGAATAAAATTTACAAGACTTTGTTCTAACAGAAAACGACATAATCAAAAAACAAAATATTAAGCCACCAATCAAACATTTATCTTGGATTTATAGTGGGTATATATCATTTGGGTCAAACGACTGCAATTTATGTGGAAATGTGTCATTCTTGGAGTCGTAGCTTGGGAACTTATCTGTCATGAATCGAATACTCGGGTGAATTTTTAATCGATTGCTATTAATACTCGTTTCATGAGAAGCGTAGTATATGGGACTCCTATAGTAATTATTTGATTGCAAATTTTCGTACAGCTGTAGCAAATTTGTAGATTGCAAAAATATATGAAATATCCAAAACATAGTATTCTCTAGAATATTTAATAGATGAAGTAATAGTCAAAGTTTCATTTCTCAACTACATCCACGAAAATATGAATTTACATGTCTGCAGTGATTACGTAACAATTTCTTCCATGCTTTACAATTGCACCTGGTGAAAGAAAAATCCTTTAAACCCGACTTCTTAGATTCGTATCTTGAATAATGTTTATCCTCAAATTCCGTGTAATTTTTTACAATTACTCCCTAAATAATACTTACCAATTAATAATTCTGAATATGTGTTTTGATCATATCGTTGTATTTGCAGATTGTAATCAGTATCATGACAATATGTATGATATTAATTAATATTAAAATTAATATGTATAATATTAATGTGTTGTAATATTTCACTTCATACTTTATTTGGAAATATTTAAACGAAATTACGCAATGACATATGCTTTGGACACTTCCTGCTCATTTTTAATGATAAATCTTCGACTAGATGTTATGATTGAAACTTTTCAAGAGGCTTGAAAAGTTCGAAGAGCTGGCAAATTGCTGACGAAAAATTCCGTGGAAATTAACTTTATCCTTTATCCGGTGCTCCGCAACAGGCCACGAATCAAAAAGGCTACACAGGTGCGCGCGTTCTCTTACTGTCGATCATTACGTAACACGATGCAGGTTCCATTAGATTGGCAAACATTGTTCCATCCGCAACTGTGCAGCCAACCTCATTCGCGTTTCTTCGATACATCTTTTTTTTTATCTTCTTTGCTGTTACTTATACTATGGGACCGGTCTGCACTGGAAGGACATTTTTGATAGTCCAGAATTTCCACATATCGACTATTCTGTATTATCACTCTATTATTACATACGTATATTCTTGCACAGACTGCGATTAATCTAACTTCTTTCCCATTTAATCTATCAGAAATATTTTTTTGCCTACTTTTATAGGCATGCATAGATAATACATATATCCTAGAATATGTGACATGAGGTTCGAACTAGATTCTTTCAAAAACGTACATAAAATGTATTTATTATAATTATTACAATTTCCCACGAAAATGTTGCTTCTTTATCACTTTTATTCATTTTACCCAGTGAAAATATCCTTTCTTTGTGTTCCTGTTATTGACTCATCTCTTATAAATAGTAACAACGAGCAGAGTATGAATCAACGGGAAAAATGTCGCGTATTTCGCAATTGCATTACACTGGGAATATCTACTTAGACATTTATGCAAGCTGCTCATTTATTTAATTCCATAAGAATAAACAGTTTTCGAAATCTTGTTGATCTCTAACGTTATTTGAACAAAGAAAATCAGTGTAGGAGAGACTAGAAAGGTATAGAATTATAAGGATAAAACTTGCTGGTCATAGTTTTATTTATGTACGGCAATGTCGAGACGCGAAATTGCGCCAAAAAAAAAAAAAAAAGAAAGGAAACAAACGAAAAATGAAAAGTCAAAGTATCGAATTAGTCGTATCACAGAAAGAATTAGACATGTAGACATGATATTTATAGTTGTATCATTATTCTTAATATTTTCTGTGTTTCGTCTTATGCCTTCAAGAAAAATTTATTACACATTTAATAATAGATATACCTCATCTGTAACGTGAGATTATGCACATGTCTTGTGTTTCAATCTTCTTCCCTGCCCTAAAGTATCGTATCAGCATTCCTTAATGTCGTGACTTACATCAAAACAGCAGTCTTTTTCATCGTTATAGAAACATTCGTTCGTTAAATATTGTTTTCATTGTTTGCACTCTTTTGGCAGGAACGTTGATTATTGAAAATTTATTAAAGCCACTAAATCGGTTGATATATATAAAAATTTAATTCTAAATAAAAAACTGACCTGTGATATATAGTAATACATTTTCTTGTTCGATACGCATATTCTGCTTTTTGCTTATTTTCAATTTGCGTCAGAGGTTATATCTCACCACGGCCAGTCAACTTAATGAAGAATTGCAGAAGAAAATTAGATACATGAAAAGCGTAAATATAATTATAAATAATAAGTAGGTATATAATGAAACGTCCATGTGAAATATATACGTAAACAATTTATTATTTTGATGGAAATTAAACTAAACTGAAGCCTAACGCATTACTAAATTTATGCAGTGACTTAAAACATTTTCAAGTACAGTTTTAAGAAGATGTATATATATACAGGGTGCTCTAAAAATCAGTCCTCACGATCTTTCAGGCTCTTCCGATAACAATGGGGCAAAAAGATGTTTCGAACAAAAGTTAATCAGCTTTCGGTCGACTACGAATTGCAATGTTAAGGACTTAAAAAAGATTTTGCTCTCATGAGAAGTCCAGAACTCTATTTTTTTAATGGAATAATAGATTTTTTTATATACTATTATTCTTCAATTCCCTGCAAGAAAATATTAAGATACTTGGGTTGAAAAATGATTAGTTTACAAGATATTTTAGCTTTAATGTTTTAAAATTCATCGTATAAAAGTCAACGAAAGATAAAGTAGTACTTGTTTTCCTGCTCTTTTATACGACAAATTTTACGACATTAAAGCTAACATATTTTTAAAAATAATCATTTTTCAACTCAAGTACCTCAATGCCTTCCTGTAGAGAATTAAAAAATGCATCGAACGGAGTATAAAGAAATGCATTGTCCCATTTACAAATATAAAGGTGACCTGATTTTTCATCGAAGTGAAATTTTTTTTGTAATTCATAATATTGCCATTTGTAGTAGATCGAAAGCTGATAAACATTTGTTCGAAACATTTTTTCTCGACTATCGCAAGTGTCTGAAGGATTGTGTAGATTTTTAGACCACCTTGTATATCAGCTTAGTAGCTCTGTGCTACACAACAGCGGTCTAAAATTTAAACTGTTTTTCTTCACTTCCAGGTTATTGACGAATTAATTTCGTCAACATTTTGTTTGCGAAACATTAATAATTGAGGTATTATTTTTCCTAGAAATCTGATCATTTGATGGCAAGATCAAAGAATCTCAGCATAATTCCTTAACCTTAACGTAAGCCTCTTTTAGTTTAACTTATATTTAATTTATATCTTCATAAGATATATAACATAGCATTATGTATATTCCATGTACGGATCTGTAAAAATAATGGAAAATGCATGATGAAACTTTTCCATTACAAGAAATTCCGTTCTGAAAAAGAGTTACACGTTTACCTAATAGGTGATGAATGTTTACTTAATAGGTGTTAATTGATATCGAGTAATAGAGAACACACGATGAAACTGGAGATTTAGGATAAGTTTTATTACTTTAGAAATTGTTAAAATAGTAGGCTGTATATTTTAGTATAAGATGTCATAGTCTAAATTCCTAAAGATGAGTGGTTAAAATGAGCAAATTTGCGAGATATGCCCGTAATGTACAGTGCCGTGGATAATTATAAACTCCATTCCATTTTTAGATTTTTCATGTTAAAACGCAAATTGAAGATACAACAAACAAACAATTTCTCCTCTCGAAGTCTGGGAAAAATGAAATTTTCTCTTAAAACTGTGTTTTTAGCTGAGAAGAAATATAAACTTAATGTTAATTTTGTTACGTCTTCGTTCGGTATTTAGTGGATTTTTGTTTATTTTTTATTATTTCTATTAATCTATTAAGTACTCTATCCTTTAACTTATTTAAAGTAACGCCTTGAATATCAGCCCACGCAGATTTTATTCTTTTTTTAAGTTCCACGATATTTTCTAGAGGTAGCTTGTCCTAGTCGTAAACTTTTCTCGCTGGAATTCTCCATAGGTTCTCGATCGTATTCAGATCAGAATTCAATACTGGCCATAGATGATAATTCTAGTCCGAAATCTTGAAACCGAATTTTTATAGCGGCGGCTGTATAAATAGGTGCATTGTCTCGTTGAAAAATTGTTTTTTCTTTTTCTATTTTAGTTACGAAAGGCAATAATTTGCCATGTACCATCTCCTAGTATATCCTTTAGCGTTGAATTTTCCTTTTACAAAGACAATTTCACTTAACATATCTAGGCATGATTAGTGGTTTCCTAAAAATATTGAAGAGATAATGCAGAAAATATGTTTGAGTCTGTAATTACTCACGATGCTGTATGTATGTACATATATATCACGGGTATGTGCATTAGGTGGTTAATAAATATATATAGCAGGCAGCTTTGGTGTTTTATCCTCCACAGGGATGATTCCAAGCGCACGGACAATCTTTGAAATTAATGTGTTCTTCTATGATCTTCTATTTACTCGTTTAACCATTGTTTCATTTACTTATGCGACGAGGTTGATATGTGTTACACATTAATTTTAAAGACAAGCATGTGACCGATAATTCAATCAGCTTGTTCGTATACTTAAACTTTATCGTATTTTCATTCTTTGAACGCATGCCAACCGCAATACTAACAACTGGAAGAGTGGACTACTTCCGTTCTTGTCTAGGGTAAGTTACCACGAGTTTAATCAGCGTGATAAATCATGTTGCACATTATGTTTTCGAATTATACTCGTACGAGGGCACTGTTAATTATAAGTTCAAGATCACTCGTTTTACATTTATACTTATACGATGCACGAACAATCATAAATGTTACTTACTCGTGATCGTCGTGATAAGTCCTCAAGCGATTCGCGTTTAACTATGTAGTGAAATAATAAAATTGTTTCACAGCGTCATACTTGGGTGACGCAATTTTTTATTAATATCGGGGAATCTTTAAATACGGAATTCAACGGAATTAAAATATAGGTGTGTGATCTTTGCTATGAGATAAATAATAAACCATCACTAATATGTACGAATATGAAAGTTAGTTTTTCATGTAATGAATTGAATGCTTCAGATTTGCAAGGAGTTTTTTATTTTTCAAGCAGTTGCGGTGTAATAAATCTTGTTTGAATTTGAAGAATAAAATTCCAAATTATGTTTTATTTTGTCCGAAATGAGCAACAGGAGTTTCTTTATTTTTCGACATTTATATCGTTTATCGCTTAAATTCCTCGATTAGAGACATAACAAGGTACGCCAAAATTAGAACTAGACCTAGAATAGATTCCAGCTGTTAACCAGTGTAATCATTAGTGGAACGTCGGTTTCCTGCTTTTAATCGGTACCCTTACGCTTTACAACGTTCGTTGTTTCTAATTTGTTTGTACACTTATACTCGATAGGACGACTGCAGAGGAGCAGCATCATTCACGTATTGTCATTTACCGTATATTGTAATGACATGGAGTAATTAGTTATTTACACGTACTTTTGTTATAATTTCACGGTACTACAGCATAACGTTTTTAAATCATGACTAGTGTGATTTATCGATGTCCTTGCAGCACGTTCCTAACGTCTATCGTGCAATAGCATATTTCGCTTCAGATCGGAGAGGCATGTTTTGGAAAGCATACGCGTACATCGAAACAATTTATAACGACATTGTTATACAGTTACTTTTCGTAGTTAGCGTACAGCTTGCTTCAAATTAAAGATTGAACGATTATGAATTTACATTTAAACGATTATGAATTTACATTTAAATGATTCTGAATTCACATTGAGATGATTATGAATTTATATTGAAACGATTATAAATTCACATTGAGATAATTATGGATTTACATTTAAATGATTCGAATAATAATAATATAATGTTGGAACACTAAATAGAGGAGAAACATACTTACAATTGTAATACCACGTGGCTGTCCAAAGTATCTGAACACTTATTGTTAGTTATAGAAACACACACAAAGGTTTCTATGGATGTTGCAATACTTGTGTGAGCCACTCTATAGTTCTAGGATTAAGTTAGTATCTTGATTAATGATGACGGTTTCCCTGACGGTTTGCCTCGTGCAAACATCTTTTCACAAAGTTTGATATGTTAATTATATATAAAAAACATTTAGTAATTTTTTAGTTGTTCTAATGACAATACATACCTACTTTGTCGATAATGAATCGATTTAGGACGAAGGTAAAATTGTAATTTGTGAAAGTTTTTTGTTCTTTGTGTTCCTACAAATGAAACTGTAAAAACTGAAATTAAAGGTCATTCGAATCGTAAAATTGAAATTAACGAGATATGTAATTTTACGTGAGCAAGAAACATTATTAAGCAACTATAGGAAATATCTTATTTATAATAATTGAGGATGACTAACGGTAAGTTAAATCGATGTCTTATTATTCCGTTCTAATTATCAAACAATCTCGAACTGTCCTTTATCGATTTCATTTTCGACGTCAGCGAAATCGCAAGACAAGAGCAGTATTTGACAATATTGGCAAATAATTGCAGGTGGTTCCGTGTGGCCTTCGAAAATTCTGGCACGTAAGACCGCAATTAAAGTTTTCTAAACCCGTAGACGCGAACCGAAAGATAATTGTCCCAGCGCCTAGATTAAAATCCTCGAACTAAATGATAACCTGCTGTTTCACCAAACTTCCGCATTACGCAATAACATAAAAACATTAACGTCTTAGCATTTTGGAATGGAGAAAAGATTTTCCAGTGTAACACGTTTTCGGGAGATTGCTCGATATTGACAAACAATCCCTGCTTATTTAATCCATTTATTTTATTCCCCGAGGCAAACTCTGCTTTGCCAAATTGTACTCGCATTATTTTAACCGAGTAAGATTTAATTGCTCCTATTTTTCGCGTATAAAAGACTGCGTTTGTGTATGATGTACGTTACAGAGTTTATATATGTATGACGAGTAAAGTAAAAAGTAAATTTTTCCTTGTTAAGAGATACATATCGATATCGATATGTATGTGAGACTTGTTCAACGGTAAACTAACAAAATTAATCGCGGATTGAAACAAATTGATCAATTGCAGGCACATACATTTACTTCATAGATTCATATGAATTTATAGAAACAGTTGATAATAATTGATCGAGGATCGATATCTCGGCGCTTAAAGAAACGCCTTATGTGTATATATACTAATGCAGGTTAAACACTGCAATTTGCTGCTTTTCCCATCACGCATTCACTTCGAGAGTTTGTTAGTGTCATCGAACGGAAACTAAATGACCATGGCCTACCAATTGACAATTGCTGTGGCAAATTACTCGACGAACGTTTATTTTCTTAAGAATTAACACGTACTTCTTACTTTTCATTCGAACAAACTATCTTGAGTGATTATAATTATCGCCCAGTCTTATTATTTATTCTATCTATGTTATTTAATTCCAACAGGGATAATTAATATAATTAGTAAGTCTTATTAAATAATTAACACTCTTTGTTAATCTTTAAATGCATTTTTTGTCTTTATCAAAATTAATTTATTTTCATTATAGCAATTCAAAATGATTTGCACATTTACTATAGTTATCTTGTATGTATAGATATAGGACCCGATAATGTTTAATCTTGTCGCTCTACATTCATTGTATGTTAAAAAGTTTAAATAGTTTTAGTAATCGTCTGTTATTCTGAATGTGACAATAAATGAAAAATTATTACATTACACATTGCAAGGATATTACCATAGATCTTTTATAATCGCTAGAACTAAACTATCAGTGTAGTTGAATTCTTTTCTTCTTAAACGAAAAATGGTTGTTTCTTTTACGATCATTGATAGTTATTATGTTACTTTTATATTTTTGTAGTCTTATATTTCCATCTCTTAAGAGTTGCAAACATTATAGACATATGCAGAGTCATGTTCCGATTATTTTGCTAATGAATTCATTGAATACAGCGAGAATGTAGTTAATAACATTGATTTATAAAAAAGAAATATTTAGCTACATATTTTCCATAGAATAAACTATTGTGCAATTCATATCATATTAATAGTTGAAAAAATTACAGTGCTATGTAAATTTTAATCTTTCAAAGAGTACAATCAGCACATATGTATACATGTATATAAATTTTGAGTGAATTTTTTAAATATGTCTTTTCTAATATCGTCATTTAATATTTATTGTATTAATTAGAATTTTCTTCTAACTTAAGTAAATATATGACTATGATAATATTGGTGTTTAATAAATGCATTTTTAACGATAATCATTATCTATAAAGTTTTAAATTGCCATTACGAAGAAGTCGAGTGTATTGGGAAACTCTTTTTAAATTAAATTTCTGCTAGTTTTTATTTCCTTAGTTCATCAAGGATACCAATACTCCGTTAATGTAATATTTCATTTGCAATCTTAGTTCAGTCAATTTGCATTATTAAATTCGCTTCGTAAAATTGTAGTTATGAAAGGGATTCTATGAATTTGTTCGATGCTTCTTCACTGCATTTTTCTCTCCATCTAGATATCTACAATTTTATCAAATTAGTTGAAATTGAACTATTTACAGTACCATGATGAACTATATTTCTTAAATCGTGGACATTTTCTTCTTTTCATTTAGTTTGTTTGTTTAATTAGTAGAGTTTTTCATTTACTGCTGATTTTAGAGTATCTAATATTTTCGTACATTTCTGATGTTCCAATAATTTGATATGTATGTTTTTTATATGAGCATTGTATTACTATATCTTTATATTTTTTAATAACGTTACACAACATTTACATTACATTTTCCTTACTTTGTTCTTACTAAATTAACAATACACACGCGACTCTCACAGAGAAAGGAATATCTTTTAAATACATATATGTGTTATGAAATCAGTATTAAATATTTTAATAAATAGTTTCTAGATATAATACTGCCATAACTCTATGATCATATGTTTCAAGAGCAACGGTAAAGCTGTGCAGAAGTAAATGATGTGTCACAATATTATAAGGAAATGCATTTAATGATTAACTACGGTAGACGTAATTATCGGGTTGGTGGAAAATAAATAGTTAATCGGTATCCGCATCTATAATCATTGTTCCATTTATACTTTCATAAAGAGATATTCATAATAACGTTGCAACTTGCGTGTTTTTCCTATTAATTTATAAACTAATCACAGTATGAAGAAATTTTTGGATTATCGAATTATATAGAAATCTCGATTATTGTAACATAGTTGTAACAACACTACTTCCATAACAAAATTTTTCCAAGACGTTTCGAAAAATTCTCAAAGCGTTTGAAAATGTAGCAACATGTAGAAACGAATAAAAACTTGCAAAATTACATTTATATTTCAATTCGATTGAATTTTCCATAGTCATACCTCGTAAGGAAAGGCTTAATTCGTTTCTTTTTTACCAACCTAATGAAGCCAGGAATGAAAAGAAATTTTCTATTCAGTTATTAGTCGATAAAGTAAATAACTAATGGCAAAGATAAAAGTATAACAGTTGGTATAATTTCGTTAAACACTTATAGCATTATAGTAGTGCACCATACAATAATAAGAAATCATTAATTAATATATATAACGAAATACAGTTTCCTCTATATTAACTCTAATATTCGTGTTTTCTATTTTTATATTTTACCGTTATTTCCAATTTCACTACTTACTTCTTATCAGCACAGCAGGGGCCATCACTGATTTAAAGAATTAACAACATGTTATCATCGATAATTCCTCTCAAAGTTTGCTGCACGCTTATACCTGCAATTTCCACGCACTTCTCAATGTCCATCATGTTGTTTCTTTTTCTTCCTCCTGTTGTTTGCCAGTTCCTTGTTCCTATCCGTGAAATTATGCAACCGCGCAGCAATATTAATAATAATAATAAAAAAGTCGCGTTACACCGGCATTGAACTGCGACGTCAGCCGCGGTCAAGGCGACCGTGTCTACAGATTCGATTGACACTTCCGTATATGAACTGTCTAACATAAGCCCCAAGCGGATGCGGTTCCGCATTCCCAACGCTCGAGCGTGTGTTACGAGCAGTTACGAGAGTCGAGCATGACTGGAGACCGTGTCTGTTTACTCGCTTTACTGCCAACTCCTATAATTATTCCTCATTTACATACTAATGCGAGTTTCGAAATAGAACAATTTTAATGTTTCGATCAGATCAAAATTAACGATCGACTGGTAAAGTGCATTCTATTCTATTCGAACGAAACTATGTACGGAATATAATATGTGTAATAATAAATATAATACGTGTACTAGATATTGTTTCAAGTAATATAATAATTCTTAAAGATTTCAATAATTTCCTAATTATTTGTCAGGTTTACTCAAATTTTCATAGATACGCAACATTCATGAATTTTTATTCTCTTTTTTTAAATCTTTAAAATTGTTTAAATCCAAAAATACAGCTTCAATTTATTTGGTTTTTGAAATTCAAAGAAGCAATTTTTTACATTTTGCGTTAAAAGTAGACATACAAGTGGATGATTCCACTATTTGACAGATCTTTTAATGGAAACGTAGAGTAATAAATATATCTTTTATATCAAATGTATCCGAAAAAAAGTAAAATATTTCTGTATAAAAATGAAAAAGAAAAGATATACTAGCAATGTATCTGTAGAATATAAATATCTAAAGGATTTATAGATATCACAGATATAATTGTACATTATCGCATCTATAACGGATCTTAAAGTTTGCGACAATGTTTTACCTTTATAAAATGTTTGTATAGTCGTCGTAAAATTTGTTTGTAAAAATTACGGACGTCAAATAACAATATTGAATGAGAATCGTTTTAATATTCTAACATCATTGTATCTATTTATTGGATTTTTTAATTTTAATTAAAACGTGCAACCCTTTTTATAAGTTGTAGATACAATGAATTTAATGTTGATATTAAAATGTACATTTTTATTAAAAATTAATATAATATCAATATTGGTATAGATTTACCTGTTCCATTACTTCCTTTAATTGTAGCTAACTGTTTCCGCTTTACTAAATAAATTACTTTACTTTAAATAACGAGTATCTTCGTGCTTATTGATTATTGACAGATAAATCCCACTTCAAAGTGAATTTGTCAAGTATTACAATAATTATTTTAATCAAACTTGATTTTCATCGGCAATACAAAGATGTGGATAATATTACTTAACGATTTTAAATGACATTCATTAACAACGCTTTTAACAGGATTGTCTCATTTTCAATTTGTGCTTAAATTTTTCATTTTAAATACAATTATCCATTTCCTTTTCTTTTCTTCTTTCGCATTTTAGTTGATATTGAAGTACATAATTATAATAAGTCTGCAATATTTTGTATTATGAGCTACAAATATTCAAATATATTATTTAACAGCATCAGTTACTTATTCTTATAATTAAAAGTCGTTGTATTTTGTTTGTTTTCTTTTTAAATCATTCCTTCAATTTAAAGTAAAAGCGTTTGTTTTATTTTATTCAGACATGCTATTGTGTTTCATAAACGTTCTACCTACATATAATCGAATGGTACTCATTGTAAGAAATGCACATATGTAGCATAAATCGTAACGGAGACACTTTGATTAAATGACATTTGTTACCTTGAAAGTCTGTGAGGAATCTTGTCAAAGTTAAAGGTATTTATTCTGACGTATCTTTTGTAAATTTGTTACTTATACTTTCACTTGTTTTTAATAACGCAAATATTCAGTAAGAATGTATTTTTAAAACAATTACGATGTTCGCACATTAATTAATCACATTAATCAAAATAATGGGCCCTAGTTAAAATATAAATAAACATAGTACTTATACAGAGCCTAACACTTAGAACCAGAAAATGTAACGAATCGAACAATACGAATAACGAATTCTATGATTAGTTAAGGACGAATAACTGAAATTCACGCGAACAATGTTGTACATTTTCTAGTTTTTGTTAATATTTAATGTCAGTTGGCAGTTCGAGAAGCATATGTGTTACTCATTGCCTTTCATTGTACAATTCTTATTTTTCTTTTACATGTTGAGATAAGATATTCACATACCTATCCGGCTACAGATAATCGTGTCAATCAAAGCGCCAACGTTATGACCATTCTCCATTAATGAAATATCTCCAACAATCTCTATCGCGTTTGTATTTTTGAACGAGTAATAAAAAAGAAATTTCACATATATCACATATGTTCTTCATACAAGGTCTTTAAATTAACAAGAGAATACACATATGTATTTCGGATAAGAGTTACCTATTGCGGACCATAATAAATAAATATATCGATCTCAAAAGTGAGAGTATTATTTTGTCACAAGTCACACTGCTTACCTGTAATACGATAAAAAGATAGTATCAACCACTTGCCGTGCTATTACGTTACCGTTTTCGTCATCTATTATAATTATGTCATAAGTAGACTATGGATATTTATGTAAACACATATCTTCGTAAATATAATAAAAGGGAAGGACCTGGGTAAACATTTATTCCATTCCATAAGTAACGTCGTTTCTTATGTTTCATTTTGAATTACCAATATAAAAGAAAATTGTAACTGTTAACGAATTTAAATATGTGCTTTTCGATTGGAAGGAATTCTATTTCGTCGGGTCAATGCAAAATAAATAAATTTAACTTTGAGACAGCTACTAAATATTTTGTGTCGATATCATAAAATTTTCCCAAAGAGCAATTAAAAAATGTCAGACGTAGTTCGAGAAAACAGTAGATATATGTACATTATTTATTAATGAATATAATAAAATTTGTACATTTTTAAAAATGTTTATTATATATAAACACGATATTACTTATAGAATGACCTTATATTATTTTATGGATTTTTACATGTTATGTATTGTATTTTCTACACATTTTTATATCTTTAAGTCTCCCATAAAAGCATAAAAATCCGTATTCTAATCATAGGATTTTTATCATCCTTTATGTCGCATGCAACGTCACTATATTCCATCATGTATACCGATGAGAAACACACTGCATTGCACGTTTTCAAACGATGGGGTGATTTCAGTTTGTTATTTATTTATCGAATTTTCTACGTTTATGTTTCTTGTGGAAATGTTTTCTTATATTTGTTCCTAATTGATTCACGAACGTTTTAGGTGATGAACCAGGAAGTCAAGAAAGAGACTCCCCTGCAATTCAAATTTCGCGCCAAGTTTTATCCCGAAGACGTTGCCGAGGAATTGATTCAAGATATCACGTTGCGTCTCTTTTATCTTCAGGTATGGCTGAACGTAGTATTCGTCAAAAGAAGTAAAAAAGTGCTTAATTAATATAGAACTTAAACCGAATTTTATACAAGTAAATATACAAAATGTGCTTTGTATGTATGTGCGTACTTATGTATGTCGCATGTATACATAGGAGTGTGTGTGTATGTACTACTTTCAAGTTTTAGTTATAGAGGGCAAACTGTTCGGTATTATAAGTAGAATTGTATTACAATGTAACAAGGTTGAGTACATAAGTGCATATTATCATTCAGATAATCTACGAAATAGATCAAAGCGAACGCAATCGTATCATATAATGCATTATACATGGGCACATTCAGCATAGTTCTATGTAAATCTGATTAGTTACCATACTTTTTTGTTGACTAAAATTTATCACTATCACTATCATTATCATGAATTCTCACTGCTTACGCTTATTACTATCATATATGTTTTAAATCGGACTAAAGATTGCAATGAAAATGAGATTTTTAATTGTACTAAACATCGATCTGATACAAAGATAGAATTTTTCAAACAAGAAAGATATTGAAAATTCCATCTTCCAACAATGATGATATATAAATAGATCTTAATCGACAAAATAATCAGAAAATTGGTCAGAGTTTAGAAAAACCATACTGAATACTATATGATCATAATATGAATATGATATATTTGCATTATTTATACATGACAACATGACAATTGAAATTGAAAAGTTGAACCTAATATATGTATTATTATATTGTGTGGACTACATTTAGGTAAAGAACGCTATTCTGACGGATGAAATCTACTGTCCTCCAGAAACATCTGTATTGTTAGCGTCTTACGCAGTCCAAGCGAAACATGGAGATTTTCAAAAAGGTACACATACTGCTGGCTTTTTAATAAATGACCGCTTGTTACCACAACGAGTCGTGGATCAACATAAAATGAGCAAGGAGGAATGGGAAAGTTCCATCACTAATTGGTGGCAAGAACATCGTGGCATGTTACGTGAAGATGCTATGATGGAATACCTAAAAATCGCGCAGGTAATGATTTAATAGTTTCTTCTTATTAATTTAATATTTGATCAATATATTGGATATATGCGTTTCTTTGTTGTATAGGATTTGGAGATGTACGGAGTGAATTACTTCGAAATTCGTAATAAAAAAGGTACAGACCTGTGGCTCGGTGTTGATGCTTTGGGTTTGAACATCTACGAAAAAGATGACAAATTGACACCAAAAATTGGTTTTCCATGGTCTGAGATAAGAAATATCTCATTTAACGAGAAGAAATTTATAATTAAACCAATTGATAAGAAGGCGCCCGATTTCGTCTTTTTTGCAACTAGGGTTAAGATCAATAAACGAATTTTAGCACTGTGTATGGGCAATCACGAACTCTACATGCGTAGACGTAAACCAGATACAATTGATGTACAGCAAATGAAGGTATGTTTCTGTGCAAGTATTCGCTTATAATGCATTTTTAATGCTTATTTTCCTTGCTATTTCTGAATCTTAAAATTAATCATCTCATAGATAATGAATTGGGTTTATAATCACAAATTAAACATTTATAATTTAAAGGCGCAAGCAAGGGAAGAGAAAATTGCAAAACAACAACAGAGAGAAAAGTTACAGTTAGAAATAGCTGCAAGAGAACGTGCTGAGAGAAAACAACAAGAATATGAAGAACGACTTCGAAATATGGCAGAAGAAATGGACAGGCGGCAAGCTGAATTAAACGAAGCTCAAGAAATGATCCGACGTTTAGAAGAACATCTTAGACAGTTACAAGCTGCGAAGGAGGAATTAGAGGATCGTCAGAAAGTACGTAGTTTAGTATAAAATATAATTTTCCTACAATATATGTCTCTATGTGTTTTATTTTTATATGAAGGAACTTACGGCTATGATGGAAAAACTTGAACTTTCACATGAGATGGAAGCAGCTGAGCGTGCTAAACTTGAGCAAGAAATACGAGCTAAGCAAGAAGAAATACAACGTATACAATCTGAGGTAGTGGCGAAGGATGCTGAAGCAAGGAGGCTAGAAGAAGTATTTGAAGCTGCTAAGTATGTAATTTTTGTTATACAACTGTTCGCTATTTAAAATATGAGAAAAAAGTCAACTCTATTCTATTCTACACCTGTATCTATAGATTAAGGCAGGAAGAAGCCGATCGAGCATATCAAGCTAGTACAACACCGCATCATCATCATGTTGAAGAAAATGAAGAAGGTGAAGAGGAAGGAGAAGACGAAGTTTCTCATGGTGATGTTACTAAAGATCTTGCAACTGATGAATCGATAATTGATCCTGTTGAGGAGCGACGTACCTTGGCAGAAAGAAACGAACGCCTTCATGATCAACTTAAGGTAGTGATCTCTGCTTGTATATAAATTTTTTGCACCCCGAGTAATTTTTGTGGACCTATTTGAATAATGATTATATATTTCAGGCATTGAAACAAGATCTTGCACAGTCACGCGACGAGTCAAAAGAAACTGTTATGGATAAAATCCATAGGGAAAACGTCAAACAAGGTCGCGATAAATACAAAACGCTTCGTGAAATTCGTAAAGGCAATACTAAACGTCGTGTTGATCAATTTGAGAACATGTAAATTATATATGCATTTGCCTATTTGCCTGCCCATTTCACCCTGCCTTTGAATTCTCTTTCAATATCGTGTACACATGGAACACTCAGTAATCACGTCTTTTACATATGTATATGAGAAGCGTACACAGGTTCTCTGATTGATCTATACAAAGACAATTTGTAAAACTTCAAATATATTATTTTATAATATTTTTTTGGAGATGTTTCGAGGTATAAGTCGCTCCCAATTTCTAGCGATCTAAAGTTTATGATATGTATTACTATTTTTCAAAGTCGATTCTATACTCTGAGTACAGTTAATTCAAGACAAAAGAAAATAAAAAGCTCACAATTGGCAAGGAACGCGACGAGCGACCAACTTGCGCCGTCTTCCATGTATGCTTCCACGTTGATCACTGTTAAGCAGTTTTTCGTAAAGCAAAATGTTTATATATTTTTTCATAAGTATAGATTTTCTTGCTGTTTTAGCTATAAAATATTTAACGTTAATTCATACTAACTTTGTTATTTTAGCTATATTATTAGCTAATGTTGTTTTTTTTCTAACGATATCTCTTTTTGCTAAAATATCAAGAAAATGTGTTACATAATTTGTGAATACTGTTTTATTTTTTGTCCAAGCATTATACACAAGATTTTGAGTGCCGGCGCATCAGTATTTTTTTTCCAAGTATTACTGTCGGTCACTAAGCGTAACGCCACATATGTGACTTCTTTTCACTGATTACTTTCTTGTCGCGGTTCTTATCATGTTGCGTTTTATCCGTCCTTGATAAGGATTTGCCCGAGAAATACATTGTATTTTTATTTGCGTCATCACTTATTTTTGCTGATGAATTAAGATTACTTTTGTCAATAGCGGTCGCTATACACTGATGTATACATATCGGTTCCAGTTTTATTCCGATGTATCATTTTGCTATTTACAGTAACGAATATAATCCGAGTAGATGAATTAATATTTTAAAACAGTGTGGAAGAGTCACCATTATTTTTTAGTGAGTTATAAGTAATCTCTAAATATTAACCTGAAATAGGTTTGTAATGTACAAGCGACCGCTTAATTTATGTAACACGAAATCAACGATATCCGTCTTCACAATAAATATAGACATGTAAGCACGTCATATAAACTTTGCAAAATTATACATACTATTTTAGTACGAACGAATTTCAACTACTGTTTAGTAATTTTATATTGAACACACTCGTGGCCTTTATTGATATACGTATATTGAAATACTAGATATTAATAATCAGTAATATAATATATACAAATGTAGGAATATCGCGCGTCTCTTTGTATTGCATACCTTCAACATAAGGTAATTGCGCGGTTCCTATAAAAAGGATAGTTATCAAGATTCTTGAAAGTATGAAAGAGTGAATGTGAGCGAGAGTGTTATAATAAAAAATAATACGTACGAAAGGTTGGATGATAGGAGAACTATAATATGTGGCTGTCTGGTACGCCACATAGAAATTTTAAAACAATTCTCTTTTTAAAGAAAATTATATGGTGCGACAATGAAATTTAATTAAACTGTAATGAGGGAAAATATAGCCTATAAATGCTGCCAATTTTTTGACGGAATGCAAACAAAGAGCAATGTTGTGAAGTGACACACTTTTTGCAATAACGAAGTAGGAAAAATGATGGGAAAGTTTAAAAACTGATCATTGTATCGGAATTCATACTTTTGTGCATTATCATCATTACATGTTGCAGTAAACACGAAAGGAAAAGTACAGGAAAAATAACAATAGATATTTTTTGATAATATTTAATGCTACAATTTACAAATTAGTAGTGTTATATTATTATTATTATTGTATTATTATATTATATTATAAATATTATTAATATTTACAATCTAGTAGCGTTATTATTATTGAAACAATATTAAATGAAAATTGAAGCAAAGGATTTTATAGTCGTCGTGTATTTGTACTCTCAAAACAAGTCGAATGTACATGGCAATAACTACATACATATTTTGTACAATGTAACGCTCTAAAGTTCAAAGACAGACAAATACCATTTTCATAATAACTCGTCTGGATATTTTTGTCGTTAAACGTTTGGTGAGAAAGCTACTCTTGAAACATTCCAAAAAACATTTGTAAAATGATTTTTTATTTACGTTGGGGTTTTTCGTTTTCTTGTAAGATTTATAAAACTATTGGATTGCAAAACAAAAATTTTTTCTATATACATACATATGTCTGTAATGTACTTAAATACAACTATGTATATTTAAAACTACAGTATTTTGTTTATTGTGTTTATTGACATGAAAAGTCCACGAATAACCCTAACGTGGATCATTAAATGATTTTCATATTCCTTATGAAGGTAATGAATATAAAATCATCTTTAATGTATTTCCGCATATTATTACTTAATATGTAAATTGCTATATCAAATATTTGAACTGACATAAAATTTAATGACATCATTTTACATATGTAAATATTATTATATACTTTCATGAGGTTATGGAAAATTAATTTAACGATGCATATCATGTTAATATTTTCATGGTGTTATAATTTTTCTTTTCGACATGTCCAAGCGAGTAAAAACATGGTAGAAGAATATGCATTTCTAGTTATTAACAAATTTTTATAACTTCCAATGCTTAATGGTATTTCCTAAATTTTCAACAATGTTCAAAATGCAAATGTTCCATTTTTATATTGAGAAAAAATCTTTGTAACAGTATTATTGATTAATTGAAACAATATACATAAAACATATAAGATATGACCACAAGGACGCATAGACATTGTATTTTATTTGGAAAAATATTTGTTGGTGCGAAGATATATGAAAATCACTTGTACTTTGCTGAAAAAGTTAAATATTGTTTAAATAAAAGAATCATATCATACATGTTAGACATATTCTGACCCTATTTCATTCTTTTTTAATTTAACTGATCTTAATTACTTTTAGACACATAAAACATTGGATAATACTTATTTGAATCCGATCTCTTTCTGTATTTCGGAGTAAATAAAAGTACTTTTTTATAACTTCGAATTGCCATAATTTACATTATTTTAATATAATTTTTTTCTTATTACTGTAGAAATAAGATATTGAGAGTATTATTATCCTAAGGATGTAAAAGGAGAGACGTGTTAAATGTTCTAAAAGCTATTTATACTTATTTATTTATTTCTACACTATCCATATATTTACATGTTTGTCAACTTAATATCATTCACATTGATCCGCTTTTCCTATTCGGTTGCTCGTCCTCACCACTTCCCGTTCTTTCAAATCGATCTTTTGTCCTAATTTCTGTTCCGTATATCCTCGACCTTTTTTTTTCTTTTTTTTTTTTTACGTGGAGAAATCCTCATGGACACCCGTCGCTGTCAGCACAGCTGGCGGGTAGTGTCGGACTCTTACCGACTAAAACTCCACGGTGGTCTGTCCTGACCACCGCTTTGGTAGAGGTGCACCCGGACTCTCTTGCGAATTACTACCGGGGTGTCCCCTGTCGTCTATCTCCCTGTCGTTCTTGAAGGGAGGCGTCTTAGTCTTGGTTGGGCCGTTAGGGGGGACCACACGCCCTAACGCCGCGTTCCTGGTGTGTAACGCTCCTAAGGTGGCGGCGGCGGCGGCGGCAGCGGCGGCGGCGCCGCGCCCCTGTGACGTGTGGTGTTCCTCTGATGCTGCGACGTCCTTGACGGATCGCGCGTTCGTTCCCGATTTCTTTCCGCCCGCTCCTTCGCTAGCATCACTTGCTCGCAGTAGGAGCGGACGGCGACGAGCTTCTGGCGCCCTCTAAGCATGGCCTCGACAACCGCTTCGGGGGCTAAGCTCTCGCCGATGTCTAGCCGTAGGACGTGCCGCGGTTCTGCCCACGCTGGGCAAAACTCCAGCGTGTGTTGCGCCGTGTCCTCCTCTTCCTCGCAGTGGTGACAGATGGACGTCACCTCTCTCCGAATCCTGAGTAGATACTCGCCGAAAACTCCGTGACCGGTGAGCACCTGCGTCATCCTGAAGGTCAGCGGCACCCCGCCTCGATCTCTCCAGGCTTCCCAGTTGAGAAGCACGGCGCGAACAGCCCGATGTGGCCGCACAGCGTCTTCCTCGATCAGCTGAGAGCGCCATCGCTCCCTTATCTCCATCTTCGCCTCCTCCCGGACGTTTAGGGCCGACTGGCTGGCGGACGATGGCGTCGTCGTACGTCCGTCCGAGCTCGGGCCCCTCAGGTGTTCGTACACCCGTCGGAACGCGAGGGCTTACAGCTCGAACGGGGGGGACGCCGCCAGCACGGTCGCCGACGCGTAGGATGTCGTCCTGTATCCTCTCGCTATGCGGACGGCGGTCGTCCTCTGCAGCCTCCGCAGCAGGATGAGACTGCGGCGACTAGCCATCAGGTTTTAGGCCCAAACGAGAGCCCCGTACAGAACTTGGGACCGGACCACTCCCTCGTAGAGTCGGCGGACTCCCGATCCTGCTTCGCCGATGTTCGCTAGGAGGCCGCACAAGGCGTTGGCTGCGGCCGTCACCCTCGGGACCAGGAGCTCGAAGTGTGGTCCGAACGTCCATCTGCTGTCGATGGTGAGACCCAGGTACTTCATTTGGCGTCTCACCTCTCTCTTCTCCTCTTCTTCGCTGATGGTCGCGGACAGTTCGGGAGGAGGTGTTCCTCTGCGGCGGTGGTCGAAGAACCAAAGGGCCTCGGATTTGGCCTGTGACACTCAGGCTGAGCCTCCGAATGGCGCGTACCACAGCGTCCTCCGTAAGATTCACCGTCTCGTGCCGCCACTGTCCCCCGGCCAGAACCAGAGTATCGTCGGCGCAACACACCATGCCTGCGCCCGGGGGCATAGAACATCGGAGGACGGAGTCGTAGGCCGTGATCGATAGTATGGGTCCCTGTACCGAATCCTGCGGAACGCCGCGCTCGACCCGTCTTCTCTCTTCTTCGTTCTTCCCGGTGTAGACGATCCACCTGTCGGTCAGGTACGCCCGGATGACCCCGACGAGGTACGCCGGGACCTCGAAGTGTCGCAGGGCCTCCACGATCCTGGCCCAGGGGACGGAGTTGAAGGCGTTCGTGACGTTCAGAGATACCGCCAACGCCACTCCTTCTCGGGAGACCGTGTCTTCGGCCATGGTCCTCAGCCTTCTCACCGCGTCCACCGTCGAGCGGCCACGGCGAAATCCGTACTGGCTGTCGTGCCATCCGGTCATCCTCTCCGTCATATGGGCCTGCAGCCGGGCGGCGATAATCCTTTCGAATAACTTGCCCACCTCGTCGAGCAGGCATATCAGCCTGTACGCGGACGGCGAGTTCGGCGGACGACCCTCTTTCCCCAACAGGACCAATCTCGCCGTCCGCCATGACCGGGGGTAGACGCCCTCCTCTAGGCATCTGGTGAACAGATGTCGCAGGCGGGGAGCCATGATGTCGATTGACTCCATCCAAACTCGGCCTGGGATTCCCGGTGCCACGTCGCGGGATGCCATCCTTCTTGTAGCTTCGAAGAGCTCCTCTTCGGTGACTCGCAGCTCCTCGCTCCATCCCGTCGTCGTCGTCGTCACCGCCTCCTCGTCGTCGGAGGAGGACGAGAATGGCGCTGATTGCCTCGCGTCCCCGTCTTCCGGCGGGAACAGGGTCCCGATGACGTTGGCCAGCAACAGCGGATCCATGTTCGCTTCGATCAGCTCCGTCGAGGACCGAGTTTTCGCGATCTTGATCTCCCGCTGGAGAGTGCGTCTCGACTCTCTGTACGCCTCGTAGCAGCTGGAGATCTCCTCTTCGTCGCGTGTCAGCTTGCGACGACGAGCCCTCAGGAATTTTCTGCGGGCTCGAATGCAGCTCTCTCGCATTTCCGCGATCTCCGGAGTCCACCAGGACTCTCCGCGTTCGCGTCTACCCCCCGGAACGGAGCGCGGCATCGAGGCGTCGCACGCCGCGCTCATGTATCTTCGGAGCTCGTCCGCCTCCTCGTCGACGCTTCCCTGCGTGATTGTCCGTCGGGCGTCCCAGTTCCAGGCGGAAACGATGGCCGCCGCCCGTAGCATGTCCTTGTCCTTCTCCGTGAGACGCCATCTCGGTGGTGGGCGGCAACGGTTCTCTCCTTGTCGTCGCCGGGCGTTGTCTTCGGCCTCCTCCATCAGTATGTGTAGAGGTGGTCGGATAGAGGGGTTTCCACCCCTTCGGCCACTCTCCAGTCGTGGATTCGCCTGAACAGCTCCGGGGTAGTCCACGTGACGTCGACTACGGAGGATCCTCTCCACGCCACGCAGGTGCTCGCCGAGCCACGCTGTTTGCCAGCAGGAGCCCGAGACCCGCTGCCCAATCGGTAAGCGTCCTTCCCTGAGAGTTGGTTCTGGGGTTTCCGTATATCCTCGACCTAGTAAATACTTATATATTTAAATATTAATTCACCTTAGTTGATCTTATATCCGATAATTGTAAATTCGTAAATTGCAAATCAACTTGTAAGTTCTATTTGTAGTCTAAATATTTCTGAATTCTCTCATAAATAGAAAGAGTAATTTATATAACTATATTAATTATATTAATTATACAGTTGTATAAATCTTCCCTTAACGTCCTCATTGAATAAGAAAGTAAAGATTCAGGCGCCATAGTAGCCGATTTGTAAAACACAACACCCGATATTTAAGAGCCTTATCACCACCACCGGAGTTTTCAGACCTTTATATACGACTGTGGACAAGACCCATCTATTAGTACAAACCTGAAGCTAAAATACTAGTTCGAAGCAATACATACAAAGTGAGTACGAAATTCGGCTTTTCCTGTAATCATTGTAGAAATAATTTTTTATCCGCATTTAGAACTTCTTTAAACATGGTTCTTATGGAACACATATTGTAAAACAGATATTTTAATATTATTATATTATATTTCGTATTAGAAAAGGTTCTATAAGATAAATAAAAGTACTAAACTATTAAACATTGGTGTTATTTAACAATATAATATCGTATTATTCATATATTTCTTTAATAAAAGACATTTAATAAATAGAATACATGAACATACATTTACGTATTATAATACTATTTAATTTTTTTTTATTAAGCATAATAATATTCAATAACATACTGACCTTACTATCCGTTGATTTCACAGAGAAAAACAAACTAGTTTTGAACCGTAAATTATCTACGTGAATATTGAAAATAAATAACATGTTTAAAATATCAATTTAACCGCAATAACTATTTAATATTGTTGTAATACCATTAAAAAGATAGTGTTACTATTTATTTGTAATATTCTCGTAGGTAATTCACAGTTTAAACCTATTTTGTGTTTTTCTTTGAAATCAACAGTTAGGCAAGTCAGGACGTTATACATGACATTTATGTATTTATATACAGCATGCCATAAGTGAAAGTTAAATAGTATTATTATTAGTTAATTAGTATTGCGGTTAAATTGATATTTTGAATATGTATTGTGGCGGCATTTGACAGTAAACTGTTTACGCCGCGTGACGCACGACACAAAGACCCTATACCTGCGGACAGGATGATTGCCAGATGTCGATACATTCCTACCGAATATTTCCAGCTAGCCTAAGGACCGCTATAAATCTTAGAATTTATTTTAGCTAAGGTCCTCCAAAGAGACAAACAGTCGTTGTTTATCAGTCTCGAAGTCGACCACCTACCACGGGGACACACGAGAAATCCGCTATCTCTCACGTACGATGCTTCCCGCTAGCAACACCCTCTCAAGGGCAGCTAGCATCCTTTTCCAACGACCAACACGAATTAGCCAATAAACATTAGTGTACATTTCCCTCACTTTCCGAACCAAAGCTTTTCTCAACGAATCCGATGCCTTCGCATCCTTAGACACATCCCAACGCAGTCTTCCTCCGCACCAGCATCGCGACAAAAAAGTCAGTCTATTACAGCGAGTCAACACACAACGATCGTTACACTTACACGGTTCGAGTCGAATAATTACCTAAGCTCTCGACATCTCGTGCAATCATTGTCCGCACTCGCAGCGCATCTCGAATCATAGCTATCCGAGCTCTAACTTGTAACCGCGCATTCGCGAACCGAATATAATCGCGAGTCCTGCGTCAAGTGTACTCATTGACATTACGGTGAATAAACATTTATCGTTGAATATATCTGAGTTTTCCTTCCGACCCTATCACGACATATCACCTCATTATTTATTTGTAATATTCTTGTAGGTAATTCATAGTTTAAAGCTATTTCGTGTTTCTTTTTGAAATCAACAGTTAAGAAGGTCAGAACATTATAAAATAACTTGTTTATATGGAACTTTTGTTATTCAGTTTTTTAAAATATCTGTTCCATGAGAACACTTTTTAAAGAAGTTTCTAAAGGCAATGTTTCTTTCCATAAAAATTCTACAAGCACAAATATTTTCTTAAACAAATAATTTGTTATAATTATGTCGTAAAACTCGACATTACGAACAATTTTGTACTGTACATATAAGGGCTGGACTCGTTTAGTTTCTGAGATATGCCGGCTTATGGCATGGCAGCCGGAAGAAGTTACCTATATAATAATATATGTCGGATTTGCACTGGGAGTAGGGTTGTGGACGTCAAATCAATCTTCTCGAGAATTAACCATTGGTACGGTACACACGGACGTAGTTTATTGCAATGATAGAATTATTACAGTCTTGACAATTGATCACGGCGGTTCGGCACTCGCGACACTAGTGACGATTGTCTCGGGCTCAATAACGAATTCGCGGCCAACGGGATGACAACAGAACGTACTCACAAAGTCTAAGTCTGGTTAAAACGTGAAATAACCACTGATCGCGAAGATGTTACTCTTTAATCGATGAGATCGCGAGCGAGAGTGACTTTCCCGTCCCGATGATGCCACAGAGGAAAACTATATTGGGGTGTGTCTAAGGACACGAGATCATCGGATTCGTCGAGAAAAACCTTCGTTCAGAAAGTAAGGGAAATTGGCGTTGCCGCTAATTGGTCAATCTCCATACCGGTGGTTAGAAAAAGATGCTAGCCGCCCTTGAGGGAAAGTTGCTAGTGGGAGACGCCGCTCGTTGAAAAATAGGTCTCCCCTATTTTCCCGTAGTTGGGACAAAGACCGTTTATCTGTTTGAAGGACTTTAGTTGACTAAATCTTAAGATTTATAACGGGCCTCGAGCCAGAGCTCGCTATCACCAATGTCGAACAATTACAATCGGATTGAATAACTACAATTGTTTAATTACTGCTATAGTAGACTCTAGGTTACAATGTTGCGGGGTTATCCAAAGTTCCAAAGGCTCCGGTGTTCTTTCATCTCCGACATATAATAATACCTATATAAACCACAAACAAAAGATAAAAACTAGGTTTGGCTTACGCGTTGCTTTATGCGCTAACCGGAAAAATTGACCTCTATCCGAAACCTATGTAAACCACAAACAAAAGATAAGAAATAGATATGTTTAGAGGTCATTTTACCCGTCCGCCGTAAGATGTCCGGCAACAAATACCGATGTATATGTTACCACAAACGCACACCTACAGACTGAATTCACTATAGCCGCACCGGTTATTTTTCATGAGTATCTCAGAAATTAAACCCGCCCAGCCCTATATTAGTCCAGTATAGGAAAAAGTTGTTCAAAATATCGACTTCCATAATGTATCCAAAAATTATCGAAATCGCGGAGAGTAGTTATTTCTACGGATTTACCTAAATTAGGACAGAGTTTTTTAGAAACGAAAGATAATTCTTTTATAATCTTTCCTCCTTCTCCGTTTAAAGTGGTCTTATTTACTGTTAATATTTTGAATTTCCTTGGATGAGATAAATTTTGCAGATATTACCCAGTTTTCTTTTGAATCTATTATGTCAAATATATTGTATATATTGTCAAATATATTGATCTATTGATATATCTTCCTGTCCATTATAGTCTATATTCATTATAGGTTTAAGTTTTCTCTTATTGTCAAGATGTTAACTGGCCTATATTGCCCAATAGAAAATGTTTCTTTGGCTTTTTGGTCCCTTTTTCTGTTTCTCATTCCTTTATTTTTCTTTTTTCAAATTCTCATATCTCACTCTCTATTTTCTCTTTCTCATGTCAACAGCACCTGATCACCCATTATGGGCTAACTGTGCCTAACGCAGCTTGACTTCGATTTTCTTATGGGTATCCGGTTGTTTCTGCATGGCCAAGACTGGCAAATAAAACCAATTACTATCTTATGTAATAATTATATAAGTTATGCAGTCTTTTCTTTTTCTGTAAGAGATCATATATGTAAAACCACTGATACTTGGACCATCTGTTATGAGATGTTTATTTTTTAAAAATATAACTTTTTTAAAAATTTATTAACTTTGGTAAATCTGTTTAATTACTTCGTTGTGGCACGTACATAATGAGAAACGGCGGACTTGTAATTAACTATGCTTTCACCAATTTCGATGATTCTTAAATATATAGCTAATAGTTTTTGTACTTTTATTTATCTTATAGAATCTTTTTTAGTACACGATCTAAACAGATATTTTATTATACATATTCTAAAATATCTGTTCCATGAGAACACTTTTTAAAGAAGTTCCTAATATGGATTAAAAATTATTTCTGTAATGGTTTATATAAACATGTTGACTTTGTACTTACTGCTTATTGCTTTGAACTTGAACACTTAAGTTTATGGCTGGTTTATGACTGGCCTGTCAATGCATGGCCTAAACTCCTGAACCTGGAAATATGAAGTAAATACGAACTAGTTTAACAAGTAACATAATATAACTATACATTATATATTGTTTTCTTTTTTGTACGGTACAATGTTACCATATTAGATTACAAACTGGGAGTGGTGAAACAGACGGCAATTGCAATTAATGCATAGCAAAGCAGGGATTATTAAATATTCACTCTGTACATAAACCAATATAAAATACCCCATTTTCTAGACTTGGCCCAGAAAATGGTAAGATAGCATATATATTTGCAAATATACTTAAGGAAAGTGGCAGCAACAACCAAAACTTATTAGCTTTGGGAAATGTCATACCTAAACTAAAAAATGTTGCAAGATCTAAAGAATATAGAAGAAAATAATTTTATGTCAAAGTAAGAAGTTTAATTAAATATAAAAATGATAATTTTTTAAATTTTATTCATTTATAACAACCAGTAGCGTAGAGTTATTTCTTTGAGTTTTTAAACTTATTTATGGTTGTAAAAGAGTATAGGATTAGAAAAGAAAATAGCGAAATTAAGGCAAAAGATATTAGTGTGAAATAGGATTGATAAAATGAAAGCGAAGTAAGCTGTCAATAAAAGACTGATAGTAATGAATCAAGACTATTGTTCCTGATGCTTTAATTAAACAATAATCAATTTTGTTTTTTTATTTTATATTTAGGAAGCTCTAGATTTGAATTATAATTTGTTTTGCATACTTTCCAGTTTCCAGATAAAATACAAAGTAAGAAAAATTTGAATCCTAATACTATGGAAAAAGATCCAGATTTATCATCATTTAGCAGTTGTGCGTAAAATCTCGTGATAAGCATTCATTAGCCTTTACATTAAAAACGATATTTTTTATATCATTAATTCTAAGTAACAACATAATTTTTATTTTCAGTGTACAAAAAGTTAATTAGTTGTTAAGTCAGATAAGAATAGTCTCCAGAAATTTTAAAATGTATATGCGCATCACTGCAGTGTCAGATACAACGGTGCAATTACCACAAAAATAGCGAGAAGATGGTGAAGAAGAAGATAATGAATTTCCAAAAAAGCTAAAGTACATTTAAATTATATTTTTTATAACTTCATCTGTACAATGCTGTTGTTAAAACCTTAACTTTTTTGTTGAAACAGGTTGATGGAATAAATTTCCTGGTTGCCATTAACACAAAGTCCAATTGTCTAAAAATGTAATTTGTGATAAAGTATAACATTTTTTTTAACATTTATTTATTTCCATGTATTTTTCTTTATTTGCGATCCATGTCTTCTGACTTTAGATAATTTCTAATTATATCTACAATATTTATTAACTTTATGAATATATAAATTTTATTTTATGGCCTATGAGAAACAATTTGAATTTGTTTAATACAAATAAATTCAGGTGGAAATGTTACCACTCCGGAGACAGGCTGCTCTGACAAGCACATAGCCTGATTTCTTTGATGTTTTTGGAGCGATTGAAAAAGATTTAAAGCAATCAATGTTATATGTAATATATAGATAACGATTTTGTATTATTTAAGCATTGTATTGTATAGTATTGTAGTATTGTATAAGCATTTTAGTATTGTAGAAATACTTTCCTAACTTTTTGTTTATAGCATTCACTGCTTTGTTTACTGTTTTATTTAACAGTTATATTTTATTTATACAATAAACATAAATATGTATAGAACATTAAACATAAACTATAGAATGTTTTTTAGCATACCATTCTTCATTGGATAGCGAACTTAAAAGTAGCAATAATTGTAGATATTCTTCATATATTTAATCGATTTCGTTTAGATGAAACGGGTGTTGCACTTACTGTTAAATATTTTTTGGTTAGTTTGCTCAGAACTGAGGAAGATAGAAGTGAATTGTTTCATTGGACAGTATCGATATTAGAGTATATCGTTATATTCAACATCGATACTTGAATTGAAAAGTATCGATATTCGAAACATCGATACTCTATCGCCCATTACTACTCAGTGGACGATTACAACGGTGCCTTGAGTGCGATGTGTTTGTCATCTGAGGAGAATGTTTCGTTATGATATACAAAGTCATGTTACAGAAAATTCATTCTCAGGTTCATCAGACGATGATAATGGCTATATTAGGTAAGTTTGTCAGATGTTCGTTTTGCCACGTGATTCGAACAACTTACAGTAACAGTAATACAAAAATACCACCGGTAAGAATTTTGATTGGAGCAATGTCTACGTTTTGTTTACATGTCATTCAACATTTTTTCGACTTTTAGTACTTAAAACAGGATCGCTGGTACATTACTATAACAAACAATATAGTAAAATACAATGAATAAGTTTATTACCCATGCGAAACGAGTGTCGATCTTGGAGTGACGACATTTATCAATATATGGATAGTATATTTCATGCATTGGCACTTCGTGGCAAAGTGTCAACGTTGTATAAAAATGTTGTATAGAAAAGCAAGCGTCTATTCCGTTTATCAAAATAGATATCTGTTTAGTGTGATGCGATGCATATAATTCCGTTTACTATACTCATAATTTTAATATTTATGTCTGTCATATGCAACATTGTAAAATTATTACATGTAACGTAAAATTGGTCACTCATTTCATATACTCATGTATTTAATCAAATAGTTGTTTATTAACACTTATTTGAAACAAAATTAATAATAGTACAGGTACAGTTTCTTAAAATACATGATAAGTTTTTATCAATATCTGGTTTTGGTTGTATCATTTTTGTATATAATTAGATTATAATTTATTTAATTGTTCAAAACAATTTGACAAGTACATAGAATAAAAAAAATAAAAAGTACTAAGAATAAAAATGATTCATTGATTTACTTCCGCATATAATTAATATTTTAATATAATTATTTTATTACCTTCCACATGTAATGAACGTTTTTAATAATAATAATTTAATACTATTATGATATTACACATGCTATATATCGTAATTCTAAGTACATATATGTACGTGCATTCTATATACGTATCATTTCATGCACATACGTCAATAAACCGATATAATTATAAAATTAAAGATATTTAAATTGTTAAATATTTCAATGAATATTTTTTATATACAAACCTGGCAGCAAGTATTTGAAGGATATGTTTAGCGCTATATGTTTATCATTGAACTTTTTCAGTAATATTATTTTATATGTATGGTAATGTTATTTGACGATACAAGTAAGTTTTAGTTTGTAATGTTTAAAAATTTGATGTATCTCCTCCGAATTTTATTTTTATTTGATCTATTTTAGTAGTTCATGCCTTTTTCAGGAAAAAAGGTTCAAGCTGTTCGACAAGTGAATTCGATGACTCGATTCAAGCAATGTGCGATATTTATGGACAGACACCACCGAGAACTCGACTTAATCGAAAGAAGCGATACATGAGACAAAAACTTAGCGGAGGGTAAGTTAATTAGCGTTTACTTTTCTTATACGCGAAACAGTTGAAGCGTTCCTTCATTTTTCCCAATATATCTCTACATGTTTAATGTTAAATTTTAATAATTGTTTTTCTAATTAATAGAAAATTTGGAAATACAATAAAAACAATAGCCTGAGAAAAACATTTATGAAACCGTACATTTACACGTATTTACATATACATATGATCTTTAATCTAATTTGCAACAATTGTTTTATAATTTGTAAATTGTAAATGTATGTGTAAAATTATATCAAGATATTATTATGAAAGTAGATATCATTAATAAAAATATATTTACGATAAATCATAATGTTATAATGATAAAAATATTATGATCGATCTTTATAATATAATTTTATCAATGTATATGTAAGATTATATATTTTATACAAATAATAGAATAGGATAAAATAGAATTTTTATTTCATTAATTTTTATTAATGTAGACAAATAATAATAAACATGTTGTCTTATTGCAAAAGGTATAGTGGTAAAGGATAAATAGCTATGTAGAAGGCACAATATTTAATATAATTATTTAAGAGACAACATTTAATACATTTTTTAAAAGGATTGTTTTTTTAACGGAGATAGTTAAATGGGGCTTAACTAAATAAATGCAATATAATGCAGTAATACATAATAATACAGTATAATTACAGTTTCTCCAATATTCCATAAGTTTTTTTAAATCATTCGTAAAGATAAAATAAAAAGAATTGTTGTAATTGGTATCTTTAAGTTTTTAAAGCAGTTTATTAACAATTAGTATGAATTTAAGAAAATCCATCATACCTTGTATCCATCTTAAGTGAATCAAAATGAAGAATTTGACTAAAATGGTACTCAATGAGTCACCAATATTTTGTATATAATGTATATCAAAATTAATATGCTATTACAAGTGTTCATGATACATTGCAAACATAAATCAGCGTATTCCAGAAGAGTATATTATAAATTATTTCTGTTTATCAAATAAAATGAAAGAACGAGTTTTTTAAGCGATCTTAAACAATTTTTTCGTAAATGTTAAATTACATATATGAAGTTTTATTAAATATTAAAAGATAAAAATATATTCCTTTACAATTTCATACACGTATTCATATATGTTAAAAAATATATTATACATATCTTTTTGAATACCGTATTTTGTCATATATTTAATCGTACACATAAATTTAATTAATTTTAAGGGAAACGAAATCGTTAGAAAAAGACATACCATCGAAAGCAGCGATCCGCAGGCGCAATACTCTGGACAACATTATTTTTAACGAAATGTGTGACAAAGCAGATAAGGATTGTGAAAACGAGGTGAACCAAGATATAGCGAAGGAAGGAAATCGAAAATGCAAAAGGACATTGAAAGTGTTACGTGGAACTGAAAGAGATTTAAAACTGGATATGGAGGCAGCTTATAATTATAACGAGAAATTTGATCCTCATCAAGTATCTACTCCTAATCATATGAAGGTATAAAATAATAATAAATAATTTGAATTGTAGAAAATTGTTTGGCGAATTTCCAGATGTAAAACTAATTGAAAATTTTTATAGATTGAAACTCGAAATAGATTCCGTAGCTTGCGATCCAAACCTGTTGATGTAGAAGAGAGAAAGCCTAAAGTTAAACTTACCGAGAAAATTCCAATTACTGGTGATAGGGAATCGATCGCGCAATCACCAAAAACGTTGAGTCTTAAAGAACGGGAATTATTTCATGATACATTTTCTTTTTTAATTAGATTGGTATGAGAATATTCTATTACGAATAATCTCGTAAAAAATACATTTATATCAAAAATTTGCACATACTAAAGTTTTGTTTATATTTTGTAGGGAAGTACGGAACGTAATTGCCGTCGGCAAATCAGTCATGAAGAAACGCGGTGGCAAAACGAATTGAAAGATCTAATATGGCTAGAACTACAAGCTCACCATGCTGATCGGAGTCCAATGGCTCAAGATGAGTACTTGTGCAAGCAACGTGAGGCTGTAGAAGGTTTACTTAAAGAAATAATGGAGTATAGGTAAATTATGTAAGAATTTAATAGATTCCTACAGTTATAAAATCGGAAAAGAATTTAAATAAAATAATGTTAATTTTTAGATATGATCCTATTGCGAGTGTAAAGAATGATAATACGCCTTGGATTAATATTAATACCACGCGTATTGATCGAATAGTAAATGTAGGATCTAGTCCAAATATAGAATTAGGTATTTGTCCAGGTTGTCTTTCGATGTATTGTAGAGCATGTGCACGAGCACAAGGTGAAGCTTTACAGCAAGTAGAAGGATTACTGTCTAGGCTAGAGGTAGCAGAAGCACTTTATCCTTCGTCACAAGCCTTTGCTGCACATTATCCTTTATACAAAAGTACAGAATTTATTGGTAGAGTGAAGGCAATGTGTCTTTGGTATAATATGACTAAGCATCATCGACTCAAGTTACAAATACTGGGAAAATTATTAATGATGTCGCATACAAAGAAAAAACACGATGATACTGGAGATTCTGGAATAAGGTGTCAGAAATAATGATATTATCATAACAAAATACGATATTAAACAAGGAAACTTACTCTTTTTTTCGTTTTAGTTCACGATCTTCCGATGTGACCGATCATTTAGAGTGGAAGCAAACTTTGGTACGATTTGATACTTCAAACCAACAAGATGAAAATTCCAGCCCTTCAGATAGCAATAATAGTAATAATTCTTCTGGTTTATCTTTCGTACAATCCTGGCCTTCTACTCCTGAATCGTCATTTACATGTGCAGACGATGATAAAAACGATAGATTTGACTTTTACCTAGTTGAATTCGATCGGCAAGCTTACAGGTGAATATTATGTTAAAGTATTAAAAAATCCTTTTACGTTTAATGAATAGGTTAATTCTTTCTTTTTTCTTTAATTCCTAGGAAGTATATTGAAGATGTATTAAAGACTAGAGGTTTAAGAAAAAGTTTAAATTTTCTTGAGAGATTACATACTTCTGTCTTGAGGAAAGCAAGGTTGACGTTAGAAAAAAGTGATATAAGTGAATCTAATAATACTTTGAACGAAGAGTATGAAGGCGATGAAGAATTGCGACGATATGGCGTGTGGAGCTCCGAAGCAAGAGAATTAAATCTTCCATCTTATAGGTAAAACGTTCGTATATACAGGGTGGTTGGTAACTGGTGGTACAAGCGGAAAGGAGGTGATTCTACGCGAAAAAAGAAGTCGAAAATATAGAATAAAAATTTTTCGTTTGAGGCTTTGTTTTCGAGAAAATCGACTTTGAATTTTCGCTCGGTACGCGTGCGATACGTTATAACGAATCTCACCGTAGATCGTTGTCTCGATGGAAAAACTAAAAAGAAAAAAAATTTAACAAAACATGTTTATTCTATATTTTCGACTTCAGTTTTCGCGTAGAATCACCCCCTTTCCGCGTGTACCACCAGTTACCAACCACCCTGTATATATTTTGTTTATATTTTATTCTAAAAGTTTTGCATTAAATAACAAAAAAAATTTTTAGGGCTGCTTTCGTGTTTTTGTCTCGAGTTCCGTTAGATGTTGTTCATGAGTTTTTAAGAATGAGATTAGAACAAAAACCAGAACAACCTAGTCCACTATCAGTTCGACAACTTATGCGTGAACTTAGAGAAGGTCTTAGAATTGCATGTATCCATCGCGACAGATTTGCAGCTCATTCTTGTGCAGCAGTTGTCAATAATAATGATAGTTGCGAAAATTTATTTCAAGAAAACGTGAAAGATTTTGACAAAAGTTTGAAGGCTGTTTTTGAAGTATATCTTGATTACCTTCAGCAGTGGGTAGATATGGTACAGCATGACAGTTTCCACAAAAATTTGATTATGGATGAGTGGATGTTTGTAAAATCAATAGCAGGAAATATATTAAATGGATACGAGATTGCGGGAGTTAAATTCTGGTGAGTTACATCGTAATATTTTTGTAATGTATATATTCTTCCGCGTTTTATTTTATAGTGAAATCGCAAAAACTATGATTGAACAAGTTAAAGAATACCTTAACGAGAGACCACGGGAGATTCAAGAAAATTTTGAGGATTGGAATGATGATGATTGGTCAAACAGGTAAAATTGGATTACTTTGTAAATTATACTATAAATGTTTTTACTTTATTCTGGCATATCACTCAGATTTCAGCGAATGTTTGTACGACGTGAATGGCAAGGAATGTTTGTAGAAGCTCGGGAGAAGGTGGTTAAAGGTGTTATGCTTGCTAAGTGTTTGAAACGTGATATTGTAAATTGGTCTATCTTTGACAAAGAATTAGAAAAATCATTAACATCTTTAAAGGTAAAAGTTATTATAGATTAAGCTAGAATTATTCCTTTACAAAGAAATATTCCTTATATATTTAGGATACAGTCATGGATCTCAGACTCGATATCACAAACGTTATTGAAAATTTTCAACGTGATCTCAAAAAAATAGAAGAATCAAATTATGAATATGATCGATCTGCTATACGTTCAAGAATAAGGGAAATACTTCATCAGGCTTATCGAATGGGGTTTGATTACCATAAAGAAACATGTAAACTATTTGCACTTGAAGAAAAAGCTATTTTAGCTGAAAGTCTGGTTTCTTTCGCCTTTTTGTGGATGGAGTTCGTTAGAACACGATGTGAACGTGGAAGAGGTTTACGACCTAGGTGGGCAAATCAAGGTTTAGAATTTTTAATTACAGTATGCGAACCACATAATACCAAACATTTAACTGATGAAGAATTTGAGGAATTAAAAACCTGTATGGATCGTTGTATTTCGCACGTTGTTGGAAGTGCAAGTACTGCTACAAATGAAACAGAAAGTAAAGTTCTATTTTTATTCTATGTTTGAGCATTATTTATTCTTTAATCAGATGTTGATCAGCTGTCTTCATTGCAGATTTAAAAAGGTTACCTCATTCAAGAGCGTCTTCACCTTGTCATACTAGAAGCAGAACTGCGAGTTTAAGTCTCCCTCAGAAATCTAGAGATAATGTTAGATCTCCAGATATTCCAACGAGTTCTAGAAAATCCTTTTCATCAAGTGTGGTTGATGGAAATGTAGGTATTACTATAAATAGTTCTGACCATACTGTACCCAGGCAGGAAAGAATCAATCGGGCTATAAGAAAAGTTGAATGTGATATTGACGAGAGATTAAAAGGCCGCGAACTTATAGGGCAAGTTACTGATAGAAAAGCTGTTGATAGAGTTCGTATTAAAGCAAGAAGAGTTACCTTTACTTGGCAAAGAGGTATTAAAATAGGTAAGCTCAACTGAATATCAAAATGTATTAATTTTTATTTTAATATACATTATACATTAAAATTCTTCTTTATAGGACAAGGAAGATTTGGTAAAGTATATACCATAGTCAACAATCAAACTGGTGAGTTATTAGCTATGAAAGAAGTTCAGTTTCAACCTGGGGATCATAGAGCAATTAGACGTGTTGCCGAAGAGCTACAAATATTTGAAGGAATTCAATACAAACATTTAGTACGATACTATGGACTAGAAATTCATCGTGTAAGTTGATGTATATATAATAGAATATTCATATTTTTACAAATACATATGGATAACATTTGCCTTATTGTAGGAAGAAATGTTAATTTTTATGGAATTTTGCGCTGAGGGAACGTTAGAAAGTCTAGTAGCGGGCAGTGGAAATGGTCTACCAGAGTCATTAGTTAGAAAATATACACATCAACTCCTTTCAGCTGTAGCTGTACTCCATTCGCATGGAATAGTACATCGCGACATTAAATGTATGTTTTATATTGTAATATAACAATAATATATTATCCTGTACGTATATGATTTGACCACAAATCATGAAATATTTATATTTTATATCTAGCTGCAAACATTTTTTTAACGGATGAGGGTAATTGTTTGAAACTTGGTGATTTTGGAAGTGCTGTGCAAATTAAAGCACATACTACTATGCCGGGTGAATTACAAGGTTTTGTTGGTACTCAAGGTTAGCTTCAGCTTTTATTTATGATTACAGTAATGCCCACGAGTATGCACATTCATATATGTGTTATAGAAATAATTGTAACAAATAACAATAGCTTCCTGTACCTCATTCTAATATTTGTGATATTGTGTCTTTAAAAATAATTTAACATTTAATATTTGCACATAGCTTACATGGCACCAGAAGTATTTATGAAATCAGAAAGTAGTGGACATGGTAGAGCTGCTGATATTTGGTCAGTTGGTTGCTGCGTTATAGAAATGGCGAGTGGACGAAGACCTTGGTCAGATTATGATTCTAATTATCAAATTATGTTTAAGGTATGTGATAGTAATCACGCTTCCCTCCAGAATGTTTATCTTTTACATTGTTTTATTTTATGTATTAATTCCTTTAGGTGGGAATGGGTGAAACTCCAGCATTGCCCAAAAATCTTTCCATTGAAGGAGATAACCTAATTAGAAAATGTTTACAACATGATCCAAAGAAAAGGTTGACAGCAAATGCCTTACTTACACTTCCGTTTACACAAGCATACGAAGATGTTAACGCCGACTTGTTGATACTGCGACAATAAGCATAATAGGGATAGTCAATTCGTATGTAGATTCTTTCAGTTTGAAAGCATAAATTAACTTATAACACCGTTGTTACCTGCATCAGGTTAAATATATTGATAGTTCATATACTTTTACCATACCAGTTTCCTCTCTCAGATTATTTTACGGTTGTTTTCTTGTATTTGTATTCTAAAAAGTGGGAAAAATTAGGCATCTAGATAGTAAGTACTAATCTGGTTATGCAGTATTAAGGCGAAAATGTTTTAAGAAGAAAAGTAATTTTCTAACATAAAGCATGTATTTTTAATACTATAGCAACAAAATATACTGCAGCTGATGTATGTAAATTTTTAACATTCCTACCTTTGAAGAAGGTACTTACATTGTGTACATACATACATATATGTATAATATTGTTGTAAATTATTTTACAATACAGAAAATAAATTGTTTGTTTTTTGTAGTTAAACATTGCACTGTGATTAACGAAAACATTGTATTTTTAGAAAAAGGAAATAAAAGTGGAAGGTGGTGCCACAATAGTGTTTATTTTTGCACAAGAAAACGTACACATGATACAACATACTTGCCGCAAATTAGTTAATTACAGAGGTATGCTGTGTATACTTTCCATATAAACAGAAAGTGAAGTGCGCTTACAAGTTTAACATTACTAAATATATATATCGCATACGAAGACGACTATTTCATAAAGAATTTTTTTTTTTGCGATTCTGCAATTGTCACCTATCATTACCAACTGTGTTTATTATTTTATTACATCTTATAAGATATATGATATAATTTCATATCAACGACAGCAGTCTTCGTAAGGAATATTTGTATTTTGAAATAATGTCTGACTGAATTTTTATATATATGTTATTTTAGCCCACAATCAGTTGACTTTATTTCGTAAGTAATTCTAATAAGTTTAGCGTATGTTCTATTTGATAGAGTCGTCGCTATGTTGGCTTTCGCCTGATATGCGCGATATTCTTGGCCGCGAAAATACGATCGCAACAGTTTTGCGATCCGCATAACTACTTCTAATGGTGACATCCCGTTTCATTTTAAATTTAATAGGTATTTGCAGCTTAAGATTAAAAATAATACAGAACACTTTCATACATATATCGTACACATATGCGCGAAAACAGATATAGATTTTTTATATTTAAACGTTTCTTGATATGTGCGTATGTGTACGTGTATTGAGTTATATATGTATATTTATATATAATTTTATTTAGTAACAGTATAAGGAACCACCACAATTCCTCGCATTATTTGAAGATTCACTCTACGTTTAAGTCGAAGCAAACAATTGCTCAGACCATGAATATAAAATTTCCGATTTAATGTAATACGCAACAAATTCATCACTTAACGACAATATATGTATTAGATAAAACACTATTTTCAATAGAACATTTATGCTTTAGCGCAAGAAAACTTTGCTAAGCCTTAATGACAACCCTAAAACACGCGTGTTTTGCACATTGGAAGTATGTACTTTATAACAAAGCTAACAAACAGCTTCGTAAAATATAAATAATGTCAACAAATGTGTCGTAGTATGTAACGTGTGTTACTCTATGCATATGTATAGGCGTATATATGTTTATGTATATATGTGTGTATATATATATCATTTCTGTTTGATTCTAAATTACGGTAAAGTATGATAATTTGATACAATAGGATGAGAGTAATGATGTAAGTGACAGTAGCGCCGATCGTTAATATTTCTATCCTTTGAAATGAAAATTGAATTTTTCACTATCGACAGAGCTTGGTATATAAGAAAAGTAGCGTTAGTTACAGTAGTAGTTAATTAGACGTAGAACATTAATGTGATAGAGAGATAGAGCTATCATCAACGTTTGCCTGTCTATCGAAGAAGGGCAAACCATTGACCTACCTAAGAATTGGACAAGAGTTTACTGTGCGGGCGCCAAAACACGAACGATTGGCCACGTTTAGAATGTGTTGCGACAGACGAGGTCCGTGCGCTAGAAATCTTTTCTCTACCTTACCGAGTTATTTAGTATTTCAACTTCTATTCGTGTACTCTGTCTCTTCGTTGTCTTTACTGTAAAGGTATCAAACTATAAAACAAGCTTAATACCGCGAATGATATATTTTTACAGCCTTTACGATTGATATTTTATGTTTCATACTCGACAGCAATTTTATAATTTTGATATGATATAAATAAATCTTTCACTTAATAACAGTTTAGTAAATCTAAAACACGTGTTTAAGATTTTGTACTTGGTGTTTAAAGTGCTTCCGTTACGAAGAAATTTATATCGTGATGCTTTGCGATTAAATTTTTTTGTTATAATAATTTAATAATATCTGTAAAGTATACGTCAGATTGTACAAAATATATACGTTTCCTTCTTATGACGTAAAAGTAATCAAAGTTTCCAATCGTTTAATTGGCACGTATTATTATGTATTACGTTTCTACTGTTTCATGTCGAAACATATCATCTTTTTGCCAAATAAGGCAGTTTGTTTCAAAATTGTATTTAAGTCTGTTGCATCCTTTACATCATTTTTAACGTAATAGCGTTTTCCTATTCTTAGTGAATAATTTTGGCTTGAGAAAAATATGACAAAATTGTAGTTGAAATGAAAGCGATATTAAGATAGAAAAATTGGACACTAGCAGGGTTAACAGGAAGATTTGGTACTTTCTCACACGAAATAGTTGAATCATCATAGCACTGAATAAACGTATTCTTGTTTACAGTTTTAAACGATGGGTTATTATCAATTCTACAGAAAATAACTGTGGTATGTTAATTGCTTACAATAATTGAGCTATAAAGTTTACTTAGAGTGACTCGTGAAAGTATTTGAACACCCTTTAAAACAGAATATCTTTTCTCACATTGGACCAAACGACTTGAATTTTTTTTGGGAACATAGATGAATTAGTTAACCAGTTTATAAAAATATTTGAAAAAATTGCAACTGGTCGAAATCACGAAGAAAATAGTAAAGGTCTTTTGTAAAAAGAGATTGTAAAATCTCCTTATCCGAGCCTGTAATAAAAATTTGAAAGATGTGTTAAGATTTATCTTAATTATATACGTACTGAAAACTTCATCGAAATCGGTTGATGCAGAAACAAGGGACAGGCATCGAAAAATGTAAGAATCTTTAGATGTATTACAGTCATAGGTCCAAACTCGTGAGAAACTGCGATTTTCACCATTTTTCGCCAATCGTTTGTGACTCATAGTAACGTTAACCACCGATCCATCTAACTTGTCAAAAGAAGTCAAGACGTTTGGTTCGATATTAAGAAAGATAGTTCTGTTTTAAAGGATGTTCGAATACTTTTGTGAGTCGTTGTATGTGAAGATAAAGGTACATCGATATTCAACTATGTTTTGTCAAACGTGATTAATTAATGCTTTCTCCTGAGACAGAATACCACATTTTGGATGTCTTTTTCATTCAATGCATACAGATTCAATAAAATGTACGCTTCATAGTGAGACAACTAACAATAAAATCTACGCTCATGGAGCTAACAATAAAAGTAAATGTCATTGCTTCCAAACATATCGATATATCTCATTTAATCGTCGAATTACTCTTAAATTATTTGAATTTCACAACATGAAGCTACGTGTATTAACATTTTCGTAGTTTCTAAATATCCCTAGATATTATTAACTAATCGTTTGATTACATTTAAGGTTACATGTCACTATAGAACATCCAATTCACGTGGCTAAACCCGTTAAAGCACCGATAGTTTAACAATACAACTAATTATTAGAATTAGACCCCCTTTAATCGTGAATGCACGATTAAAACCAAGCGATAGGGAAATAACGAAACTTCGCTTTCGGTGGAAAGGAACTTCCAGCGCTCGGACATAAATGTTCGAGGATCTTCGTAACAGGACTAGAGTTTTACAATGACCGATCGATCTATATTGCCTACTACACGCAGCGACTACCGTTTAAACGTTTTCGTCTCGGTTTGTTCGGCTTTGGTCGTCAATTACCTGATAAACATTTGTACGCGTGTACCTACTTAACAACAGATGAGATTACAGTGTCCAGTGATTTGCGAAGAATTTTTTAAGTTTATTAACGATTAGATGATTAACGCAGTTTTCTTCTAGATATGTATATCGATAACTGTAATAACAAGATGAACGTGATATTTCTATACATGTATTGCTCGTAATAGAAGGCTTCCTTCATACGGTAATTTATAATCTTTGTTAAAACAAATTGTGCCATTTGATGGAGAGTCTTTGCATATTGAAGTTTAATTCTGTAATATAATATATTAGAGAGAGAGAGAGAGAGAGAGAGAGAGAGAGAGAGAGAGAGGGGGAGAGAGAGAGAGAGAGAGAGAGAGAGAGAGGGAGAGAGAGAGAGAGAGAGAGAGAGAAGCAATTATTTTAACTGAGTTTAAAAAATATTATAGTAACTTAAAATTAAGGCAACGAATCGTTTCTTACTTAAAATATTGTAATAAAATATTGTTACATGTAAATATGTAATAATAATTGAGTCCACTTTGAAAAAAAAAGACATTTTACGTTACCCGTATTAAGTTATCCCGACAATAAGAATTTTGTCGTTTTAATCCTTTAGTTTTTAATATAAAAATGTAAAACTGATATTAGTTGCACATTTTGTTACAAAGTTTCTGCAACTTTGATTTCCTCTCCTTTAAAGCTTGAAAAGTTTGACTTAATACACTCTGGCCCTGGGAACATGTATATCTTTTCTAATTTTAAAATAAAATTAAAACAGTTTCATTAAGATAACCATAGATTACTATTTTTTACAAACAAACTACTATCTTTAATTATCAGAAAAATTATCGACAATATTATACGATACTTAAAAGAAGATATTAAATATCAAATATGTAAACTGGGAAGAATAGCGAGACAAAATTTCTTTCAAATGACACAATTTCTTTTGGTTATTTCTATTCGTATTTGCGTTATTATATCACGAACATGAATCGAGGGAACAATCAAATACAAAATTCACTATGATATGTAGAATTATTAGCTAAAATGCATTCATTGGAAACAGATTGTTCGAAATAGATATAGAAAGTTTTTGCATCGGTTCTGTTCTATTCCTATTCATGATTTTAAAGAGGAATCAAATCAGCGATATCTAGCAAATTGTGTGAGTTCTAATGCGAACAGTTCTCTTAAACGCTTACTATTCGTACTACGCTAAATACTTTCTCAGACGAGCTCGAGTATACTTCCTTTCGATATGATTTCGGACTCGCAACCGAGAAATGATCATTATTTCTATCTAGCATCTTAATACTTTGCTTTGGCGTGACTTTATCTCTTAGTCGCCACTTTATCTCTGATTCGCTCTGTTTAACATATCTGCCATGTCCCATAAGCTTTGCTTGAGCGTTTGAGCGAAACGTGTTGCGTTCGTCCTGCCATCGCTATGAAAAGCAGATACAGAAAATATGATGCCGTTGCTTCTCAGATTGTAAGCGCAACCGTAACCGTCTGGCACTACTGGACCGTAACCAATGATTGCATCGTTTTTCGAAGTTACCTGAAAATTGGATATTTCTTGTTAGTCGACATTTAAAGTACGGGCGAGATTAAAATAGGGATTATTAGAATTTAAATTATTAAGAAGATTATTAGAAAAAATAGAATTTAAGCAGAAATTCGATTGATCGATTTGTTTAATGTTTCGATGCTACAAGTAAATGTTAACCACTTCAATTGTAATTTATTAAGTACTAAAATTGTCAAATTGTAAAATCGTAAAATCATAATCTTTATGCAGTATGAGTCTGTAACCTGCAGTGTCATGGATAATTATAAACTCAACCTTATTTTTAGATTTTTCACAATATTAAAATGAGAAAACATTAAAATTGAGAAAATCGTTTATACAATTTCATATTGTAATATAAAATAAAGCTGAAGATACAACAAGCAGAAATTTTCTTTCGAAGTTTGGATGAAATGAATTTTACTCCTAGAATTGTGTTTGTTGCTGTGAAGAAATATGAAATATGTTAATTTTGTTACATTTTCATTCAATATTTAGTGGCTTTCCTTTTATTTTTTTAAAGCGGATTTTATTCTTTTTTAAGTTCAATATTTTCTATAGATAGTTTCTTTTGATCGTAAACTTTTCCAGAATTCTCCACAGGTTTTCGATTGGATTCAGATCAGCACTCAATGCTGACTAATAATTCTAATTATAAGTAATAATTCTATTCCGTAATCTTGAAACCACTTGTTTGTAGTGGCAGCTGTATGAATAGGAGCATTGTCTCGTTAAAAAAATGTTTTTTGCTTTCCATTTCAGTTATGTAAGGTAATAATTCACCATGTTACATGTCCTAATATCCTGTAGCGTTCAATCTATCTTTTACAAAAACAATTTCACTCAACATATCCAGGCATGATCAGTGGTGTCTTGAATATATTGAAGAGATAATGCAGAAAATGTGTTTGAGTCTATAATTATTCACAGCGCTGTATACCTAGTAATTTATCAGTTTGCTAACGTAATTAGCTGGCAAATTACTGTGCTCGGAGACTCTAATAAATTATTATATTAATAATCTCGTAATCAATTTGGACATAAAGATGTACAACTAATAATTTATGTAGTATGCAGAATCAATCTGATAGATAATGATGATGATGATGAAGTGCCACAGATCTGTTTGGTCATCGTGTATAATGACCTCGTGTGGACAACTTTGAGGTGTTGGAGAACGAAAGCCTACATGAAAGTGGCATACATGTGAGAGTTTCAAGTATCGATCAATCGTTGATCATCATTATTAACCTGTGACGTGGAAAGAGCAAAATGATTGACGATCTTATAAGCCTGATCAGTGAAAATATCCGGGATTGGCTCTCCAGCTTCTTGCGCGGCGTAACGGAGGCCCATTAAGTGGTTGTCGATTCCATAACCATTTATGTTGTCGTTCATTTCCTTAGTCTGTCTTTGTACTGCCAAATCAAACAGCTCCTTGATCCTCTCTTGCTGAAAAAGCCATTGCAAACGGACCATTTCAATGGTGAACGAAAATAACATATACATATGTATATTCTATATTTATATATCTACACTTCTGTAGTAATTCATTAGAAATGTTAACATTAAAGAATTATTTGTACGCAGAAAATGAACATATTAAGTTCATGTTAATATATGTAAATGTATACGTGTATATATATATAAGTACTTTCGTATACATGATGCCTCGCATTTTGTTGTACATATTCATTAATATTAATTACTAAGAAAAATCAATTTCGAAAATTTATTGTACCTTTGAACGAATTTGATTCCTGCACAAAGGCAGAATGTACGTTAATATGCATCGTGTATTATATGTCGTATATTATAGCGTCGTATATTATTCACTGATAAAAAATATTAATATATTTATATGTAACGCATATTTAATTGAAGCACGGTTGACAACGTACTGAATTTTTAAAGTGCTGTATTATAAAAGACAGAAAATGTAATTTGTTATGCTTTTTATCGGTGGTCTTCATATACTAACTCTGAGACGAACTATAGTTTTACTTTAGGTAAAGTTAGAAAATAAGAAAATGTTCAGGAAAATGTTTGTTTGAGCGTTTGTTGAGCGTGAATTTAAAAGGAAATATGTACAGTATAATCTCTCTTATTCGAATATCCTAATATCCAAACGCTGTATTATCTAAACATAGTATTTCTCAGTATTCCCTTTTTCATTTCTCTTCTTTCAAATATATACATATTTTACTAGTGTTCATATATAACATACTCTATCCTTGATTCGATTGATTGAGTTTTGATTATAAGAATTTATTATGAAACTAATAGCGTTCTAACTATTGAAACAAACTACGACATAATTAAAAAACTCGAAAGTGGTGCAAGTGCAACAGAATTACCAAGAATACATAGTGTTGGGAAAGCCGCGATCACAGACATTAAAAAATAAAAATATCATATTGAAAATTATCCGATGCATATTGCTCTGATGCTGGCAATAGTAAAAAAGCCTTAAATATACTGAGGTAATGAAATAGTTTCATTGCAATAAAGACGATAATAATGGCTATTCTACACAAATGAAAGCAACAAACAAGCTCCAGATTTTCTGAAAGACATTGATTTCTACAACTTGCTGTAGATTCGTTTCGTTCCACTGAACGTGGTCACTAATAGCTGTAGAAGGCGCGTGTGATCCTAAACACGCAATTAAAAAGAAAAGTAACAAACGAAAGTGACGATGAAGAGGTGCCTTTTTGTAAAAGATTTCGATGATTCGCAATACAAGAAGAGATTCTTCTGTATGCAGAATTATGTGATTCAGCAGTTAACAAGATATGGGATTCATAAATATTTAAAGAATCTGTCAATTAATCTGTATTTGAATAAATGAAATTCCACATCGGGAAAATGATCGTTTCATTATCGGAAAATTTCATTATCCCAACAGTTTTGTCTCCTTATTAGTTCGGATAAGACAGGTTTTACTGTATTTCGATGATACTGACTTATAACTTATAAGAGCTTCGTCTCAAAATAATATGAGGAACCAATTTATACAAAAGAAAATCGTAGAGCTCCATTTAAGGAAAAGTGGAACTGTGTCGGTGCATTCTTCTTTATAACCTTTTCCTAACTATAACTTTTCGCTCCAATAAAACTACAGTCCGTCCCAGTTACTAAAATTATTTTGTATATAAACCATTACGATTTAATTAGTACTCGTTTGTTCTCCCATTGTCAACTGTTAATTTGACATTTGAGTACCTAGTATTTCTTTCGTGAAAATCATTGAAAACTAACTTGATCGGAAGTTATGCATATAAGAAGAAAACATTGTCTGGTTGTGGCTATATACGTACATAAATATTTTTAGGCGATCAACCACCCCATTTTCTGTTGTTAGTGCAAACTACGAAACATTCTGTATACGGTACACGAAAACGAGTGTATCCACGGAAACGTATGGGCTCGTTAGTCGTTAGGGTAGAAAACTACACGCACGGAGGGAGTCAATTTCATTATCGTGCATTTTCGATGAACAGCCGAGTAATTGCAGGATAGAGGACGGCTGAAATAACATCGTGATAAACGAGAAACAACAGTCAGCTCGCCGTGCCATTTTCCAGACGAGGGTAAACCGCGGAAAGAAAGCAAACGGTAAACCCCCATGAAACTCGCCCGAGGCCACTCGAGAGACCAGGCAAACACTCCAACGGGAAAAAGAGCGAACACGGTCTAGTTTAATTGATTGCCTTTTTCTTCAAGAGTCTCCCTTCTTTTATTATTTCGTTATTTTTCCCATCTATATAGACTTGTCCACCGCTTGTCGTTTTTGTGGAATCGTATTTATGTTCTCGGTTCTTCTTTTCGGATTAATGCTGTGTACGTACACCTCTGTAGATGAGTATGAGAACTTGCGAAAAGTGAAAGAAACATGAAAAGCTCGAGTAATTTGGGTGAAGCTGTGAAAAGACTGACTAGACTTCGATTTCGATGATTTTTGGTATATTGTAAAACTTAAGTTTTGTAAAACTTAAGTTAACTAAGGTTTTGAGTTACCTTTTTCTATGCATATAAGGGCTGGACTTGCCTAGTTTTCGAAATATTTACAAAGAACTGCTGGTGGAAGAACTGAATTCTGCGTACAGTATGCGATTATTTCTATAAGTATCAAAAATAGGAAAAGATGTCTCGAATAAAAGTTGTATGATATCAAAGAGGACATAATCTGGAGTAATTAGATTCTTTTGCTGATAGCCAAGTAGATGTTATATGAAGATGACATATAGGTTTCTTTAGATAGAATCATATAATTTTAAATACAGTAATCGATCCGCCTCGGCATTCTCTACAAAGAAAGTATTCACCTAATTATGTAGAAAAATCATTAGTTTAGAAGATATTTTAACTTTAATTTGTAAAATTTAACGTATTAAACTATCAGCTTGCGTCTTTCTTTGTCTACCGTACGTTAAATTTGACAAATTAAAGTTAAAATATCTTCTAAACTAATGACTTTTCTGCATAATTAGGTGGCCACTTTTTTGTAGAGAATGTTGAAACGGATCTATTACAGTATTTAAAATTATATGATTCCATAAAAAAAAATGTATATCACCTTCATATGATCTCTACTTGGCCATCTATGTAAAAGCTAACTTCACCAGATTATGCTCTCTTTCATACCATACTACTTTTGTCTGAAACATCTTTCTGTACTTTTGATACTTACAGAAGTAATCGTGTTTATACAACTAAAGCGAACATACTGTAGTTGCGCATGTTTGGCAACGTATGCATTAATATTGGTTGCTGGATGTCTCATTATCCGCCGGATAAAATAACGCCTAAACCAAACCTAATTCTTTTGCTTATACTTTATCGGTTTGGGTCAGGTGTCATTTTTCACACTCAGCAACCAATTCTGACATATACGTTACTATCGTTATATATCATGTTTTACTTATAGTTTATCGGTTTGGGTTAAGTGTTATTTTTCACACTCGATAATCAATGCTGACACATACGTTGCCACAGATGCGCAATTATAGGTAGAATTCACCGTAGCAATTTTTCGCGAGTATCTCAGTGACTAAACGAATTCAGCCTTTATATGTATAGGAGAAATTGTTCAAAATATCAATTTCTACAACATATTCTAAAATCACCGAAATCGGAGCCTAGTCAGTCTTTCCACAGTTTCAGCGTAATCTGAAGCTTAAGTAATTGGATGGTCGTTATGTTTTGAAAATATCTCGTCTATGGGGAGTATCGTGTCGCTACAAACGACAAACTCTACGAAATACAGCCAAGTTTCAGTTACACTGTAAATGGTGAACTGAACTCTTTTGGTGCCATCGTCTAGGGTGTTGCTTTGCTGATTCGTGGTTTGACTTTCGGGATCCCCTTGGCACATGGCCTTCGCCCAGGCCAGAGCTTCCGGGCTGGCTGCTCTGATGCAATCGATTCTTCCTAATGCGAATCTTCGAATGCCTGCGCTCTCGTAAGTTGCTACTAAGTTTCCATGCAATCTGTTCCAAACAAAAGATTTTAGACATAAGAATTTATTATTAGCTTTTTTACAGTTGTTAATAAATTTAGAGTGCATATGTACAGTATCCTGAACAATTATAAACTCAACCCTATTTTTAGATATTTCATAATATTAAAACAAAGATTGACAAAATTGTTTATATAATTTCATATTATAATATAATACAAAATTGAAAATACAACAAACAGAAATTCCCTTCTTTTGAGGTTTGCAAGAAATTAAATTTTCTCTTAAAATTATGTTTGTGGCTGTGAAAGAATATAAACTCAATTTTCTTATGTTTTCATTCAGTATTTAGTGGATTGCTCTTTATTTTTGATTACTTCTATTAAACTATTAGATACACTATCCTCTAACTTATTTAAAGTTGTGTTTCAAATAATCGCCCACATTGATTTTATTCTTTTTTTTTTTAAGTTCAACGATATTTTCTATAGTTGGCTTCTCCTGATCGTAAACTTTTTTAACCAAGAATTTCCCACAAGTTCATGATCGTTTTCAAATCAGCATTCAATACTGTTCATGTTAATAATTCTATTGCGAAATCTTGAAACCACCTTTTTTGTAGCGGCCTCCTTTTGAGAAATGTCTTTTGTCTTCTGTTTCAGTCATGAAAGGCAATAATTCGCCATGTAACATCTCTCGATATCCTGTAGCGTTCAATTTAACTTTCGCAAGAACAATTTCACTTAACATATCTAGACATGATCAGTGGTTTCTTGGAAATACTGAAGAGATAATGCAGAAAATGCGTTCGTGTCTCGAATTATTCACCACACTGTTAATAAATATGTCGGGGTTGCATTGAGGATCAGGTTGGGGGCGTTCGGCGAGTTGCCCTGAGGGGCAGCCATCGTTGCGATATCACGCAAACACCGTTTATTAACACAAATATCGAGAGTACAGAACCGGCGATCAACCCGGGGATTAGATGCTCGCGGTACTGGTGACGATGGTCTCCGGTTCGGTTACGAATACGCGGCCGACGGGGTGATAGATATGCTTAGTAGAACTCAACGTGCACCGTTCCTGATCGTAAGACGCTCCGTGCTTGCTCGCTCAGATCTCTAGCAAGAATGCCCCAGTGCCCGTCCCGAGGATGCCCGACCCTCGTGTCTCCATCGGTCGCTTTTGGGACCAACCTGCCTGTCCATTAGGAAACTCTTAATTGCCGGACGTGACCTAGGTTTTATGGCGGGTCCTCGGGCTAGCGGTACTCGTGTCGCGCAAGTGCCTCAACTTTGGGTATTCATTGTCTGAGGGGCCCGTTGGAATGTTTTACTGCCCGGTACTTCCTGTACTGGAGGTCATACTATCGCTCTATACCTTTGCTAGACAAAGCGCCCGTCCCGTCGACCGCGGCTACGTTGGGCGACGGGCCGTCGCCCCGAGCCAAAGCTTACCATCACCAGTCTCGAATGATTACAATCGGATTAGCTAACTGTCATTGTTTGACTACAGCTATAGTAGACCCTGGAGTACACTGTTGCTGGACTATCCCAAGTTCTAGGTGTTCCGGTGTTCTTCCCTCTCCGACACGGCCATCCTGACTGTCACGCGTCCTCGTGTGCCACTAAAACATTGCGTTTTCCCGTTAGACTCGATGTGACCGACGTTATTAATCATTCGGACGAGCCAAGGGCCCATTTCCGCAGCGGACCTCAGCTCGGAGATTTGACGGAAACGAGGGGGGGGGGAGGAAACTAAGATTAGTAGCGCGTAAGTCGTATTCAGAGCGTTAGTAGCGCCCTGAGAGTTATCGGTCAGACCGCAATGACACGACGGATCGTTTTCGATTTCGTACACCGGTGAGTCTCAGGTTGTTGGATCACAGGACCACACAGAGCTTGTCGTGCAACGCGGAGTGCCCCACAGGGCGTAACACAGAAGCGCTGGGCGCCACACAGGGCGTAACACAGAAGCGCTGGGCGCCACACAGGGCGTAACACAGAAGCGCTGGGCGCCACTCAGGGCGTAACACAGAAGCGCTGGTTGCACGAGGCTTGTGTGGGGGCGCTATGACTAACGTTATAGCCATAGGGTTAAGGATCCTCTGAGATCGGTGTACTCACATCGCTATTCTCACCATCCTTGTCATCACCGCAGACGTCCAACTCGGCAGGGACGCAACTGTCTGGGGCCTTCCTTAGCCTATCGTGACTGTCCTTATACGATCTTTTGCCGTCTAAGGTTTCTAAAGAGTACCGGTCTCCTTCTAAGATTTCCGCTACCACGAATGGGCCCCTGTACTTGGGGTCCAACTTCGTCTGGTTTCGCTCTTCGTTCTTCCGCAGCACGAGGTCGCCAAGGCTGAACCGAACTATCCTAGCTTTCTTCTTATCGAATCTGCCTTTATCGTATTTGGCACTCGCCTCTATGTTTCTTAGGGCTTGTTGTCTTGCTTCGGCCACGTCTATCGTCTTTTCTTCTACGCTGTCTGGTACTATCAGGTCGTACGGTCTTACCGCTTTACCAATCAGCAGTTCTAAGGGGCTCGCCTTGGTTACGCGGTTGGTGGTGCAATTTAGAGCTAGTTGTATTTCTCCGACCGCGTCTTGCCACGGCCGCCCGGTCTTCTCTACCGTTGTGAACATGTTCTTTAGTGTGCTCATTACTCGCTCTACCTGTCCGTTGGCCCTGCTCGCACCGGTTGCTATCAGGTGAAGCTTGATGTTTCTACTTCTGCAGAAGCTTTGGAACTCCCTGCCTGTGAAGCACCTTCCTTGGTCCGCTATCACTCGGCAGGGGCTGCCGAATAAGAATATAGCCGTCTTGAGAGCTTCGACGGTGCTGCTGGAGTCTATCTTCCGGGTATGACGCAGGTGTACAAATTTGGTGAAGGCGTCAACCAACACGACGACATACTCCTTTGAGTCCCCCTTCCCGCTCAATTTGCCCGTGATATCCATATGCACGGTGTGCCAAGGTATGCTAGTCTTGGGTATGGGGTGTAGTTCAGCCTGTACCTTGCCCGAACTGGCCTTCGAAACCCGGCAAGCATGGCAGTTCTCGACGAACTTGCGAACATACTTCGCCATCCCCTCGAACCAATAATGCTCGTACAGTTTCTCCAGCGTTTTGTTCCATCCCAGGTGCATAATTGACTGGTGCACATGGTTGATCACCGACCATCTAAAACTTCTCGGGACAATGGGCAGGCACAGGGTCTTGCCTCTTCTTTGTATTTTGCGGTACAGGGTGCCGGAACGCAATTCGTAGGTGTTCGCGACGTCCTCGGCGAGCTCTGCGCTCTTTAGTTTGCCGACGATTTCGGGATTTCGGGATCGCGGCGTTGTTCTGCTAACAGCCGGTCTCCGGAGATCTCGGCCATGTTGATCTCCTTCTCTGCGACTTTATTGGCTACACGGTGGTTCGCGTCTACGGGGTTTCGCGAAAAGAAGTCTACGTGGGCCATGCGCTTACCCTCTCGATACGTGATGTCAAAGTCGAACGTTTGTAGGTAAGCCCACCACCTATGAACCCGGTCGTTCAGGTTTACTTTGTTACTAGAGGCTTTCAACGAGTTACAGTCGGTAACAACTAGGAACTTCCGCCCGTGCAGGTAGTGTCGGAAATGCTTAACGGCGTTCACGACCGCTAACGTTTCCAGCTCGTAGGAATGATACCTAGACTCCGCGGGGCTGGTCCGCTTGCTGTAATACTCGACTACTCTATTCCTACCTTCGACTTTGTGCATCAGGATAGCTCCATATCCTTCCGAGCTGGCGTCAGTATGTAGTTCTATGGGGTGATTGGGGTCAAATAACATTAGCACCGGCGCGTCGGTCAGGACGGAAATCACCTTCTGTCTTATCTTTTCGTGCCGATCCGTCCAAGTGATATGCTTGCTACTAGAGGTGAGTGCGTATAGGGGTTTCATCACTTGTGAAAATTTGGGAATGAATGTCCGGAAGTAAGAGGCCAGGCCTATGAACTGCCTGAGCTGCGTGACGGTCGACGGTGCAGGTAAAGCATTCAGGGCTTGTATCTTTCCCGGGTTTGGACGAACTTCTCCGTTACGAACTACGTATCCCAAATAAAGCACCGACGTCTTCAGGAAGGAGCATTTCGCGAAGTTAAAAGAGAATCCGGCATTCGCGAGGGTGTCCAGTACAACTTGCAACCTTTCTAGTGATTGATCTATCGAGTCGGCGGTGATTAGGACGTCGTCCAGGTAGACAACGACGTAGGAATACGCGAGGTCGCCCAATGCCCGGAGGATGGCCCTCTGGAAGACGGAGGGCGCATTTTTCAGTCCAAACGGCATCGTGATGTATTCGTATTGACCATCGGGGGTAACGAACGCGGTATACTCTGTCGAGTCAGGGTGGATGGGGATTTGATGGAACCCGCTGGCCATGTCCAGGGTGATGAAGTATTTCGCGTTTTGTAGTCTCGCGATTTGGTCCGCGATAAGGGGTAAGGGGTATCGATCCGCGACCGTGTCTGTGTTCAGCGCCCGGAAATCTACGCACAGTCTGTCTGAGCCGTCCTTCTTTTTCACGAGTAAGATGGGGCTCGCGAACGGTGAGTTACTGGGTCGCACAATTTTCGCTCTAATCAGCTCGCCTATTTTCTCGCGCACTATCCTCCGCTCTTCCTCGCTAAGTCTGTAAGGGCTCCTTTGCACGGTAACATTAGGGTCGATTAGCCGTATCTCTAACTGGCCCGTGCTTACGCGGGTACGGGGGAAGCCCGTAATGAACGAATCTTTGAATTGTTCGAGAACCGAAATTAGTCGACTTTTGTCACTACCGACTACGTCCGTGTCGACCGCATTAATATCAACCTCGGCTTCGGGGGTTCTACTACAGGTATTAACTATCTTTGTTTTACGTTATTTCGCGTGATATTTACGTCGAACCCCTGGCTCAAAATCTCGCGACCGATCATGATATCGTACTTCAGATAACTATCGGAAAGGACGTGGAAAGCTATCTCCAATGTAAAACCGTTAATGCCTACAGTGGACAAGATCTGGGATGTACTCTTAACACACGTGTTCCCTATTCCTCGCATTACCACTATACCCATCTTCCTTTCACCGGAAAATTTCGAGGCGGCGGATTCCTTGATTAGCGAGCATTCGGCTCCGGAGTCGAAGTAGAACGGGTACGACTCACCCCGATGGCTCAATTCGCCCGTTGGGGACTCCACCGCGCAAACGTCGACTCGCCGGGTATTGTCGGAGTCAGATGCCCGCTCCCGCGGTGATGGACAATCGGACGCGATGTGGCCCTCCCCGCGGCACCTAAAACAGAACACCTTGGACGGTGCAGCCGGTCGACCTCCTTCTGGGCGTCGCGCGTTCTTCGGTGGCCCGCTCTTTATCCTCCTGCGGCAGTCCGCCAGTTTGTGTCCGAGAGCGCCGCAGTAGTGGCACCTGGGCCGACTAGCGGAAGGCTTGAATCGTTTGGCTTCTGGGCCCGTCGGCGGGTCGCTTGTCGGGGATGCCAGCCCCTTCGCGAAAGCGACAGCTCTCATTTCCTCTAGAAACTGGCCCTTGGTCTTGATGTCTTTCCCAACCGCTATCTGTTCGATGCGATGGTCTCGTGGGCTCAAATGATTAAGAACGACAGCGTTGATTATTTCAGCCACAGTGGCATTCTGCCACTTCGTCTCCAGGAGGGAACGGACGCGAATGGCATAAGCATCCATGTTTTCGTCCTCCTGTTGTGGTTCCCGGAGCATGTTCATCAGCGTCGTCGTCGCCGTCTCTTTGCTACCAAACCGCGTAATAAAAAGCTCCCTGCACTTTGGCCAGGTAAACTCGTCGCCGGTCACTATCTGCGTGAGCCAGTGTGCCGCCCGACCCTCTAGAGCACTATTTAACGCAGAAACTAGCGCGCTGTCCCGTAGAGGTTATCCTTCATGAGTAGGTCAACGGCCGAGCACCACGCGGCTGGATCGGCGCCCGCGATCGCGGGGTTAAAGCGCGGTAGCACTATGTTCCTAGGTTCCACTCTCGGTGGTGGCACTAGCGGCTTCACTATCTGTTGCACAAGGGTTATGAGTCCTTCCATAGGATCAGGTTGGGGGCGTTCGGCGAGTTGCCCTGAGGGGCAGCCATCGTTGCAATATCACGCAAACACCGTTTATTAACACAAATATCGAGAGTACAGAACCGGCGATCAACGCGGGGATTAGATGCTCGCGGTACTGGTGACGATGGTCTCCGGTTCGGTTACGAATACGCGGCCGACGGGGTGATAGATATGCTTAGTAGAACTCAAACGTGCACTGCTCCTGATCGTAAGACGCTCCGTGCTTCCTCGCTCAGATCTCTAGCAAGAATGCCCCAGTGCCCGTCCCGAGGATGCCCGACCCTCGTGTCTCCATCGGTCGCTTTTGGGACCAACCTGCCTGTCCATTAGGAAACTCTTAATTGCCGGACGTGACCTAGGTTTTATGGCGGATCCTCGGGCTAGCGGTACTCGTGTCGCGCAAGTGCCTCAACTTTGGGTATTCATTGTCTGAGGGGCCCGTTGGAATGTTTTACTGCCCGGTACTTCCTGTACTGGAGGTCATACTATCGCTCTATACCTTTGCTAGACAAAGCGCCCGTCCCGTCGACCGCGGCTACGTTGGGCGACGGGCCGTCGCCCCGAGCCAAAGCTCACCATCACCAGTCTCGAACGATTACAATCGGATTAGCTAACTGTCATTGTTTGACTACAGCTATAGTAGACCCTGGAGTACACTGTTGCTGGACTATCCCAAATTCTAGGTGTTCCGGTGTTCTTCCCTCTCCGATAAATATGTTGATACGTTGCTCAAAACAATGAAAAATCGCTCTTATGAATGGTTCTATAGCATCAATCAAACGAACAAGCTATATAGACTTAATGTCTCTTAATAAGATATGTTATTCGTATGACACTGTGATACATTTGAGACAATAATTTGGAAGATAAACTAACATAGCATAAAAGAACGCATGGAATGGATATAAAAAGTCGCAGTAACATGAAGAAGGAACATCTCATAATAATTAGAACGTAATTGTTTTGAGCAGCGTGTTAACATAAGCGAGGACCATTGTGACACTTCGTAAATAGTAAATAGTAGCTATGTATACCTCGAACATTTATGCAGTTGTAGGCAATTCAAAGAGTTACACATAGCGCACTATTCGGTTTTTTCCTACAATTTAACATACACACGCACGCATTAAAATTCCCTCAATTTTCCGAATGCTAGTAAAATTTTTGTTTATAATAAATATGTTTATAACATTCTTCTTTCCACGTGTTTGCCTTATACTAGCAGCTTCCTTTTACGCAAATGTCAATCATATGAAAAACGTCTTGTGTAAATCGATAGATGAGTTTATTATCTTTTTTGTCAATCGATAAGCGTGCAGGATGTTAATAAAGCGACTGAAGGGTTTAGAAGCTCAATGTTCACAGAGTGAAGTAAAAAATGCTTAACACGCTGAATGCCACGGGGGTCACCGGTGACAACTTGTCGGTAGCGCCATGGGAGCCATTATTACCGGCACGCCAATATTAGTAGAAATACATAATTTGAACAAATGTCAATAATTATAAATTTTTCATTATTACCATCGTTACTACAATGGTGTAACGAAATTAATGCAATATAAAACATAAAAATAGTTGTATTTATACATGAAATATAGACCTATTATGTACGCATATTGTTATTATCATATTAGATAAACTGCTCAAAGAACTTTCCTCTGTCTGACAGTACTCGACATCGTTTGGAGGGATTTGATAAAAATGTATCGTCAGTGGAATTGCTTGTCGCATAGTCTCCATTTGAAATTATATTAACTTTAAGGGCTAACTAAAAAATAGAAAACATGAAGTGCAAACATTTGTGTAGCATATAAAAGTATAATAAACGCTCTTACTTGATTGTTACACGCTCTAGACAAGAATAAACACGTGGAACAATTATTTAGTAACACGAAGAAACAATATGAGATAATTGATAATCGCAAAAAATAAGTGAATCGCGCGAAATCGCACTTCAGCGCCATGGGGGTTACTGGTGACCCCTGTGAGATAATTCATTAAACATGATTATACACCGCAGCTTATCTCTTGTAAGTAATATTTCAACATTATTTACATCGCATAATAAAAAATTCATCATGACGCCACGGGCAATCCCTGTAACTCTAGCGTGGCATTCAACGTGTTAAAGATTAAAACCTCTAAGATCAATTCTTTCGTTGTATGATTTAATTTTGTATCTCACCGTATAGATACTTTTAGCAATTTAAATTTGTTCGCAGTAAACAATGAATATGGAAAAAATGGCAACTATTGAATATAAAATAGGTACTCACCTAAAGTGTGTAAATTGTAATGCTAGTTGTATATAAACATCTGGACTAATCTTGTGGGATTTTATAAATTCCTTCGAATATTCTTGAAACCATAAAATACAAAGGTCCAGGTCCTCCACCAGTCTATTAATACAATTATTATTATATATTACATATTATATGTTATTATTATTTTTTTTAAACTATAATTATTAGTTATTATTTTTTTTACTATATTTAATTAATAATTGTATGTTATTATTAACATCTATTATTAATATAAACGGGTAAAATATTCGATCGAGTTTGTTTCTTATGAATGTTTAGTCCTTAACGCTCCAAATGTGCCTCTCACTCACCACCGACGTGCGGCGCTCTACTCTTTAATAAACCATTTTCGTATTACTTTTATAACAACTCAATAGTTTTATCATTTCCTTTGGAATATCTTTTCAAATATTTACGACGATCCTTCGCAAGTAGTCAAATAAACGACACCCGAATACGGGTTACGCGGCCCTACCGGAAACTTTGCTGACACCCGAATACGAGTGTCGTGGCAGTTGTCACAGGGTAAATTTGACTCCGATAAGATAGTTAATCCCAACCGTCTTATCATGAGTTACCGCCAGGGTAACATCCAATCACTCTAAACATGATACATCCGTACAACCAAAATCCAGAGTAACATCCAACCATATGATAGATCCGCACGACCAAAGTTTTTCTCCCACTCCAACAAATAAAAGAATATAAATACTCCGCCCGAAATCACCCGAGCTAGTCTGCCAGTTTGCAGTCTGCATAATTCAAAACTACCCAAAACTTTAAAAGTCTATCGTTATGAACATCATAACATCATAAAAAGAACATCATAAAAAGTTTATTATCAATCATTGTATAAGTATGTGGAAATAAAGAGCTCGATCTCCTGTTTTGAGATCGACACTTTTTCAATAATTTGTTAAATTATTACGCGACATAGTCAACGTGTTAACGTTGGTCGCCCAGCGCAATTCGGCTAAGTTTCCCGCGGGGCCCAAATCCGACCGTCGGTACGCTCTCATGGCAGATATCCCAGATCTTTCATTTAGTCGAGAAGCATACTTCTTGTGAGACGCACATCAGCGATTTTGTCATCCTTAAAATGTTCAGTAGATAGCGTGGAAATATATTTGAAAGTGAGGAGAGTAGTATACAATAATGGAAAAACTGGTATGTGATACTGGAAAAACAGAAGTGACCAGATGGCCTCATATGCCACTACGATACAGAAAAGCATCAAGTAGTATCGGAAATTATCACTACATTTACATTTGTTCTTAGGAACAACTGTAGTAACTGCTCATATTGTATACCAAACAGCCACAAACAAAAAAATTCAAATAAGAAAATTTCGGGAAATTTTCGTTTCCGAATGATCCAATGTGTCCTCAGGAAATACTGTGCCCGACAACCATCGGAAAAAAACGAAGGTGTCCCGCCATTTGGAGATTCGTAAGAATCAGCAGGGCAAGCCTATAAAAAGGATGTGCGCCCTATGTTACGAGAAGAAGAGGCAAACTGTCGCACGCCAAGAAGCAAGAAAAAACGTAAAAAGAACTGCAACATATTGTTCGAAGTGTACAAAATCGCCCCAAATGTGTTTGGAATATTTTAACGAATACCATGCGACATAGCATAATGTAATATTTTATCCAGAATATAAATTAATAAAAAGTATGGTATAATGTATTTTTAGTATTTTTATGTTATATATCCTATATATAATATTCTATATTTAATTAACTCCAACAAGAAGGGCGTCACCCATATTTGGGTTACGGGGCCCCCACGGAAGCATACCAGTCACACAGATATGGGTGACGTAGCGACCAACGTGTTAAAATCTGACACTTAAAAACTTACAAGTCGAAGTATGATGAGAATAAGTTGGAGTTGCCGGTCGATATTCACAATTAAAAGTCGGAGCGTTAAGGGTTAGTATCGTCATTGATCGTGAGTGTAAAGATCTCAATCTGTATACAAAATGCAATCTATATACAAGTGCAAAATTAAAATACATGAAAGTAATATAGATTTCAAACGATATAAAGATTCCATCACTCAAAATATGATGAAAGTCAAGGATAAGAAAATTGCTTTGCTTCGTTTTTCAGAACGTCGAGATTAAGACTTTAGGAACCGGACCATAGTATAAAATGTTAGGAAAAGTAAAGTTTAACTACGAAGTTTTTTTGACAATCGAGAATGTTTCATCGTTACTCACGCGTCGAAAGATATCATTGCATCTTGGATATCGCTGAGGCTTTGTTCGGATAGGTGCCATTCCAGCTTTTCTGGCGCAGGTAGATGCGAAGGTACCGTAGTTTCCTCGGGTGGCGACATGGCATCGACCTTTTCTGTTAGTTCTTCGAACGTAATAAAAATTGCTGGACCTTCGCCGGCCGAATGTTCGTAGTTCATGCCCCACATTCCGTCCTTGGTAAACAGACAAGTGAAATAGAGTATACAAATAACGTGAGATGATACGTATAATAGTCGATCTAACCCTTAGCCGTCCTCGTTTCAATTTGACACACTTTTCCGGTAGAATATTATATTATTCGGCCATTTACAGAACAATTTTCCTGAAATTTGCTGACTTTGACACGCGAACGAAATCTGCCACCTGTGAAGGAGAACTGAAGAGCGCTTGTGGAAAACACTGTAAGCGTGAAAATTGGAAAATTTTGAGTTTTTAGCGGAAAATGCTCTACATGATAATACTGCAGCACAGGATCGAAGTGCAATTTCTCTTTCTAAATGTTATTTCTATAATAAATAATTTTGTTAAATACTAAATAACAGTTAGTTTTTACTTTCTATAGGAAAAGATATAAAAATTAATAGAGAAGAAGGAAAAGAAACCTCACGCGTCAATGTAATCCAAATTCACGAAAAAGAAAAGTGTATTCGTGGGAAAGCCTGTATATATCACCCGTTAGTTGTAAGGAAAACTCGATGTTCCATTCATTTAGACAGATAGCATAGACAAAAGCCAAGAAACGATTGAACATTTCACTAAGTGCCAAACATCAAACTTTTTAGCACAGAGAGAAACCTTCTGGAACTTATTTTTGAAATTTCATTTGTTTTGTTTACTATAAAATCTTAAATGTACGAAATAATCCAAATGCGTCACAAAATTTTCCATTTTTAGAACTGTTGAGATATGTGTAATTTTCTGTGCTGGACTGAGTTAAGTGCGTAGTACAAATACTTATATGTATATATCAGTGTGTGGAAGTATGTGTGTGCGCGCAGCGTCTCGAAACAAAGAAATGTAAACAGTCAGTCGGTTAAGAGTCGTCGATGAAGAGTCGGGTATAGAAGGTGCTGAGACGTGTGCAAGTGTGTATCGATAAATATATAAAGAATCGTCCATGTAATAAATATATCATTATTTTAGTAATAACTGTCAATATAAATTTAATGTTCCTATAACATTATTTCGGCTTCAAAGATCCACAATTCTCAACAAGAACTAATATGTTCATCAGAAAGGGAATTGTTTTAGTAGAAAAGTTGTATGTGCTTCTTAGTTGTAGAAAAAACTGAATGTGTCATTCATTTTAAATTTGCATGCATTGTAAATACCAATACTGTTTAGTCCTAAATAACTTATATAAAAATAAAAAAATATGGTTTTTCAAAATGTTCTTTTTATGTTCATTATTAAGCTATATCTTATAACGTTCCGAGTAAGTATTGTTATAAAATTGGTGATATTTAGTGTCTATGTGTTCGACCATGTCTATCGCATGTCTATCGTTTTTAATGGCACCTATATTGAGTGCAATATTGTTCGTATATGCAGAGACAATGTTGGAGTAGTAGTAATTATTTGGAAATAGAAATTATCTCTTCAATTTTATACTACAGTGTTCCCATTAGCAAGTAGGTCATTACGCGATAAAGGAGCAACAGTTTTTTATTTTTCCACTTACAGTGTTGTCTACAAAATATCTCCAATCATTTCCATCTTATCGATGTTCTATCAGTGTATCAAGTTCACACACGAAGGATACATTAAGTGGCGAAAATGAGTTAGTCGTTACTGATTGTTACGAATTCGGTGGATCGAATTCAGGATATTGCATCGGGAGAGAGGATAAAGCGATCAGGATGCTTTATTGGCTCAAATATAATAGCATGAAACGAGAGCAGAAAGAGAGAAATTACAAATTATCATGGAAATGTGCTAGCGACCGTAATAGAAGTAACGACTATATTATCATCGAAGTAACCACCAGTTATGTACGTGTACATATGTTTTCGAAGTTTTCTTCCCATTCCTATGCGGAATGACAAACCGACCTAGGAACTTGGATGGGAAAATGAAACAGATCGCTCGAATAAGAATAACTCTCGAGTGGGCAGAAATAACGTTGCGCGGAGAAAAAGTTGTTGCTTCAATGTGAAACTACAATTTTTCTCTTAATCGGGTATAGCGTGTAGTTGTAGGTAGGTATATACCTTGCCAAGAATAGCATGGAAAGTTTTATCGAACCAACGATTTGCACCCAAATGTCTGGAACCTCCGCCGTGGAGAACATGATGAAGCACGTTAGCGTAATCTCGGTCGCCGATCCATCGATCTTCCTTGTTCAGGGGATTATTGAACGTCGTTGGCAGTACATCGTCGTCGATGCATACCACGCACAGACATCTCTCCAGCAATTCCAGATTGTGCCGATTTTGCTCGTCTGCAAAATTCTTTTGCCTTTATTTCTTTCTTTGGGTTATATTATCGTTTATTACTCACGTAATTACAGTTTCCTATTAGAATGTGTTTCTTGATTGTGTATTTAATAAGAGCAAGGGAAAATCTCGCACAATTGACTAGCAACGATTCTTCCATGAAAATGGCATACTGTCGATACATTGTCGACGTTATAAGAACTCTTAGTGATGTATGTAACTTTGAAATGTATTGCTTCAGTAAAGTCTGAATCCATAAATTTTATCGTTGGTAATCGAGATAAAATAATTATAGGCATACGGAATATCTTATTTTTCAAAATTTACTGTTATTCAATCATTTTTTTTAGTCGACTCGTTTGAGCTCAATAATTTTTACTCCTCGTTCCTCGATTCAATATGAATGCTTATTTGCAAAAATTTGTCAACCTGTGCACGAAAATTCTAGCAAATTTAATAACGTTAATATAACACAATTTTGTTCGTAAAACGGTTCGTGAAATATTTCATTTTATTACCTTTCAAATTAGAAATAGCTACAAATTACCTTTTTCATTTTATTTTTTGTCAATGTAGTATGAAGTTGTTCCAAATCAAACTTTAATGCAATGAAACAAAAAGTGCAAATTTAATAATTACTTTATAATCATATAAATTAGAATCTTTAGTAATAAAACATGGAATACAACAATTGCATACATATGCACAAGACTATTGCATACATATAGATAAATTTACAAACATTTACAATCTTTTCCTTCTCAAGACAAGAGGCATAAACTTTAATTTGTAAAAATTTTAGAAATGTCGTTTATTGGCTGGTCATGTAATAAAATTTTTCGGTTGAAGATAATGACCTGATAAAGGGTTAAAGATACTTGCTCTGCACGACGAGGGAACGAACCCAACCACGTATCGTCGTTAGCTTGTTACACCTTCATTCGATTTATAGACGTAGGTCGTAGGTTGTCATTGGGTAAGGTCGGGTTACGAGGATAATGGGAATATTGCGAATATTGGCGAGAGCAGAACAGCCGGTTAATTATGCCGTAGGAGGGTATGTAGCAGCAAGGGTTGCCGGAGAACTTGCAACAAGATTACTCTAACTGCTTGGCAATGGTGTGAGTCGTACCTTCGTTTGTACAGAGTATATCGATATCAGCAAATGGATATAAATATTTCTTGTTCTTTTTTCTTTAACATTTTATAATATGCTGCAATCTAATAAACTTTATAGTTCGAAAATCTCTATAAGACTACAACTTTATTCATTTGTGCTGCGAAAACCTCTAGAAGTCGAGATAAAACTCACTTTAACTCGAATTATTTGCCACCTGTCCAGATGCGTTATTTTACCTCTGAAACTTGAATTTGCAATAGCCAGACCTTTGCAGGTCGAAGTTTATCTCTGCAAGTCGAAATGCACCTATAGCTATGCCGCGTATCACAAGATGTGAGAAACCAATCCTTCGATATTGTTTCCTTTCTTCTAACCGTTAGGATCGCCTCTAATAACGTAAGACGACACAGGTTGTATTCTTACTGCTTCGCCCTTCGAACACGCGCGTAAAAGGCTAATCGTTCATCAGTCGAACGCGTAAATGCCATGTTCTACGTCTGTAGCTTCTGCAATTGTGTACATCGAATAAAATGTGTTCTAAGCGGAAGCTTAAAATACTAAATTGTGCCTTCGTACGAAGCTTCCGCATGTCGAATTTTCATTCGCTAAACTTTTTTTACTCGGAAATTTCGGCAAGTCGTAACCTCTATAACTCGAAGATTTTATTTTTAGTTGGATGTTTTAATTCCTGTATTAATATATCAGTGTGACTATTGCAAGGGTGTTGTATTGGTAAATTAATCGCATAATTACTGTTAAAGAGGAAGTTATAAACATACGTACGTCTGAGTAATTCTTCTCTAGCTTTTGCCCAAGCTGGTCTTTTCATCGTTGTGAGGATACCGACTGGCGGAGTTCTAGGATCAGCTTTAGTTGCCATGATCTTTAGAATTTGTTGAACTAATTCGGCTTCAGTTATGCGCCCTCGGTCGGAAGCCCTAACAGGCACGCTATAAAACTGTGAAAAAGTTCACTCTCTGAATTTATACATATCCATTGATCCGAGTATCTCGTTAAATATTGCAGCGATGAGAAAATAACGATTTTGTGAATGTCAAATCAGTTTGCACACTGTAGTATTATTGCTTTATTCGACTAAATTAATGGAAGAGTGTTTGTACAAAACACTGTAAGTGCCATGATAGAAAAATTCTGATCTTTTGGTGGAAAATGTTCCACATATCAATGAGAATACTGTGGTATAGAATTTAAGTGGAATTTTTCTTTCTAAATAGTTATTAATAATGCCAGAAAATGATGTCACAACGTCGCCCCTGCAGAAAAAAATGTGCCAATAAACATTAGTTAATTGTCTCTTGGCTTTTGTCTTATGCCATCTATCTAAACGAATGGAATATTCTTTTCTTACAACTAAGAGGTGGCACATACAGGCTTTTCTCCAGATACCATTTTTTTTTTATGAATTTCGACTACGTCAATGTGTAACATCGATAAGATTTCTCTTCCTCCTGAAAAATTTGTTTCTTAGCATTTACAGAATTTTTTTACCAGCACTCTTCGATGATTCATATTGGAGATTTCGAAAATTGACTTTGAGGGCTGTTTTCAGTCTTTTAACGTGCATGATTGCTGATAAAAATATGTAATATGTAATGTGTAATATGTTGATATTTAGATCTTACATCTACATATATTCTATAAGCTTATACATATTTTTTGTTTTTGGCACCTTCAAGTGTTTCTTTGTCACGTTATTTATGTATCTTATATACGTAATATATGAGTGGATAACTTGTGTTCGTCTAATCTTTCAATTCCAGAGCCCGAAATTCAATTTCGCAAAGTGCATTCTTGCACTGTTTATATTTACCAATTTTTGAACTGTATCTATAAAATGTCTATCAATGTTTTCATATTTTATAACCATATATGTACATATAAAATATACGAATTATGTATATAAGAAAATTTAAAACAGCGATAAAAGAACTAGTACCGTATTAAGAAGATAATTCTTTTTCAGATTTGTATTTCTTACAATTTCCAGTTTCAAATGACGAGATCATTTAAAAATTTTGTATTCTCCAATTTTCAAAAGCAAGTAATTTTAGGTGAGGAAAACGTTGGTTGAGAAGTTCTTAACTATTTGATCGAATTATATTAGAAAATTGTTATATTATTAAATAATATTATGAAATATTCGTGCACTTACTTAAGCTTGCATAACTTAAAATAAGTAAAGCGTAAATAGGAATCAAATTGCACGTGTATGAGTGGAACAGCTGGCGTGAAACGGTATTTCTGTAAAATAAATATGAAACGAAAAGAAATGAGAATGACAAGGGAGAACAAAAGATCTTCAATTGGATATTGTTTGAGAAGATTTGTTTTAATATGTACTGACGTATACAGTATGTCCGCGTTAAATGTATACGCACAATTTTTTATGCAAATGTCTATGCAATTATTTGATGTGTAAGTATCAAAAGTACAAAAAGATATTTCAGATAAAAGTTGTGTGATATCGAAGGTGACTTAATCAGGTGTAATCAGTTTTTCTGTAGAGAGGTCATATTCTGTAGAGAATCATACAACTTTAAATACAATACAGTTTTCAATGGAATCATTTAGTTTGAAATACAATAGTCAAGTCGATAGCATACAACTTTTGCTTGAAACATTTTTTCATATTTTTGATAATTACAGAAATAATCGTATATATATACTTAAAACGTACACACTGGATGCGTATGTATGGCAGATGAAAATTTTTAGATAGATATATATATAGGTAAATGTAAAAAGTCAATAAATACGTGCATGTGTAAATGTAATATCTGAATATAAAAAGGATCTATGAAGGATCCATGAAGGATCTATGAAGGATGAAAAATCTAAAAAGGGTCTATATAGAAAAATTTTGCTGGACGCAAAGCATGCGTATTTGGAGAGACTAGATTCTTAATAGATTGTTATTAATTCCATCTTTACTTGGTCATTAAATATCACGGTATCTTCAAATGTATGTTTGAAATTTAAGTATAAATTCCATCTATTAACATAGCCACGAATCCTATTACCAAAAAAATCGATATAGTGGCGAAAAGACGTAGTAAAGCAATAGAATGTATTTACTCATTACTAAAGGTCCTTAGATCACGTCGCTAGAATTTCACGTAAAATGTTTCGTTTCGAGTATTTAGAAATATACCTGATTATGGTGAGCAACGATGATATGATTGCCCGATGTAGTTCTATCAAGAATAACTTGCTCGTCACCGTTTGACCCTGGTCGTCGATATATTCGGTACATTTGGTAATGTTGGGCCATGCACAGAGGTTGCATAGTCTTTCCATCTTTCGATTTCACTTGTTCAATTTCCAAACCGGATCTGCGATAAGAAAATATTGCACTTGTATAATTTTAACCATCTCATTATCATAGTTACCGATCTTCTTCTTGCAAGAATTTTTCTTCCTCTTTGCTTTATCGTTGACTAAATGAAAGTTCGCATTTTCTTTTACGAGACAGATACATATACAAGGGTCAGTCAGATATAAACCGAACTTTATATTTCTTTATATTTTGCATAGTTTTATTTAATAATTCATTTAAAATAACTTTATTTAAGAATATTTTATAGTTTTGTATTTATATATTATAGTTTTATATTTCAGTAAAATATTTCAGAAAGAACAATCGAGTTATTTTTCGACGTATTTCGACATATTCGAGTTATTTGTCTCTATATACTTTTGCCAGAGGATCGGTAATTTTTTCATTCCAGTTTCGTAGAAAGTGGAGGGCTGAGTCAGAAGCCAATTGCACGCGAATTACTCTATTTCCTCGTTGCTGCTGAAACGTCGTTCTCCTGATCCTCTTTAAGTAATCGCTGTCTTGCGGAACCGTAGCTCCTTCTGAATGATGGAAACCACGTTTCCATGATTAATATTAACTTTCGGGCAGATTTTGTCGATTGTTATGCGTCGATCGTGCTCGATCAGTTCCCCAACAGCATCGATGTTTGCTGGCGTTACACTTGTCTCACGCGTCACGGACGCGACGTGTTTTGAACGTATCGACGTCCACTGGGAAACGTCACGCAAACACTCGGGTTCTCGATAATGTTTCATCCCCAAACTGTAGTCGCGATTTATGCAAAATTTCAGTGAGTTTTGTGCCCTCAATGATTAAAGCTTAATAATTATTGTTACGCCGGGCCTCTCTGCCTGGCCCAGGTCACACACCGCGGGCCAGACGGACACCAGATGTCCGCTTTTCCGTACGGCGTACCCTCAATATCCTTAAGCACCCGTCATAAACCCGAGTCACTTGCCTGCAAAGGTCCTTTAAACAAAACAAACATCTGGTTCTGAGGAATTTCTAAACACTATTGTCTACCACGGCTGGACAAGGGAAAGTTGGTTTTTCTCACGCACGCTGCAACTTTCCTCCCACTAACCACTTTCTCTCGAGGGCAGTTAAGACCCTTCGTTTAACCAATTAAAAACGAAGCCTATTCCCTCACTCTCCTAAATAACATCGGCACCAACAAATCCGATGGTCCCGGGCGCTAGACACACCCATCCTTAGCTTTCCTCGGACACAGCATCGTCACTCAACTTCACTTCTTCTACATCGTTGGAAAAGTCAACTACTAAGTATACGCTAATGCCCAACGGGGCAGTCTAAGCATAACGCGAGAGTCGGTCTCGGTATTGTCGAGCATACATTTCCTCTCCTAAATCTCATAGTGCTACGTCCACTAATACACTAAATCTAATTATAAGAGCCCTGCTCTAACGCACATATCTATCTTAGCTTCGTGCGACAAGTTGTTAATTACTTATTTCTCTCCGTCAGTGTAATCTAAGTGCTGGAAACATATAATTTATAATTCTGTGAATCCCAGGGTTATACAACCTCAATCACCCCTATTATCTCAACGGAAATCAGGGGATCGATCAATTCGTGGTGTCGATTGTTATAATCGTAACGGGGATTTACGACCCCCGTTGACGTCTCTCCTTGCGATTACGTCTCCCCGCAATTGGTCGAAACTTACAATTATAACTTGTGCGTCGAAAGGCGGTACTACTGTCTCGCTCATTGTATTATCGACCGAAGAAACGATAAACAGAGCGTCACGTGAAGTGGTGTCAACGTTTTTAAAACACGGCTGTTTGAACTTCCACGCAGACCCATATGGATAAGCGACATTGTGCAAGTGTATATTCTATAAATATTAGGTGTACAAATGTATGTCGGGTTATGATTAGAATTTTGTAACAACTCTTCACGTGAATTAGCCATTGTTTCACAAAGCCGAGATTATATTTACACGTATATACAAGACTATCACAAAGCTTAACAAATAATAAGTCTAATGAATAATAAGTTTGACGAATGATAAAGTTAGTGAATAATAAATTGTACGAATGATAAGTTTAATGAACACTAGTAACAATGTTTTTGGGTTCAAACGAATCCACGGTCAACGGGATAACTCTTTACTAAGCGTAAACTAATCTTAGGCGCAAAATACGATTGTTGAAAATGCTCGATGTGTCACTCTCCAAGGCAATCGCACGAATGTCAGCCTCGTGGAGATTTTTCTCGCTGTATGATTGCATTTGTTTTCTATACTCTTCTCTATATACTCTTTTCTATACTCTTTTCTATACTATTTGTTTTCTATATAAGCATCGAGAAGGTTGCAAACGCCCGTTGCTAGGCAGTCTCTGCCTGAAGTTTGATACACACTCGTTGGAAGCATCGAGAAAGTTCCAAACGCCGTTGCTAGGCAGTTTCTGCCTGGAGTTTGATTATTAATACAATGTACGTCCCATTGTATCGGCACCTCCGAGGCAACATCATACGTGGCTAGGCCCGCTCCCTAGGCCGCATGCCGCCACAACCACATTTCTCGGAAAACCCATACAACCACTCCAGACCTCTGTTAGGCAAAACGTCCATCCCGTGACCGTGGCTACGTTCGGCGACCAATTGTCACCTCGAACCCAATCTCGCTATCACAAATCTCGAACAATTACAGCTATGATAAAATCTAAGCTAGAGTACTAGAGGATGTTCCCAAAAATTTCCAAGGAAAGGCTTCGGCTTTCCTTTCATCTCCGACATGTATAACTCCAATTTTTCAACGAACCCGAGGTTTACTTGAGAAAAGATACAGAATGTTATTCAGTCAAACTATTCGCCGTTGCTTTCTATAATTTTGAGTCATCTATCAGCGAAAAGATGAATTATGTCAAATGTGTCTTTAGACGAGATCTGATCTTCAACGATTTATTCCATCCGGTGACTAGTTGAAAAAGTGAGCATCGAATAAAGCGTGTTGCAGTGATCGGAACTGGTAGTCATCTAAAGCAATAATGTCTAGCGAATAAACTGGCTCCAGCAGCATGTTCTACATAAGACTCGTTGCCACGTCTTCTGTCGTAGAAGCAGTGTGATCCAGTATTGTCGTGCAGAAATTTCACAGGACGTTCTCCTTTGTTTTGAACGTTCCATTCTTCCATAATGAAATTCATCATTAAGGTCATAGAAAACAAAAACAAATACTTTGTTTGAATAATAATAATTTTTTAAATAAATTTCCAGCTCCATCGAAAAATTTTGATTATTCATTTATATACATCTAATAACATATGATTAATACGTATATAAAATGAAATCTGACTCCTTATTGGTGCGATTTCTTCAATCGCCAAATCGAAGAAAAAGAACTGCAGTACCTTTTCTGTAATTTATCGCCAGTATGTTTCTCATAACCGGTCGATCGTCATCTCCACTGTTGAGTGGAATTCCCCTCCACAACTATAAAAAAGTTAAAACTGAAATGTGTAATCCGATTTCAATCGTCCATGAGACAATGATGAAACTATTCCTTTTCTGATTGTTTAAAATCAATATTTTACTAACATATTTGTGAGATTTTTCTAGTTAAAATGAGACCAAACAAGATATAGCTTAAATTACATTTATATGTACAGTAAACAGGCGATAATTGCAGAAAAATAACCCCTCGTTGATTGTGTCACAGACGAAATTCGAGCAACTGTATATAACAAACCGAAATTCCGAACGCCTTATCGCGTGTGACCGTCCGGTCAGCACCCGTTCTCAGCCGCCTGAGTGGCATTCGATCACTCCAGCCGTTCTCCGAATTTTACACTAAGTATAAACAAAACCTTCTCCCACTCCAACGAATGGAACAATATACATGCTCCCTTCAAAATCATCCAGTCAGTCTAATAAAAAAATTCTTAACTAATCCAAGTATCGAAAGTGTATCATCGCGAACCGAAAAAATTGTATAAATTGAGTAAAAAATAAAAAGAACTTTATCTCCTTTTCGGAAATTAACAAGTTCCTTACTTTCTACCTTAATTTTATACGACAATTGCATGGTCGGCATCCCACCACAGGGAGGAGGTTTCCTTTAACGCATCGAGAAGTTCGACAACCCGCGGTGGTCGAGTGGTGTAACGTGATCCAATGTCAGATATCGCTGAGACGATGTGCGTAGATGCAAATTTAAAAGTGAAACTTTTTTATTTTCAACGTTTTTTAAATTAAACTTTTATTGCCGTATTTGTGAAACTTTTCTGATTAAAATGAGACCAAACACGACATAATTATATTTATTATACACTTTCCCAAATGTATTTGATTGTCATGTATAGAGTAACCAAATATGCGTCAAATTATATCGTGTTTGGTATCGTTTTAACCAGAAAAAGGTAACAAAAATGTTGATAAAAGTATCATTGGTCACAAGTTAAAAATAAGAAAATTTGATTTTTGAGTTAAAGGGTTCAGCTTCAGTCGAGGACTTTTAATGTTCGCTGAGCGCTTCGATTCTCAATTCCTGTTTCTCTTTCACTCGCGTTGTTTTTCTTTACGCTCGAGACGTCTAAGACCTCAATTTTCAGAAGTAGAATTGTTCCTACCTTCAAATAATTGTAAAACCTGCGTCCCGACTTTTGTGCAACAATCCAATGTTTATTGTATATATAACAGACGAAAGAAAATAAGTTAATGTCAGTCAGTAAACAAATATGCTCCAAATTATATCGTGTTGGGCCTTGTTTAATTAAAAAAATCTCGCAATTACATCGGTAATAGATTTATTCAACAAAAATTGAAAATAAAAAAGTTCTGTTGTTACATTAACATTGTCCAACCGATATGTTTCTTTTCATCAGTCGACTCTCGCACCACTTTCTCTTATTATTTTGTTACACAGTTACCATTATTATATAATTATCACAATTATTATCGTTATACAATCGAGTTCTGTACACCGATAATTCATCGCCGAGGAAATTCGATTTTCGACCAATTATGAAGAAAATACTGTATCTTTTAAAGCAGCAATACGATTCACTGTCAGTCTTAGTACGTCTCGGCGAATTTGCGTTAGTTGCCGAAAAGAAAGAGGCACTCGCAGTCGGTGGTTCCTTCCCGTCCGGATACAGGATACCGAGGGCTTTGAGGCTTTCTATGCAGAAGTATCCTTTGCGTTTCGCTCGCGTCTCGACGAATCTCTCTTTATGGCCGTGTTCTATGGATCCTACAAGCCGGATTTCCTCGCAGACGTGCTGCTCCCTCGGTAAATTGATTTTGCTGCGGCTTCTTTTTGTCCTCCGCTCGAATCACCGTCTCAAATGACGAAGCTCTTCCTTCTAGTGCGAACCGTGTTTCTTCCACGTGCGTTCGCCTTCTTCCACCTCGGCTGTAAGCCTCGCGTCGGCGATTAGCTTATCGTTAGTCAGCCTCTTCTAAGATGGTTCGAACCGTATCCGGGATAAAGGCGTTTTTTTAAAAGACTCCTAACTTTCGAATCTCCTCCCCCAGTCGTTCCATTTCCATTTTTCTTTCTGTTTCCTTTCCTTTTCCCTCCACTCTCTGACTTTTATACTTAAGAAAAATGTGAGTCATAAGAAAAGGCGACCATTCTTCTTTGATTCATTCAAGCATTACGTTATTCATAACATCATTCATATTCATAACATTATGACGACTGATAATGCTACGATACTTATTTACGAATCTTCTTACCCATTTATTATTCTTACCTTTTTAATTTATTTTAATGTACACATTTAATATATCAAGTTTTGTACAGAATGTGTGTAGATTACAAACGTGGTTTTTGCAATTAACGCGCGTAGAATTACGATATGTATATTTTTCATGTATGCGTACATACGGTACCGGACGAAAGTATTCATCTTTGAACATCGTTGAAAATAGACTAACTTTTTTCAAGCGTAATTTTTTTCAAATTGCACGGGACGACTTGAGCTTTCGCGAGAAGTTAGAGGCATTAGTTTATTAGATGACGCGTAAAAAGAGTTTTTGGAAAATTGCAGTTGGTCGAAATGGCAAAGAAAAAAGTAAAGAAAGATTTTTATATGGTTTCTTATATGGGCATTTAATGAAAATTTAAACAGCTGATTTTGAGGAGTTATGTCAGCTATATGCACGGTGAAAATTTCGTCGAAATCGGTTGATACAGAAACAACTGGCACCGAGATATGGGCAAAAATGTAGATTTATTATCTTAATCTATATCTTAATCTTAATCTATATTTATCTATAGTTATCTTAATCTATATTTTATTAAATGTTATTTTTATCATCTTTAACTGTTTGTAGCCCACAGAAGCTTCAAGCGATGCCCACGAAATTTTCAGTGTGTATATAGCTAACATAACTCTTTAAAATGTGTTATTTAAATTTTCATTGATTTTCAATTACATAAAGAAGTTACAAAAAGTATCCTTCGCTCTTTTCTTCGCGGTTCCAACAGATTGCAACTTTTTCAAAATTGTTTGCCCAATTTGAAAAAAGTTATTCCGTTTTCAAAAGTGTAAGAATACTTTTGTCCGGCACTGTATACAAAAGCTGCGAGGTTTACAATACGGTACTGAAATTTTAATGTTCTCCTATCGAAATTGCCTAAAACGTGTTTCCATAGGTACGTTCGATTTCTTTGAAGAGATCATTCTACCCGCAATACTTCCTTAATTAGGTTCATATTTATAATTTGTGAATTCCATCATTAAGTATTACGAAAAGGCTATTCTTACCTATCTAATACTTCTTGATAGTTTAGCAGCTCTGTTAAAAATCTGGCGAGGAACACTGCAGCTTCTTTCTGGTTGCTAAATGTTTTGGGCCTTGCCGCAAGGCCAGGGTTACTATTAATTGGTAAAGCCAGAGGCACAGACAGGTACATGTCATTCAACCACCAATCGGTTGCCTGTTAACAGATAAGAGAAGAATTTTTTTACTTTGGTTTATTTCATTCACTTTTTTTTCTATATAGGTATTTATTATACTTTACTTTGTCACTTTATTTACTTTATTTATTTCATTTACTTTTATCACTTTATTATACAAGATGTTGTTTCTGGTTTTTATAGTTTTCAAAAACATACTGAGATTGAAACATATTGTGTATAATAATATATACAAAATATCATTTTACACAATATGCTAAAACGTATAAAAAATTTGACGTAATATATTATTTCGATATCTAATTGAATATTTATCGAAATTTAGTAAACGAAACAAATATACGTATCTGCCGTTCTACGTTTTCACTTGTATTCATAAAAATGCAAATTTGCATAATAATGTGTAGTCTACTAATAGCATTAACTTTATTGATTAATACTTAATAATATGCAACTATACGTTTTAATGAAAGAAACGCGTATTATTATTTAATTGTGTTTATTAACGTTAACGTATAACAAATTTGTCATTTTGCTATATAAAAGTAATTTCGTGTTTCATGTTTTACATATATTTTGTATAGAATGTGAACAACTTGTTTTGTAAGTTTTTTTAATCACTTTTGTGATATAATGGCGCCGATAATTAATTACGTGCAAACAAGGCGAAAACGAAAGTGTCTCGCGTGAACGAGAATCCATTGTTTAATCCGGATTTAATGACGCGTCACCGCAATCCTCGTTGAACTTTTAAAAAAGCGTCACAGCTGACAAATTCTGTCAACAGCGATTAGCGTTAAAAACATATTTATTACTTATAAATATGTACATAATACTAAAATTATTGTTCAGCAAAACCGCGAGTCATTGTTATTAAAATTCTAATATTCTAAGTAAGTATAATGCATATAGTAAATTATGATTTAAAAATACCAAATAATTGACAACAATTTTCAAAATACATACATATAGTGCTGTGAATAATTTTTATCTCACACACATCTTCTGCATTATTTCTTCAATATTTTCAAGAAATTACTGATCATGTCTGGATATGTTGAGTGAAATTGTTTTTGTAAAAGGTAAATTGAACGCTATAGAATATTAGGAGATGTTACATGGTGAATTATTACCTTACATAACTGAAACGGAAGACAAAAAAACATTTTTTTTAACGAGACAATACACCTATTCACACAGCCGCCACTACAAAAAAGGTGGTTTCATGATTTTGTCCAGCAGTGGATTCTGATCTGAACCCGATCGAGAACCCTATCGTTTCATTTTGAAACGCGAGTACATTTTCGAATAGGATTCTGGGTTATGGCGATTAAGCTTGAAACTTATATGCAATGTTTATCGATTAGTTTCAGGATTTATCCGTTATATGTAATAGACTGGGTTTTCTTTCGAAATGCCTATAGATAGTACGGTTTTGAGCACGCTTATACATATGTATATAAAAGACTGTGATTGGTGTCTTTACAGTTAACATTACAGTTACGTTACGGTTACGTTACAGTGTTATTATGAGACCAAAGGCAATGAATTTGAAATAAGAGCGATGGAAAGCAAAGCTAAAAATATTCTGTCTGCCGAAGTTGATATAAATATACCGGCATTGTGCTACAGTAAAAAAGTTAGTCTCTGTATAAGGGTCCATTTTTGCCAATGTTAGCTGCAGAGACCATAAGTGTTTTTCGACGACGAATATTGTAACTTTTATGACTTCTTGAAATTTTGTATGAAGTGGAATAGAAAGATGATAATTCTATAGAAGCATAAATAGAAAAGGTATAACAAGAGTTTAAAGGATTGTAATATTCACCAAGAGTTCTAGTTTCCATTTTCATGTAGAAAATATTATGCAGCTAAGGTACGAATTGTACCACTTTCATTTCTCTATTTTTTCGAAATTGTAAAATTAAAATTGATCAGAGACCATAAATTATTAGGATATGTTCTGTAAAAAAAACAGGTACAGATGATTGAACAATAAATTAAATTTAGTAACCGATGTAAAATGACTACTGTACGAAAAGATAAGTATGTATTTCCCTATTGGAAAACTCGACTGTTGGAACAATCATATCGCTCTATTAATGCAGACAACGTAATAATATACGTGTCATGCATGTATAATTTAATATGCATATTATGTTGCACGCGTATACATACATGCATGAATTGGCGTTATGACAGAAGGGGTAAATTACTATTGTCCGGAGGAGTATGAAGGGTTAATTAACTTGGAGTTGAAATGCAATTAATTCCTTAGACGTTATAATCACATCCTATTTAACTGAATTATGAATTACTCTATTAATACATTTATTAACAAACTTTGAATATTTGAAGAGTGCTTGTGCAAAGCACTATAAGTACCAAGATTGACAAATTTTGATATTTTATTGGAAAATTTTCTCCATAGCAATGAAAATACTGTAGTATGAAATTTAAGTGTAATTTTCCTTTCTAAATAGTTATTAATAATATAACTACAGAGAAAAATATAAGCGTCAATAAACGTTAGTTGTTTTTTGACTTCTGTCTATACTATATATATCTAAATGAATGGAGCATTGTATTTTCTTCACAACTTTTCTATATTTTTGTTCTTCATGAATTTGGACTACGTTAATGTATGTTTCCTTTTCCTCCTGAAAAATTTGTTTGTTGGCATTTGCAGTGCTTTCTACAAACACTTCTCATTTATGTATTTATGGGAAATTTTCATATACTGATTGTATATCATTTAGAAATGTACAAAACGTTTACAGTTACTTGTTACAACTTATAATATGTAGAGAGTGAAATAAATGTCTACGTAAGTTCTACTTTTTCAGATGTGTTCGTAAAAATATTGCGAATTTCTATAAGTTACCGCAGCTTATTTATCAACCTAGAGACCGGATTTAAAATCTGTCGTAGATAATAATTTCTTCCTCTCACCGGGAATAAGATGTGATAGCTTTATGTGGTAGCTTTGTTCTTATAAAACTTCGAGAGTGAAAATAATGAAACCATATCGTATAGTTTGTGTTAATAAGAAAATATTGGACACTGCTACAATTTTGTTGCATTACTTTCGACTGAAAGAAATTCGTACGCGGTTTTATTTTCCTCTTCCGATATAATTTATTTTCGAGTAAAATTCAGCTTTGCCGTATTCAGCTCCTTTAATTGCCTTACTCGCGATAAATGCAAAATTAGTATCCAAAGCAATGTTTTTACAAATACATTTCTATCACTGTGTCATGTACAAAGAAGTACGGAAGTAATATTTCTTCATCTAACTTTTCTGTACCCTCCATTGTAGATTTGCATATTATGCCAGCGACGAGCATTATACAAGCGATAGAAATAGAGAAAAAGAATCTCAGAAGACAAGGTGGATAATGAGTTTAAATGATTCACATTTGAAAACTTGTTGTAGACAACACTATATGTGCCAAATATCATATTTTTTAGCAGAGAGAAAAAACTGGCTTAAAATTATTTTCGGAGTTTGATTATTGTTATATTATTATAGTATTAATAATTTATAATTATAATATTAATATTATATATAATATATTATTATATATAATATTATATATTATATATTATATATTATACTATTATATATAATGTATATTATATTACATATATATAATAATTATTAATATTATTATAATAATTATACATATATTATAATAATGCAAATGCATCATGAAATTTTCTATTTTTTGCGCTAATATATTCATCATAAAAAGAATCGTATTTACATTTAGAAAAGCCTGAACGTGCCATTTATTTAAATCCGTAAGTACTGAATCCTCTTTGATTCCAAATAACTTGTATAAAGACAAAAGATATATCTTTTCAAGATTTTCTTTTTATCTTTATCACAAAAGTATATTTTATGATGTTTCGAGTTAGAATTACAAAATTGATGATATTTAGTGTCTATATGTTCGAGTATGTTTATCGCTTAACTTACATTTCTTTTTACAAAGGCGATGTTGGATGTACCGTATCAGTTTTTAACACTATTATTAATTATTTATAGATGAAAATTGTTTTTAAATTCTCCACAATAGTGTCCCCATTAACATGTAGGATATTATACGATAAGAAAATAATACCGTTTAATCTTTACACTTACAGAGCTCTCTACAAGAAATCTTCATTTCTGCATTACTATTTTCATCTTGTACGATAAGGAGAATTTTACGTATGGCGTGATAGTTATTTCTATAAAGCACAGAGAAGGTGTCTGTATAACACGGAATTCGTATAACGGAACGTATCTCTCTCGTCTTGTGATTTTTCGTGATCGCTTCTGATTGGTGAAGATCTTGTTCTTCACACGCATCAGATAACTCGTGTATTTTATATTAACAATATCAAACGAATGTTATGATTTTGGAATCGCAAGGAAGAATTAATGTTTTACTCTTTAAAATACTGCAGTAATATAGATAAAGAAAAGAATGTTGAATTACTTTTCATTTTTAATATTGAATGGAGTAAATTTACGTTAAACAAAGAAAACGTGACGTAATTTTAAATTAACGTTATATGTAAATCTCTTTATGCAACCTATATTGATGTATTTTATAAGAAGTAATTCAACCAAGATCGAGAATTAACGATCATAGTGAGCAAATTCACTCAAGATAAAAAAGTCACGATTTCAGTCGTGAACGAAATTAGATCATAATTCTACGGTCAGCGTGATAAATCACTGTTAGTGATTTTTCATGCCATTTCTAGACGTACAGATAGAGATCTCAAATAATTCCATGTAGAGGATGTCCTACGTAACTGTCGTCACTATTTCTCAGACACTTTCGCTAATCTGACAAAAAAAATGTTTCAAACAAAAGTTATTTAGTTTTAGGTCAGTAACACACATTGCAATGAAAAAATTCTCCAAAAGTATTTTTTCGATAAAAAATCAAGGTCACTTTGATATTTTAACTGACGTTACGTATTTTTGACTTCTGAATGTTATAGCTGATGACAATACAAATTTAACGACCTCGTATACCATGATCTTGAATTTAGAAATGTCGAGTCATTCAAGTAAATCATATCTAATGGTGTAAATCACATTATCCCGAAATTACGCGTTCAAAATAGCTACCTTCAGCATAGGAAATTTTAATTATTCGCACATAATAAAATAAAGAAATAAATTATTTAGTGTCGCGGTAGCTCTTTGCATTGAATTATAATAAACGTTCAAGCTATTTTCCGTTTTCTTGTAGGCAAAGTTCCAATCGTTAAAGTAAGCTTGTATTAGTTTATAGCGTTTTTGATGTTTCCCCTGATTTACTCGACATTTCTAAATTCAACATTTCCCATTTTTCTGCATTCAACTTCAGTTAAGGTCAAAGTATAGGAGTTCTTTGACTTCATCTTGGCATCAGCTACAACGTTCTCCAATAAAAAATACATAGTATCATTTGAAAAAAGTCAAAGTGACTGAACTTCTTGTCAAAAAAGTATATTTTGCAAATTTTTTCATTACGATGTTTTACCGACATAAAACTGAATAACTTTCGTTCGGGACATTTTTCCGCTGGATTATTGCAAGCGCTCGAAAAATCGTGACCACAGTTACGTGGAACAGCGTGTATACGTATAATCGCTAAAGAGGTGCGCGAATGTCGACGATTCACTCCTGGCACACGTGGATGTGCCGCTCAAACCGAACCCGCGAACAATCGCGTCGAGAAAGTACGGTCGAACCTTGCGAACGGTTGCGCCATGTGCACCTGCATCACTTCGCAATGGGGATGCGCCCGTAGCATCGCGACACACGTATACACGCGCAGATCGAGCAGATACCGATGCGCAGTGATTCGGAGGGACGATTACGATCTTTCGCACGTTCCGGCTTGCTCCGCGTCTCTTACTCGACGTGGGCTCACGACTACGGCGCAGTTCTTTCTTCTGCTTCCCCTCGAAGGTCCTTTAACGACTACACACAGCACGTTAGTCCCGACACTTCTTACGCTGACGATCGTCTCGATGATCAGCGACGCCATTTCGCAGGTCTTCTTTTCTTCTCAAGAAGATTTTAGGGGATGCGTTGAACGAAAGAGCTTTTCGCTTGCAACGAGGTTTTATCGAACAGGGAGGGGAAATAGTAAGCCAGATGACGAGCTGCTACGTGGATCATGGATTGGCAGACAAATGGTTTGGCGGTGTTTTTTTCGTTTTATCTTTGGAAGTCGAGCAATTTCGTGGAATTGAGGCTTAAGTTTTTGTACCTAGTAATCGAAAGTATCTTTAGGATCCTTTCATCTATTCATCTCATGCGTAGTATATACGTTTAGGTCAGGAAGTATTGTAGTATAATTCTCTGTACCAGGTGTATAAAATATTGCTAAAACCCTGCGCCGGTTGTCGTTACAACAAAAAACCGCGTTCACTAAGCCGTGCACTAACGTTATAGTCTAACAACTAACTAGGAACAAAGACTTAAAAGGCAAACAGTTCATAAAAATAAAGACGAGAGAAGAATGGGAAACAACTGTTGGGAGAACCACACATTTTTACGTAAATCCAGAAGCAACACACACGAAACGAGACCGCTTATGTTCATCGCAATTCCTCACACATCCTCATCTTATTAAAAAACAGGACAAGGTAATCTGTGAATACTGCTGTATCAACAACAGCATCGAGCATTTAGAAGCTATAGAAACAAATTCGAAGACACACGAGACGCAACTTAAGGATACCCAACAATATAGAATTTAATAATGCAATACAATATGATATTATATACGTTCCAACTAATTAAAATTACTAACGATGTAAAAAATTTCTAAGCGTCCTAAAAAAAATAAATCTTTTGGACTGCCTACAGATGCATACAAACTGTACCAATTTGCTACTAACTGCAACTAACTGATAGTTAATTATTTACTTAGTAACCTAACTAAGACAACTGTAACAAACTAAGCATGCAAATAACATTTATATAATGTTTATTATTTATACATCATTTTACTTAACATTTATGTAACTTATAGAATACATGTAACTGTGGTCATTAATACTTTACCAGGACATGTAATGATAAACAATAATTAAAAAGAAGATATTCTCCGAGTAGTTTATATTTTTTCAATTGAATTTAGATAAATGTTATTCGTACATTCGATCAATACATATTTTTCCTATATTCTAACAGACTTCACGCATTTATAAAATTGGTCGTTACATAGATTTCTTAGTTATTCGATTAATTATTAGCAAATTACTTAATAATAATATACATCTATTTAAGATATAAATATCGTGTAACTGTATTTTTTATACACGTCGAATTTTCTATATTGTTATGAACACATAAAAAGGTAGCAATATTAATAGCGTTTCCTCTTAGTGGGAAGCGTTCGAAATAGATTTACATCAATGTATGACGCTGTACGCGGCTTTTTTCACCGTCTCGTGTTTCTGCAAGATGCGTTAGGCACGTTGGCCGGAAAACACGTGTTGAGGTTGAGACACATCTTTGGTAACGTGTTACGCCAGCAGAAGCACGTGCAATGTTCTAGCAAACGAGTAAGCAAAATGTAGGCATGTAATCAGAGCGTTCTCAAGAGGATGTAAGTATTATGTATTGCAGATATGAGTAATAGATGTGGTATACGCTCGATAATGCACTTGATAGAGTACTATATGTACATATTTGGCTTTCTCATACTCTGTAAATATACGAACTTGTCAATTTATTTACAACTTTTTCTTTTTTCCAACTTGTGCTTCATGCAATTTTTAGCGATTCATAGAGCTTCGAAAATTTTCTTCTTTTGTAACTGTCGTTTATGTTATATCAACATTTAAAAAGTTTTTCAACAATATCATTGTAATTTAGCTGGCACAGAGTTTCGGAGAAATTCTATTTCGCATACGATGCATTTTATCCTTTGAATGATCTTCCTCGCTGTTTTAATTAGTTCGAGTTTTTGGACGTATCTTTTGTAGAACGTAATTATCTATCCACATAACGAATTATTTTTAAGTACAAACGTATGCGTCACATTTCGTCTGCGAGAGAACATACAATTGAAATATTCTAATTAGACATTATCATTACGTTTACGTGTATAATACGTGTACATCACTTCGTTTAAACGTGTTAAGTATCTAAATATAAAGTACCTCGAGTCTTATAAATTATACAAGACTTTCATGTCCACCACTTTTTAAAAGGATACGTAAGTTAAACAATCGCGTGCGAAGAGATCTGCGATAAATCTCCTGACACAAATTTGCATTTGCACTAAGTGTCACAAAGAATGGAATACATAGGTACCTACAACGGTAGCGAAATAATGCATGAGGCAATTAAAAATAGAAAAAGGGTAATATTTTTACTTTACTAATTACTTTTCGTTAAAAAATTAAGAACATGATCGGTAGTGCCGTGACTAACGGACGCTTATACAATTAATGTTTCACAGTGACCATTTTCGAAATTACCACAATAGTAAAAATTTCCGGGGTCTAATAGGTTTCATTTTACTAGTTACAAGTTGAAACTAAACATGATATCACGTAATTACGATACATAAATCGTACACATTATATATATGGAAGATTCGTGACGCCAAGTTGAGACTCATCCTCTCTGATTTCAATGATATTCGAATATGTTGTAAAGCTTAATATTTTGAACAACCTTTTCCTATACATATAACCGTCGGTCTCGCTTAGTTTCCGAGATATTCGCGAAAAACTGTACGTACCACTGCGAAGTATTTCTGTCTACAGTTGTGCGATCGTGGCAGCGTGTGCGTTAGTATTAGTTGTCTCTTATCTTTTGTTCATAAACGAGGGTTGGACGAGCTTACAGGATCCATGCACAACGTGCACATACTAAGCTGCAAGAAACGTCTGTTACAATTTATGACTTAATAAAAAGTAAATATCATCAACTTATTGTGTCATCTTTACGTTAGAACTTTTGAAAATAATAAGGATTATTCTATTTCGTAAAATAATATCAATTATTCGTTAGTCTATTATTTTTATAATCAACTTGTTATTATTTCACGCAAGCGTCGTTTGCGATTTAGAAAACTAGGCCAAACCCAAACCTAACACATTGATGATGCACATTTTTAAGTGAATTATAATAGATATTTCTGCAGTGGTACCGGTAGTTTTTTGCGAATATCTTGGAAATAAAGGCCAACCGACGGTTATATGTGTAGGAAAAAGTTGTTCAAATATTTTTGTATTCAAACGAATTCAAATATCAACGAAATTGGAGTGGTTCTACAAGTTTATCGAGACTGAAATATACTAGATCCTGCTTTATCCGAACTAATAAGTTAACAAAACTGTTCGGATATTGGAATTGTCCAATAATAGAACAGTTACTTTTCTGATATGAAATTTCATTTATTCAAATACAAATTCGGATTAGTTGAAAGCTTCTTTAAATATTTATGAAGAATCACCTTTTGTATTTCGAACCATCGAAGCCATTTTTAAGAAGGCACCTCTTCATCATCACTTTCGTTTGCTGCTTTTCTTTTTAATTGCGTGTTTAAGGTCATGCGCAGCTTTCACGGCTATTAATGATCACGTTAAGAATGATCAGTGGAACGAAAGGAATCTATAGCGAGTTGTATAAACCAATGTCTTTGAGAAAATCTGGTGCTCGTTTGCTGTTTCCATTGCTGTAAAATCGTCATTATTATGGTCTTTATCGCGATGAAGCCATTTCATTACCTCAATATACAGGGTGGTTGGTAACTGGCGGTACAAGCGGAAAGGGGGTGATTCTACGCGAAAAAAGAAGTTGAAAATATAGAATAAAAATTTTTTTTTTAATTTTTCCATCGAGACAACGATTTACAGTGAGATCCGTTATAACGAGACGTGATAAAGTGCACGCGTACCGAGCGAAAATTCAAAGTCGATTTTCTCGGAAACAAAGCCTCAAACGAAAAAGTTTTATTCTATATTTTCGACTTCTTTTTTCGCGTAGAATGGCGTACCACCAGTTACCAACCACCCTGTATTTAAGGCTTTGCTACCATTGTCAGGAATCTAAGAGTTTCAGATAATTTTCTTAACGTTTTTAATATTGTGGTTTTTCCAACATCATGTATTTTTGCTAATTATGTCTCGTATTCTGTTTCGATAGTTACGACGCTATCTCATACTAAAGTTACATACTAAATTCTTACAATCAGAATTCACACGATCGGTTAAAAGAACGAATATGAAGTAATATAAAGCAATAAGTATAAATATAAGTACAATAAGTGCAAAGTAAAAATCATAAATAAAAGAAATATAATATAAAAAATAATATCAATAACAATACAAAGGAACGTTCCATATGAACGTTTATAAAGTATGTATCACTTTATTAATTTCATGTTTTGTATGTAAATATTTGAAACGGGTAAAGACATCCATTACTTGAAAATATCATGGTGGATATAACGTTCGAATATTAGGGTATTCGGATAATTGGTGTTCGGATGAGGGAGGCTTAACTGTGTAATTAATGCTACTATGCTTTACGTAAAATGATAGAGTACAAACGACTGAAAGTAGATATTTGTCGAGTATGACAACTTTTGGAAAGAATATATAATAATGAAGACAAATACACAATACTGATTGCTTCGACATTGTGTGGAGATAATTTCAAGCATTATGAAGTGAAGTTGTAGAAAGATTCATTATTTGCGTAGTGAGAGAAAATAAAATTCAAATACTTCCCTATTTGGTCAATGCGCGCTATATTTCGCTATATTTCATTTCATATCAAGCTATAAATTGTCAGAAATATGTGTACTTAAGAAGGTTAAGGGGCTATAAACCTTAATAATATTTCAAGGCGAAAAATATGATTAGTAACGATTTACTAGATACCTTTCATAGCATGATATTTATATCGGCCATAAAGTATTTCATACTCACTCGAGGAGATTCATAAAACAGCATTAAAGTCTCCACGTAGATATAGATTAATCGACATAATTTTATACGAATCGTTAATATCTGAACTCATAAATCAGATATACATATGTAACTCGCCGAGTCTCGTTACGTTTGTTACTTTATGACATTCGAACATTTAGAATTGACTAATTAACCACGGTTCTTCAGAACGAGATAAGAACGAAACGTTTACATAGACGTTTCCTTTCTATTTACTGTTTGCCAGTTAAATTAGCAATCAACAACAAGTCGTGGAAATATTCACACACTAGCATAGTTTTGACTAGTATGTCCCATATCTGATATAGATACACGATAGAACAATAAAAATGTTTGACAGTATATCGAAGTATATGGATATCAGAAAGTTAAAAGCTTTTGACTTAAAACAAACCGTAGTCAAATATTAAAAGGAATGTTGAATAAAAGTCTCAGAGTCTTTCGCATCTCAATCTTTCATGTCTAAAAAATAATTGGAAATTTATAACTTTCACGTTAGAGAAACTAAAATGACAATTTCTTGTGAAAGTTTAATATTTTGTACGATACCAATTTTGTTTAATGTCACGTATTAAGCTGTTTAATATGGTAAAGATTACTTATTAGTAATCTAATTTATCATTTTTCTTTAGCTTTTATCGCCTTTTTTTACTGTCCAGGTACGGTCCAGGTAAAAAATCTCGTTATCTCAGTTTGATAATTTAAATTTGTGGTTTATATTTTTGCAAATTAAAATTGCATTTCTCTTCGGTTTATCTTACGCTGCTCAGGCAACGGTACCTAATTAATTAATAAATTTTCTATTTTTGATAAATTACAAATCAACAGATTTTTTATTTCTGATATCTATAGACCGTATCGTCATATTTCACGTCACACACTTTTACCATCGTGTTTAATGTCGTATGTAAAATAGAAGAAAATGAATTAAAAATTTGCGAGAATATTTCAATACATTACAAATGTAAGTTAAGTTAAAATTTAAGTTAAGTAAATAAGACGAGTTTTTTTTTTTATAGAAGCATTATTTTACAATTAAAAAACAACAATAAACGCTAAAGAAAAACGATAAAATCGTCTAATAGAGGAATAAAATACAGCATCGACTACTAACAAAAATTAATCTTCAACATATAAAACATATTATCGAAAAAAAAGGATACTAAACTTTTATAAAATAATTGCCATTTTTAGCTTCTTAACGTCAATTTTTAAAGTGTCCGAATATTTTTGAGATTTGATTTATTTATAAATATATAAATTAGTTATATTTTTTTATACACAAGGAGATGTTGGATAAAATTGAATTTTGTCCAACAATTCCTTCAATATTTAAACAACTTATATACTTATTACAATACTTGAATGTACTGTAAAACAGTTTTGCTGTTTTATATATTTTTTTCAGATATAGAACGTAGAAGTCATATCAGTGTGCGAATATTTTTGAGAGTGACTGCAGATCTGTTCTCAGTTCGACCTATCGGTTCTATCTTCCGGCCTCGGAAGCCACGGTGCGTCACGAAACGGAACGTTTCGTGAGGATTTGTGAGCATCTTCTGTGACTTAATGAGACGTCGTTACGCCTGACTGATACCTTACAGCTCTCTCGCGTAATATGAATTACCCGGTCGACTACTTTGCGATACGAAACGTACGATCCTTTCGATGTTGCGTTGCTGGCTTTCATCATAGAGCTGTAGATAGTTACTAAAGTTTGACGTGCAATGACAGTTCAGACAATGGATAATGACGAGCATCTTTGGGAATATTACTTTCGTTTTCACTTTCTGTTTTTTTCTTCTATTTATACAGTGTTGTATCGTTTTATTCTCTTTTATCTTATACGCGTCGATGTATCGAGACGACAATTTTTTTTAAATTAAATTAAATGTATTATAATATATATTATAAATAAAATAAATTAAATTAAAACTGAATTACTTAAAATCAAGGAATTTTAAAATCGATTATTACGAATAATAACAAAATTCAAGGAAATTCTAGTAAATTTTTTATTGTACAAAATGAAACGTGTGTGATTTTGTAAACGTTCCTGCGTGACCTAATTGAGTGTAAAATAAATAAATGTAAAATTCTTAATGTATAGAAGAATGAAACGAAAAAAATCTATATAATATATTGGTTTTCTTTAAATTAAAACGATATATTTGTAACAATTTTGTGAAGCTCATAGACGAAAAAAAGCAATGTATATAGATACTAATTGTAAGTAAAGAAAACAGCACGAAAATTTATGTTACAGCCTAATACATATGTAACTAGTTTCTACAAGACTGTCTGCCATTCTATTATTATTCTGTTTACTATTCTATTAATACTTCATTCTGTACATCGTGCAAAGTATTTTTAACCAACGTAAATATGACGCGGTCATTAATCTTGATTGGTATTGCTTATCATTTTTTACTCCTTAAGCGGATGTTCTTTTAAATTTCGTAATCGCTTTTAAATGCGTATCCTTCGACAATCAGAAATCAGTTTTTATTGTTTGTAACATGTTTTTCTTCTTTTCAGACGTGACGTTTGGCATTGAAATGTCAAAGATACCACTACATTCGTTTATGAAACGACATTGAAACGTCAAAGATAAATCTTACGATCATTTATCTTCAAGTTAAACAGGAAATGAGAGGCGGAGAAAATTGTTCGGTCGCCTTTTTTGTAGAGTACGTTACTTTTCTACCTGTTAGCCGCGGGACGGACTGTAGTTTTATTGGAGCGAAAAGTTATAATTGGGAAAGGATTATAAAGAAGAATTCACCGATATAATTTCATTTTTCCTTAAATGGAGCTCTACGATTTTCTTTTGTATAAATTGCTTCTCCGTATCATTTTGCGACGAAGCTCTTATAAGTTATAAGTCAGTATCATCGAAATACAGTAAAGCCTGTCTTATCCGAACTAATAAGGAGACAAAACTGTTGGGATAATGGAATATTCCGATAATGGAACGATCATTTTCCCGATGTAGAATTTCATTTATTCAAATACAGATTAAGATTAATTGACAGATTCTTTAAATATTTATGAATCCCATATCTTGTTGGCTGCTGAATCTGCATACAGAAGTATCTCTTTTCGTACTTCGAACTATCGAAATCTTTTACAAAAAGGCTCCTCTTCATCGTCACTTTCGTTTGTTGTTTTTCTTCTAAATTGCGTGTTTAAGGTCACATGCAGCTTTTATGGTTGTTAGGGACTACGTTAACCCCTTAACCTACAGTATCGTGTGAAAAACGTGGTACTTCGATCTTATTGATTTATTATTTCTTATTATATCTTATTATTTATTATTTCATGTATTCCAATACCGATTAAGATTTAGTCGACTTCTTTAAATATTTATGAAGAATACCTTCTTGTACTTCGAACCATCGAAATCTTTTACAAAAAGGCACCTCTTCATTGTCACTTTCGTTTGCTATTTTTCTTTTTAATTAGGTTTTTAGGGTCACGCGCACCTTTTACAGCTACTACTAACTACGTTAAGAATGATCAGTGGGACGAAAGGAATCTATAACAAGTTGTATAAACCAATGTTTGCCAGAAAATCTGGTGCTCGTTTGTTGTCCCCACTTGTGTAAAATCGTCATTATTATCGTCTTTATTCCAATGAAACCAGTTTATTATATCGGTATACACTTTTACTCGCATTTTCTATTTTGGATTAAAATGTCGTCATTTAAATCCGTGTATTGACTAGTAATCTTATTTTGGATTTGTAGATTTGGAGCAGATTATTCCTACTTGTCTATGTACATGTACAATATATACATATACCTATATTTTTACCTGTGCTAAAACGTGCTAAAACCAATTAGTTTCAACTACCAATTAGTTGAACGATCACTGACAACGGTCATTGAACTATCAACGGTTGATTCAATTAGTTCTGGCATAATCCATTGTATTCTACATTAAAAAATATCACAATTGTTAAATAAACTCGGTGACACGGGGTAATAATTTCACTTTCAGAAATGTTCCTTTACGAAAGGAAGTTTGCGTTCCGCGAGTACAAGTTTAAAACTTTTACTTACAATTATTCATCAAGAACAACAGAGTGTACGATCGCTTAACTGTCTTTTTAATTATTAATTGTAATCTATTTGACATATTTGTCTTCCCTCTTTTCCACGTTCAATAGTTACAAACAAATCGATCAATGGACACAGAGATCTATTATAAGATCTGGTATCGTTCCTCTTCAGCTATTATACTACGATACTATTATGATATAATGACACGTTTAAGTCATTACGTAATCGTTTTGTAAAAGCGGTTTCAGTTCGTTGGCTAAACGTATTGTCGAGCCATTTTCGTTACGAAGATTACAGACGAGCATAAAAGCTTCTTTGACACATCCGCTTAGCAGCGACATAATGAGAGAGATATTTCTCTGCTAAAAGTCGTCGTGAGGTAATATTGAATAATGTACGAGAATTAATGCGCTTTCAATTACATTCTACGTAACACTATAGAAATTACGAAAGCCTTTGAACTCAAAGTTGTGCGTTTCTTTAATAGGAAACGTAATAGGAAACGTTAACCACTTTACGGAATTAGAATTGCGTCGGAAGTTAACATTGGTAATTGCGTATTTCGTGTGAGTGTTCATTTCATCGTTCTGTAGCGGCACTCGACACCAACTAGAGTCGGGCGACGACAGCGTAGTGGTTAGCGCCTTAGGTTATGAACGTTTGGGACTCGGGTTCAAATTCCGGCGACTATAGTTCGATTTTTCTTCCGCGACACAAAAATCAGAAGAAAAGCAGCAGTACCCCATCAATGCCAATCTACAGCCAGCAGTAGCACTATCACTAACAAACTACTAACACTACACCTCAAATTTGGTTCACATCGTCTTTTAACACGTTGTGAAAGGCGAGCCATTCGTTCATTCCAGCGTCTTGAGGTGATGGATCGGTTACTGTCGTTATTCGGGCGGTACGCTGGAAATCCTCTCCAAATTCTTCTGCAATAAGATCCGGTTGCATTTGCATGCGGGCGGGTAATCGGTTCCTTCACAGCGTGAGGATAAAATCATCGGGGGTGGAGTTTTTTCAAGATGTTGGTAAAATTGGGATGGCTTCCGGTCGCCCATCTCCTCGCTTTTCACCAGCTTCTTTATCCGTGCGCGCTGTCCGTATCTGTTAACATGCGAATGAATTCGCATTTCAACTTCTCGCAGCGCCCCGTGGCGGGGGGCTTCGCCATTAGGTCTTCGACATCTTGTAGATGTCGACTGTCTAGGCATTTAGCTAGAATCACGAAACTTTACTTTGTCGTCCGTGATCTGCGCTACCTCGAATAGCCTCTCCAACAGGGCGAACCATGCTATGGTGTTCGTGGGCAGCAACGGAGACATGCTGATCATCTGACTGCCCAAACTTCCTTGGTTATTATTTTCCATTGCACTGACACACTCAGAATCGCGTTGATTGAAAACTAATCCGAAAAAGCTAATGAAGCAAGCGGATCTTATTGCAGAGGAATTTGGGGAGGATTACCAGCGTACTGTCCGAATAACGACAGTAATCGATCCACCACCTCCAAACGCTGGAATAAACGAATGGCTCGCCTCTCACAACGTGTTAAAAGACGATGTGAACCAAATTTGAGGTGTAGTGTTAGTAGTTTGTTGGAGATAGTGCTACTGCTGGCTGTAGATGTCACTGATGACGTATTGCTGCTTTTCTTTTGATTTTTGTGTCGCGGAAAAAAATCGAACTATAGTCGCCGGGATTTGAGCCTGGGTCCCGAACACGTTCGTAACCTAAGGCTCTAACCACTGCGCTGCTGTCGTCCGACTCTAGTTGGTGTCGAGTGCCGCTACAGTACAATGTATCCCGAACCGCGAGGTAAGGGGGTACTGTAGCGGCACTCGACACCAACTAGAGTCGGACGACGGCAGCGCAGTCATTAGACGCCTGTCCTAGTCGATAGTTCGTAGTTAACAGTAATAATTGATCCGAGTTTCTCGACATTTTAAGCAATCATCATCTGCACTTGTATCGTACGTCGTAACGCATCGACCAGAAGTCGAACTTGTAATCGTGAGTCCTACGCATAGTGTACACATAGAGTATATGTTAATAAATATACATATATTGTTAAATATATTCAAGTGTTTCTTCCGCATCTATCACGACCTATCCACCTCAGTTCATTGGCAAATACTTTGTACGAGTTCCTGGTGTAGCTTTAGTTTTCTTTTATACTTTGTCTTTTTCTTTATTAACAATACGCAGGTACCGATAGAATAGGAAATATGGTAGTTTGCAAGAGGTTTTCTGTTATATCGATTAATTACGATATCGATTAATTATGTATAAGTACATGCGACTAGACTGCGAATATTTATGCATTTCCGGAAAATTTAATTTTGCAAAAATTTACAGGAAGCACGTAATGCGCGAAGATATATAAAATAGTTGAAACAGAGTGTGTTGGAACTTTCTTTGGATGACTTTCCTTTTTCAAGGTTTTGGGCTACCAGAAGGTCTTCCTCGCTTCACGGTCAGAACCTCAAAGAATTAAATTACTATTCTTCACATCAAATAGTTTTACATGAATGTGTTTCAAGAGATGGATCAGTGACACACGATAGCTGGGTGATTTCCAATTACCATCCTCCATAACTTCGTCTTATAAGCACTCTTCAAGTTGAGAGCAAAATATAGTTTCTCCTCCAAATAAGCAGCAAGTCCGGGAACTGTTAGTTGCTTATTACGAGACAAATATACCATTCGACTTAACTTTGTTGTTGAATGGAACAAAAAAGAATACAATTGAGCAGTATATAATACGTCAGACTCGTTAATACTGAAGCGAGACAGCATTGTACATATTCTATTCATCTTCTACTAAACGATTTCACTCGACCACAAAAATTTATGGCTTCTCGCTTTCATGGCCATCTTATTCGTTCTCGGACTTCGTTCGTTCCCTCTGTCGGCGAATTTGAATAAAGACGAGGACATAGCATGTTGCTTATTTCGAGGCGAAACTATAGCGTTGAAGTAATTGTCTTTGTCTCAGACTCTACAAGGTGTCGTCGTTGACAGGCATGTATAAGCTTCTATCTTTGTTCGTTTAACAGTAGACATTTAGACATTTTCAATAATATCGCAGGCGTCAGGAATTTGTACCAGAAGAGGTGAAAGCGACGTACATATTTGTTTACTAATTTAGGCAACTTCTGTTGGAGTGTAACATAACCGGAATCGACTGGGAGACATCAACCCCGTTCATCGAAGTTCATGGCGAGGGTGTCAGGTTACGGAGATTTCAACAGGAACCCGAACACGATACTCGACAGCTTCCCATCGAGCTCAAACGCACTTTCTATCCTCTTCCATATCCAATCACCTGCTATTCAATCCTCCTCTATCTAATCTTCGCTTTCTCTTCACCCCCCTTCTCCAGTTTCCGTTTTTTATTTTACAATATTTATTTTTCTCCTCCTTTATAGACTAGCGTGACTCATTGATTTTTTTTCTTAATTATTTCTTTTTCTTTTTACGATATTCTATTTATCGCCTCTTTTTTCACACATACGTGTATGTAGATTGTACGTGTGTACGTACATACGTAGAATCTGTTTAACTCGCCCTGTGGCTCTCTGTCAGCGCAAACTCGGCGTTATCGACCACTCGCCGGAACGCAACCGCCGACGTTTGTGTATCTCCGTGCCAGTGGTTTCCAAAGTGCACCTCTGCACACCTCTGCACATCTCAAAGAGATCCAACGCACGTAGGATATTCTGGGAATTTTTTCGGATTTCCTCACACGTTTCTTTTCGTAGATTCTTTATGATTCCAGTTGTCCGCTGGTTATTGAAATTATTTGCGGTATTTGTTCTTAATTAACCTTTTCCAGAATTCCAAGTTTTCGCGAAGCGAATTACCGATTTTAGGCGACCACTGTACCATTAAAAATACTTTTTCCACAATTTTTTATTTTCATGAAAAATATTATTGAATTTGGAGAAAAATACAAAAATATTTGGCTATTCTGCGTGCAATTTTTTTTCAGAATTTCCAAGCTTCCACGAAGCGAGTCACTTAATTTACAAATCGCCCTGTTTTCTTTTTAAAATATTCACTTTTTTCGCGTGCAATTAATTTTTTCCAGAATTTTAAGCTTTCGCAAGGTAAATTATTGGCTCTGCAAACCACTATCCTGCCACAGTTATTTGTTCTCTTTTCTTTAATTAATTTTTTCCAGACAATTAAGCTTTCGCGAAATAAGTTGTACAATAGCATTTGGAGATCGTCGTATTGAATGATCGTCGTAAACAATATTATTAAGAGCAATATCAAAAATATTCCGCTTCCTTGCGTGGAATTTGACTTTTTTCAGAATTTCAGGCTTTCGCGATGTAATAAGGTTTGGAAACCACTGTGCTGCCAGAGATATTCGGTTTTCTCGCGTGCAAGTTTCACGAGTTACTCGTTGGTGCCCCGTGCGCGATGATAGGGGTCGATCGGTGCCGTAGGGCTCGAGCGAAAGCGATGGCTGGATCCATCAATTCTGCGAAACCTTTTGTACGACACAACTCGACCCGTCGTTTTCACCGTAGCTAATGAAGTATCGCGTTAAACGGGAAACTCGATACCCCGTGGCAGAGAGATCTGCGAGAGAAACGAGAGAGCGAGCTCTGTTCGGCAAAAAGGGTGGCCAATACAATTTGATAAGCCAGGGTTGAACACAAATCCATGTTTGCTATCGGCTGCTATGAGGGACAATTATAATAGTTGTTAATAATTTCAGCCGCTACTATTGAACAAAAGGTTATTGTTGCGTTATTGTTGGGTCGACTGTGGATTTCATAGGACTTATTTAACTACTTCCAGAATTCAATTGTTTACGCGTTTGTTACTTGTTGTACACTAGACATTAAACGAAATGGAGACTTTTTGTAAACAAACATAACATTTTGTAACTTCTCTGGCTTAAAATTATTTTCGGTTTTTGATTTGTCTTGATTATTATAGATCTTAGGTGTACAAAATGATCCAGATGCATCGTAAAATTTTCTACTTTTTGCAGCAATATATTCATCAGGAAAAGAATTGTTTTTGTAAAAAAAGCCTGTATGTGCCTCGTAATTGAAAAGAAAACTGAATGTGCCACTCATTTAAATTCGCAAGCACTGTAAGCGTAAATCCTGTTTGTTCCTATACAATTTGTATAAAAACAGAAAATATACTTTTTCAATATCTTCTTTTCATTTTTATTGAAAAAGCGTGTTTTATAGTACTCCGAATAAGTATTGTTATAAAATTGATGATATTTAGTGTGGAGCGTGTCTACTACTTAGTGGCATTTACATTGTTTTATACAAAGGAAATGTTGGATTATTAGTAATTATTTACTTGTTTAAATGGAAGTTGTTCTTAAATTCTATATTCTAATTTGGCTACATGACATTATACGATAAAGAAATAACATTTTTCAATCTTTCCACTTACAATGCCCTGTACGAGAAATCTTCAATAACCTAGTGTTGATTGTACTTATATTTTTTTCTGTAGAGGCGACCTTGTAATAACATCTTCTGGTATTATTAATAACTATTTAGAAAGGAAAGTTGCACCTAAATAGTATACTAAGGTATTTCCATTGACAAGTAGGACATTATACGTTAAGAAAACTATATTTTTTATTCTTTGCACTTACAGTTTTGTCTACAAGAAACCTTCAATTATCTTTATACATGGACTGTAATATAAATGAGAGAATAGCAACCATTTTCTTAGTACGAGTGAACGTACAAATATTCTTTTCCTTCAAGGTTTGGTTTCAAGAGTTCGATTTGAAACATAGACGTACCTTGCTTGAATATAAATTAAATAAAGAAGTCATTAATACAAGATAGGCTTGTTACATCTTCTAATTTATTGGCTATAAACAATTGTTATTTTACAAATAAAAGTAAGTCGAAATAAGTTGTAGAACAAGGTGTTTTCATTGTTCAAGCTTTATTTTCTAGAAGATTGAATTTGAAAGTTTCTTAAATACGCATCAACCTGATAAATTTCTGACTGGATATAAGCAGCCAATCGGGAACAGATTAATCCTATTATTTGCATGTTATTGTGTAAAAATTAGATTGTTAGAATAATAAATTGAACTTAACTAAACGCAGAACAACATTTTTTCCTTCCGAGTCTCGTTCCTTCCTACAGTCTAACTGTAACATGTAGGCACTTGACGAATTATCAAATTTGATTTTGTTGAAAACGATGTTTTCAAATAAAGAAAATCTCAATTAAGATTCTAGATTTTCGACTCATTTTTATATGCAGAGTCTCGAATCGTTTCTCTAATTTTATTATTTCGCGTCTTAGGTATTACGCGATGGATATAGGCATACTATGATATAGAAATAGTATAATTCGGTATAAATAGTATGATATATAATAGATATAGAGGGTATATAATACGATATAAAAGAATCGTGGAACTATAAGTTCTTATACCACAAGCTAATTCTACAGACGGGAATAAGCTGCAATCCCTTTCTGGATGAAAATATTAAAAATTCATGCAGGCTAAAATTGAATTTCGCAATAAGCGCTATTCCTACCAGGAAAATGAAGGAAAATTTCTTATTTTTGCGAAGGACATAAAGGAACTAGTCAGAAAATATTTAGACGGTAATATTATAATAATTAATAATAATATTAGCAATTGTCCTTGCACTAAAGTTCTTGTTGTAGAAAGGTATAATACTTGTGTCTTATTTTAAATGTTTTAGAATTTTCATAACGAAAATGTTTATTTATGCGAAGAAAATGAATATATAATTCGCTGTATGAAATTGCTGAGAAAAAATTACGTCATGAAAAGATAAATCACGATAATATTCGATTTTTATTTTTATCGAGCTTTATTGATATTTAAGCAAAAATGTGTCGAAGCATTTTCTAATTTTTGAAATGTCTTCCGTACGGATATTCCGTAAGGATGATCCAAATTTTCTGAGCCAAAGATAAAGCAAAGCGAAATCTATGTACTGCGTCTTCAAAAAACCACCTTTCTTTTGAATGTTCTATTAGAATGACTATTTTATTGCTCGCGTTTTTGTAGAAGAATATTTAAATAAAGAAACTTAATTAGTTTAAACTTAGTTAATTTAAATAGTTTATTATAGATTATAAATTTTAAAGATTATTAATTTTAATTTTAATTTTAATCGACGATAAATTTTTACATTCTTTAGTCTGATGATAATGACATCATTTTAACATAGTTTCCGTAATTAGTAATTCCATTAGATTATTATGAATGAAAATTCTAATGCTCGAGACATTTGTCACGCACGGACTAAATTATTTCATACGATTGAAATAATTAACGTCGTAATTGTAATAACGAATATACGGCAGCAAATTGTCTCGAGATCGTGATTTATCGTACAAACATTATTTAAATCCGTACCGATATCCCATGTTAATTACACGAAACAACAATTGGAAGTGAAAGGTCCAAGTTATATTTTCGCTATCGCAATAATTTCGCGATATTACGTACCGTATTAAAACTATTCCTCGGCTATTGTAAGTACCTCGGTGGTAGATAGCGAAAACACGGTAAACAATGGGAAAGGTCAGGAAAGCAATTTACAGAGAACTGTAAATAAGGTTAATTTTGTAAATAAGGTAAATAAATGCTAATTTTGTTTTCTACAAAACCGCATTACGGTATCGACAAGTTGGCTGTTCGGACAAATAGTAGAAGTTTTCTTTCTACACTTTCAAGATAATTTCGGAATTCACTGTCCTCGATACATACACATTTTTGCGCAAAGAGTAGATTCGTTTTTCGTGCTGAATAGAAAGAATTAGACGAAGAGTGTAACAAGAAAATGTCGGCGCGCCTCTGCTCGTTTCAAGCAACTTTGTGAAAGCTGATCTTATATTCATTGTCTATATTTATGCTGAGCTATTAGTACAAAATATTAATACGAAAGATATAAGTCTTTTTTATTCGCTATCGCAAGTGTGAAAGGGGCAGTTGCATCGAATTGAATCATCGAGTTTACCTAATAATAGCACTAATTGCTTAATTTCAATATTTAGTCATCTCAGGGTGCACGTTGCAGTAATCGATTCACTGAGTCGACCAAGTGATTGTCGCAGGTCAGGAGACGCGGTTGATTCAATTATAATTAAATTCCACGTTGGCCTTCGTTTCTGCCTGGAGGAGTCGTTATCGTAACTATGTGCTTACTCGCGTACGTGACGACGATCCTTGCAGTGGCTCGCGGAAGGATTTCGACATTCGTCATAGAAAATTCTTGCACACGTCTCGTGTATGCTATGTAGAATGTGAAATTTATTAGAAATATACACTCGGTAGACAATTACAATGTTACACGAACAACAATCTTAATCATTTCAGTAGGTCACAAGTTTTTTATGCGAAGACCAGAAAAAATGCACTTTTCAAGACATTTGTTGGAATTCATATCGTATATTTTACTATTTTATACTTTAATATTTTATATTGTTTTTGATTGTATATTGATTTTCTTCAAAATAAACGTAAATACGTACAGTGCCATCAACAATTATAAACTCAATCCTAGTTTTAGATTTTTCACTATATTGAAACAATAATTAACAAAATCGTTTATGCAATTTCGTATTATAACATGTAACAAAACTGAAGATACGACAAAGATTTTCTTCTTTTGAAGTCTGGAAGAAGTAAAATTTTCTCTTAAAATTGTGTTTTCGGATGTGAGAAAATATGAACTCGATGTTAATTTTGTTACCTTTTCATTCGATATTTAGTGGATTTTTCTTTATCCTCGATCACTTCTATTAATCTGTTAAGTACGCTATTCATTAACTTATTTTTTACAGTTTCGTTTTGAGTATTCGCCCATGCGAATTTTATTCCTTTTCAGGTTCAACGATATTTTTTATTTTAGGTAACTCTTTCTGATCGTAAATTTTTCTTGTTAAAATTCCGCTGCAGGTTTTCGGTCGTGTTCGGATCAGCACTCAATGCTGGCCACGGTAATAACTCTATTATGAAATCTTGAAACCACCTTTTTATAGCGACAGCTATATGAATGAGAGCATTGTCGCGTTGAAAAATAGTCTTTTTGTCTTCTATTTCGCTCACGAAAGGCAATAATTCGCCGTGTAACATCTCTCATATCCTATAACGTTCAACTATACGCAACTTTCATAAAGTAATTTCCTTTAACATATCCCAAGCATGAGCAGCGGTTTCTTGAAGATATTGAAGAAATATAAAGCAGAAAATATGTTTCAGTTTATAGACATTCACAGTACTGTACATTTCTCTGTTTAGTGGAAATATTTTCTGCTATAGAAACTCACATTTAACCGGAATATTGGTATTTCTCGGGAAAACTGCGGAGTCGATATATCGCCTAAAAGAGTTAAGCAAACGTAAATGTGCACAGTGGCGAACATATAAATAAGGAAACTCCGGTTTCCTTGAGCTTGTGAAAACTCGTATTGATCGGCCAAGAGAACAAATTTTAGCAGATATTTTCATAGATGAATAAAAATTTAATCGTTTCGGTTCCGAAGGAAGATCGTATATTCGTCAGCGAATCGAGGAAGAAATGAATAATAAATGCATAAAATTTACTATTAACGGAAATGGTGGGTCTGTATTAGTTTAGGAAGGAATGAGCAGAAATGGACCTGGTCCAATTTGTCGCACTAATAGGGTCATGAGTCAACGTGTTTATATCGATACTTTAAACGGTTATTTACTGCTGCATACATGAGAATGATAATTTACCTCGGTATTGGATTTTTTAGGCTGACAACGATCCTAAACGTACTTTAAACGAAATGTCAAATCTCTCTTCTACAGGAGCGTAATGTTAATGTTAGGCGGTGGTCAGCTCAATTTCAATATAAACCTGATTAAGACGCTGAGAGATTACATGAAAAAAGAAGGAGAGGTAAGTGGCACGAAATTTAAACGAATTATATGACATGATCGAAAAGACATGAAGAAAAATACCAGTAAAATGCTGTATAAGATTGGTAAATTTCATAGCACGCAGATGTGCCGAAACTATTAAAAAGAAACGTGGACCAACAAAATAAAAATTTGATGTAAAATATTACAATTTATTGTTCCTAGGTATAGCACGTACGAAAATCGAAGAAAAGACGTTTTCTCTATTTATGTGCTCGCAGAAACATTCACCATTCCTGTATGTTTGGATATTTTATATTGGATTTGCAGTGATTCGCGAGAATATTCGAACGCCCTTCAAAACAGAATGACTTTTTTCGAATTGGACGAGATTTGAATTTTTGCGCGTGGTTAGAAACATTAGTTCTTTAAATGCAATGTAAAATTATAAAGAATGTAAAAAGAAACATCAAAAGGTGACTTTTACTATTTTCTTCGCGATTTTGAACAACTGCGATTTATTTAAAATTTTGTTACACGTTAGAAAGTCAACTGATCCTTCTGACCTCTCAAAAAAATTCAAGTCGTTCGGTTCAGTTCCAAAATTGCTATTCTATTTTAAAGAACGTTTGAATATTTTCGTGAGCCAATATATATAAGAAACTGTACATAAAAATGAATAAAAACTGTACATTATACGATGTTCGGTAAATTGAAGTAAAGTAAAAAAATTAATATGCTCGCCGCTCTGTAATATGCGTCAGCTATGGTTTATCGAATACGTAATTACATTTATTAATATAACTATTTATTGTTTATTTATAATAATATTTATAACTATTATATGACTGATATTATATAACTATAAACTATACTATATAATATAATATATATAATGCTATATCTATAATTATAAATTTTATTTATTTTATTTTAATTTCAATTTTATTTTTAGATTACCATTGATTATATTGATAAATACTTTTGTGATCTCTCAAAAATATGTACCTAGTATCTACATTTTCACATTTTTTTCAAGTTCTCCAAATATTTCTTGATCAATACTATCACGATAGTGTAGTGTCACTGTGTCCTGGAAGAAATTGCAAAATTTTTCGTTTCTACAAGTGTTCGAACACTTCCTCGAGCAACTGTGTCGGCGGCTGTACGCAGCAGTCGGACACAGGGAACTCAATCGATCGTGGAGACCTCGACGTGGAGACTTCGACAGGCCACCGAGCTCGAGGCGGCGGTTCCTCCTGATCCATGATGAAAACAGGATCAGGAACTTTCTCGTTTCGGTGGCAATTCGCGTCCGCGGAGATTAACTAAGCGTGCCTGCAATCTCGACGATCCCCACGGCCTTCGGAAATCTCCAATTAATTTTCCGCCCTCTCTATCGTACGATACAGGTTTCCTGCTTTTGTCGGTGACATGTACGAAAAGATCTATTAATCTAACGTCGTTTAAAAAATAAAATTGAAGACATGGTACAAGAAGATGAGAGCTTATAGAAGATATCGTTAAGTGCCAAGAAACAAGTTTTTCAGGAGGAAAAGAAAATTTGTATATTAATGCAGCCAAAATTTATGAGAAAGTGTATCTGTAGAAATATAGTCTGTACGTGCTTCTTAGTTGCAAAGAAAACTCGATGTTCCATTCATTTAGACAAATGGCGTAGATAAAATCCAAGGAACAATTAAAGACTTTGTGTAGACACTGTAAGTGTCAAACATCAAACTTTTCACCAGAGAGAAAAAGCTTCTCCGACTTAAAATTATTTCCAAAATTTCATTTGTTTTGACTAATATAAGGTCTTAAGTATACAAAATAATCTAAATGCATCACAAAATTTTCTATTTTGTGCGCTGATATATTCATCATAAAAAGAATTATTTTTATAGAAAATATGTGCCTCTTAATTGGAGGCTGAATGTGTCATTCATATATATTCGCAAGTATTGTAAGTGCCACTCTTGTCTGTTCTTAGATAACTTGCACAAAAACAGGAAATATATCCTTTCAAGACGTCATTTTTATTTCTATTGTAAAAATATATTTTATAATATTTGGAGTGAGAATTGTTATAAAATTGGTGATATTTAGTATTCATGTGTTCGAGCATATCTATCACTTAACTTATATTGTTTTATACAGAAACAATGTTAGAAACACCGGTGGTATCACTTTTTAACACTACTAGTAATTATTTACAAATATATAATATATTAATAATTATTGTATATATATAATTATTTACAAAAATATAATTATATATCATATAGTTATATATAATTATGTATAATTATTTACAAAAAATATTTTGTAAGTTTTCCACTTACAGCGTCGTCTACCAGACCAATCTTGCAGATCAGTCTTCAGTTATTTAATGTTTATTAAACTTATTTTATTAAACAATTAACTTTCCGCCCTCTCTATCGCACGATACACGCTTTTCACGCTTTTGTCGATGACGTGTACGAAATTTCGCTTGCAGTTGAGATTATTTCAATTATTTGTTGTTATAGTTGTTGCGCCATTATACAAATTAACAAGTTATAGGATGATCGAGCAATTTTCAGATGATCGAACGGCTGAGATTCTAATTACGTTTTGTATCAGGAATCTCGCGTTTATTAGAATTTAGTATGTTTATTAATGGCTACTATAACGAAGTAATACGTTATGTCTCATTCATTCGTATGCACACCAGATATGTTTGTTCCAAAGTTTCTAATTAGTTGCTTGCCTGTTACTAGTTGACGTAACTGTGCTATATTCAAATTTGCATATTTCGATTAAATGACACTAATTCTCGTTGCTCTGGTAATTACAACGTCATCTTTCATTATGCAACTTGTGTAAACAATTATGGATATTTCTGTATGAATACTAGCTATTATTCATCCCAAGATACTCAGAATCGAACTTTGGTATAATTTTGACTTATAAGTACTATATATATGTAATAACGTAAATCCTTGGGGTGAATAAGACGATCGATTCTGGAAAATTGAGTTCATTTTGGGAATAAATTAAATTATATACAATAACATTTAATAACAAATCTACTACAAATGTTACCTGGAAAATCGAAAATCGATTTTCTAAGTCCTAAATTGATCTAACCTTGTGATCTAATCTATTCAGTAAAATGGCTGCCGATAAAACAAAGCAACAGTAAAAATGTCGGTTGGCGGGTAGTTTGAATTCTATAGAATTTAAATATATATAAATTTTTCTTTTTTGTCAAATACGCAGCAAATAATAAATATATTACGGAATAACAGTGTGGTGTGTACATATAGAAAGATATAAAGAAAATTTTTTATTTCTTACGCACAATTATTTGATAATAAAAGAGGGAATGAAAAGAAATGGAATTTATTGTAATATGATAAAAATATTCAAACACTTTACAAATTGAAGCTTGAGGAAATTACGCGTCGTGTGTTACTTTACAGCGGATTTATGACAATGTTTATGAGGAAACTTTAATATCATAAAAATATGCAAACACTTTTCAAATTGTAGGCTGACGAAATTATGCGTCATGTACTTTAGAGCGGAATTATGACAATATTTATAATATCCAAGTTAATGCAGGAGCTCACGAAAGCAATTACGGGTTAAATATCACATCTCTTTCGCTCGTTACGTAGCATACACTGTAATTTTCAATTATAAACACAGTAACTTTGATAAGTAAAGGCGAATTCGTCGCAATTCTCAACGAGACAAAAATTGATTACCGCGGATGAAGGAAGCCACCAGCTTCCCGGACTTAGCCGAGACCGCAATAATCCATGCGAACACGGATTTATCGTATTGGTAAGCCCATAACCCCCCGATATCGTTCGAGTTTCTTTCAGATCCTCTCGTCGAGCGGAGGACCCCGCGAAGAAGCCGGGAGAGCAGAGGAAGCCTTACGATTTTTCTTCTTGCCGATGTACGCGAACGATTCGAGAGTAAGATGTAAATCCAGCTTTTCCAGCCACTCGGCCTATCAAACAGATGGGACAAGAAGCGAATAAAAAGACGAACAAAGATAAACTATCCGTCAACGACCGATCAACCGATCGATGGGCGAATCGAGCGACTATTAAGCGGGTCGTAACCTCCGGCAAGTGCAGCCTTTGGGACGAGGTCGTGGTGACCTAGATCAGCCGGTCTCGCCTTACCTGTGCGATGGCTGCCTTTGACTGCTCCTGCAATCGTTACCCTGGATTCTGCGCACTTACCGGCCCGCTGTGAGGATACCTTTCGCCCCTTTGCACCTTCTACTATGCATCCGTTTCGTAAAATATCTCGGTCGGTTCTCTGTTGAGATGCTACGGTAAATTTACTGACTGGTCGCTTCTGACCGACCAAAGTTTCGATAGTTTGCACGATATATGATGCAGGCTCGCTATTGGACCCGTGTTCCACCGTTCTCTAGGAAAGTGGAATTTCTGATAGAGTTTGTTGCTTTAGAAAGGCGAGTTTAGTTTCGATCGATCGAACGCTTTTGTTTGATGATTGCACCTTCTTTGGCCTTTGTGTTTGAATGAAGCTGCACGTATATATGTGTATATATATAGAGAGAGACAGATTCATAAGAGTATTCGGACACTTGCCATAGGAACGTTTTACGAATACATTACAGGTTCTGTACAAAAGCTTTTCAAATTTCATCAATAAATTAGAAGATGAATATTACGATTCTATCAGTAGAGTTTTTGGTATCGTCCCATGAGGGTCAGTCAAGTATACACCGGATTTTGTAACTTTGCAATTTCGGTAAAACGTTTCAAAAAGAACAATCTATAGTTATTTTTCCATGCATGTTCCTTCTCTCTCTGTACGCCTTTGCCACCAGATTGGCAATTTTTTCATTTCAGTTTCGTAGAAAGTGGAGGACTGAGTCAGAAGCCAATTGCACGCGAATTGTTCTATTTCTTCGTTACTGTTGAAACGTCGTCCTCCTGACGTCTCTTTAAGTGATCGTGATCTTGCGGAACGCTAACTCCTTCTGGATGATGGAATCCACGCTTCCATGACTAATGTTAACTTTTGAGCAAATTTCGTTTCTCCAACAGCTTCGATGTCTGCTGGCGTTACACTTGTCTCAAGCGTTGCGAATACGACGTGTTTTGGACGTATCGACGTCCACTGGAAGACGATTTATTCCGCGCCAACACTTGGCTTCTTGTTAATGTTTCATCCCCAAACTGTAGTCGCAATGTATGCAAAATTTCAGTGGGTTTTGCGTTCTCAACGGTTAAAAGCTTAATAATTCTACGTTGTGCAACGGAAGACGATACTATTGTCTCGCTCATTGTGTTATCTACCGAAGAAATCATAAACAGAGCACCACGTGAAGCGATCTCAACGTCTTTAAAACACGCCTGTTTGAACTCCCACGCAATCCTATTTGGATAAGCTACATTGCGGAGATGTATCATACGCAGTTCGGTGAATATTTGACTGACCTTACAATAAAAATGTGAACTTTTCCTTTTAGCCCATAATACAGAAGCAAGTTCAGACCTGGTTTTCCTAGCATTTATTTTTCAACACTGGAATATGGTAAATTTTATCGCACACGATAAAGTTCTGTACGATCTGTTGACATAAAATTCAGCTATGAATTTTATGCGTTTATGCGAGGTTGCATACATATAGCGGTTGTATACATATAGCTATCCTTACAATAGCAGTGCAAGGTCGTGTTTCCATTTTGCAGAGGGAACATTCCCTATGCTTGTAAGTATTAGGTGAAGTAAAAAGTTCTGAGCGCTTTTTCGCTTTATTTCGACGATGAAATTAACATAGTCAAGATTATTCGATTTAGATTAAATATGCGCCGTTTTGTTCGATTACTTTTGTCCATTTTGAAGGCAATTTCATAATTCCGCGGTTGAAGAAGTCCTCGTCCCTATTGGTAAAAAACTTGACCAGCTCATTTTCACAAGCCTCTCTTGAGGCCAGTTTTGTACCATCAAGAAAATTTTGCAAAAACTTAAAAAGGTGATAATCGCTTGGTGCCAGGTCTGGACTGTACGGCGGATGCGATAGAACCTCCCAGCCAAGCTCTCGGAGCTTCTGACGCGTCGTTAAAGATGTGTGCGGCCTGGCGTTGTCTTGATGGAACACAACACCTTTCCTATTGGCCAATTCTGGCCGCTTCTGGTCGATCGCCTGCTTCAGTCTGGTCAGTTGTTGACAATAGAGGTCCGAATTAAGTGTTTGCCCCGATGGGAGCAGCTCATAATGGATGATTCCCTTCCAATCCCACCAAACACACAATAAAACCTTCTTGGCCGTTAATCCACGCTTGGCGATCGTTTGGGCCGGCCCACCGCGATTGGACCACGATCTTTTTCGGCTGTTGTTCTCGTATGTGACCCATTTTTCATCGCCAGTCACCATCCGCTTCAAAAATGGGTCGATTTCGTTACGTCTCAACAAAGAATCGCAGGCATCAATTCGGTCCAAAAGGTTCTTTTGCGTCAATTCATGTGGCACCCATACGTCGAGCTTCTTCTTGAGACCAGCCTTATGCAAATGGTTCCAAACGGTTTTCTGGCTAATCTTCAGTTCCTGGGCAATGGAATAAGTGCTCACATGCCGGTCCGACTCGACGATTTCCATGATTTTATCCACATTTTCGACGATTGGCCTACCAGAGCGTGCCTCATCTTCGACGTCCATATTACCAGAACGGAATCGTTGGAACCACCGCTTTGCTGTTGCATTCGATACTGTACTGGGTCCATAAACAGCACAAATTTTTTTGGCCGCCTGCTCCGCCTTTTCACCTTGGTCGTAGTGGTACTGAAGAATGTATCGAATTTTCTCTTTTTTTATCTCCATTTTCGAACGCTGTAACACACAACTGGCTTCACCGAACACAAAACTGACAAAGAACCTTTTTGATGCGTAATATCACCTTGAAATCGGTGTATACTATGACTCGATGCGATGTGCACATCGTGAGATATGGCTCACTAAAGACATCTAGCGAAAAACGCTCAGAACTTTTTACTTAACCTAATAACTGTTCTAAATAAAATTACCGAAATTATTTTATAGAATTTGTACAGTGCTGTGAATAATATAGACTCGAACACAATTTCTGCTTTATTTCTTCAACATCTCTAAGAAATCACTGATCATGCCTGGATTTCTTAAGTGTAATCGTTTTCGTAAAGTTGTTTCGTATGGCGAGTTGATAAGATAAGAAGAAAATTTTTCAACGAGACAATGCTGCCATTCGTACAGCTGCCAGTACCAAAAAGTAGTTTCAATATTTTAGAGCAGTACTATTACCATGGCTAACATTGAATCCTGATCAGGAGAAGCTACCTGTGAACAATATTGTTGAACTTAAGAAGAAACAGATATTCAAAAAATAACTTTAAATAAGTTAGAGGATAGTGTGTCTAACAGATTAATAGAAGCGATAAAAATTAAAGAAAAATCCACTAAATATCGATTAAAAAAGTAACAAAATTAACGTCGGGTATATATTTTTTCACATCCGAAAATGCAATTTTAATAGAAAATTTAATTTCCTCCAAACTTTGAAAGAATTCTTCAATTTTTTTTCACTTTATAATATGAAATTACATAGACGTTTTCGTCAATTTTTGCTTCAATGGCGTGAAAAATCTAGAAATAGGATTAAGTTTATAATTATTCACGACACTGTATTGCTGTATGGTATTGGCAAATGTATCGTCAGTCGAACAAATGGAGGAGTTTTATTCTTTCGAAGAGACTCTACTCTACGCGTAGAAGACGCTATAAAGGTGTAGGCGTTCGTAGGTAACCTGGATCGATCCACTTGACCTGACGTCTTTTCTGTGTTCACACCCGAAACACGAAACCCAGCTTACCCTTGCTACATTCGTTTAATTTATCCGTGTAGCGACGATATCTTACTCTTCTAAATTAACGACGATTGTCCTATTTCTCCGCTTCGAAATAGAAATTGTTGTTGGATTTATATAGCGTATTTGTACGTCCAGCTAATTGATGATATACTTCTTGTTTTTTAGGCCTTTGTAATTTTCGCATGGCACAAGAGAAATGACATATTATGTGACACACGTCGATTTTTTGACAGTAAATTATGTCAAAATTCAAAATTAATGGGACAATGATGAATGAGAAAAATGGAGTATTTTAACAATATATGGAGACAGTTTCTCCCATTAATATTATTCTACTATTTAGAACAAAATAATGTTTTTAAAGTTTCACCAAATAACTTGAGAGTTTTTTTGGGCGGGGGGCGGAAGTTAGCAGGATTAGTTTACTAGATGATGCGTAAAAAAATTTTGAGAAAACTGCAATTGGTTGGAATCGTGAAGTAAAAACTAAAGGTTACTTTCTATAACTTTTTTATGTAATGAAAATGTAGATAGCACAACAGTTTGAAGATTTATGTCAGGTATGTACACGCAAAAAATTTCGTCGAAATTGATTAACTTTGGTTTAAGCTACAAACGGTTAAAAATGACGAAGATCGCATTTTTTGCGGCTCTCGACCTAAAATCTAGAGATTCTTACCCCAATGTTTGTCCCTTGTTTCTGCATCAACCGATTTTGACAAAATTTCCAACATGTATATAACTGGCATAAATCTTCGAAATTTATTAAATTTTCATTAGAATCCTAGATAAAAACGTTGCAAAAAGCAATCTCTACTTTTCTTTCCACCTTCCCGACCAATTGCAATTTTTTCGAAATTTCTTTTACGCATCATCTAATAAACTTCTAACTTCTAGTTTTAATATTATTAACCACGTAAGTCTGTCTTCTTTTTATTACTTTCATTAGATATCGTTCTGAAATTTGTTTAAACGTTTGCAGTTATTAGTTTAATAACATAATATCAATGATGTGCACAGTTGTACATTTTGTAACATCGTACAATTGTTCATTTTAGCCAATTGTACAGTAGCTATTACAAATGCGAGTAGTTGAATCTCTATGAAACTGATTGAAGTTAGAACTGATGTTCATTGTTCCACATTGTTTCAATACTGAAGAGGATGTAGCTGAAGACATACTTTAATTTATTATGATTGCATGCAATTGTTAAACTGCATTTTTTTGAAAGCGGTGTTACGTCCGGCGACTCTTTACGTTCGAGGCGGCCACCAGCTACACACATAGAATTAAGCGAATCGCAATAATCCTAAGGAACTGTCATAAAACGAGGCTTTTTGATTTGCCGTTAAGGCCGTCAATTGGCATAAAACATCTTCGAGTCAAGAGGTTCCTTATAGTTATTGCTCCATCAGGTAAAAATTGGGGAAACGTTGGTTTTCCCCCATGTTTCCCGGGATTCCACCCGCAAGTAACCAGGGGTGGGGTGATCATCACCGAGCAAGAGTTTTCCTTTGCAATAGGATCGTCACCGAACTTCACTGGTTCATCATCTTTAGAACAGTCAACATCTCTTTACCGGATTTATACCTTTCAATCAGTTACCTACTTCTCTACAAAGCACCAGCGTAACTATCTTCTCTACAAAGTTACTGGAAATATATACTATCTTTGAATTGTTAATCAATCGTTCTACTCATTAAATCACCTCTATTATCCTAAGCGAAATAGGGGATCGATCAGTTCGTGGCGTCGATTGTCTAATCGTAACGGGAATTTACGACTCCCGTTGACGCGCTTCCTCGCGATCGAGTTTCTCCGCGAACGGTCGAAAAAACAAGTGGAATAAGAAATAAATTTGAGAAATTTGAAGATTAAGATGCAGTGGTGTCTAATACGTTGCTGCATGGCAATAGAAATGACGGTAGAAATGACAGTAGAAATAGACATTAAAATCGTGCGACCATAGAGTAGATCTATTGATTATGCTACTTGGAGGATTAAATTTGGAGTCAATTAAATATTCAATTACGCCTACATCCGTTAGCTATTTCAGTTAGTTAATTTCATGGGTTTATCGCTGGTTGCGTGTTCTATTATGGACTTTGGGGATTTGCGGAAGGATGTCGATCGTTTATGTACGGAAGTCAGTGACTAAAAGGTTTGTAAATTTATTAGATCTACCGGAAAGACCTGTCTGATTTCTGACATGCGGAACCTCCAAACACAAAGCTATCGAAAGCAACTAATAAATGACTGGAAAACTTCACTTTAATTCGTTTTAATTTTCATTTCACATATCGTTGAACCTCGAAGAAGGAGCTAAAATCTTCGAGTTGTAGAACTTTCGATTTATCGAAATCTCCAAGTAAACGAGGCAAACAAATGAAAATTTGATGTACAGAAATTTCGTACGAAGACACAATTAAGTTCACCTTTTTAAAAAGTATTAGTACTTTAAGCTTCCTCTTGGAACTCGTTTTATTCGACGTTAGAAATAAACAAACCTTTTTAAGATTCATTTGTATTTGTTAGATTATTGCGAGAGGTGTTCAAATAGGGCTGCTGGTTATATTAAAAAATAACTTAGTTTATTAAAGTTGTAAATAAAGGAAACCTTTTAAAAAGCAATCGTATTTGTTGGTTTATTGTAAGAAGCGACTGAAAGAATTTAATCAACGTATCGTAAATGTTCCTTTATACGTGGATTGTAATATGAATAGCAGAGGGACGTGGCAACCATTTATTTAATATGAGTGAAAGAACCTGTCGCTTGTTTTGTTTGATTAGTTACGACCAGTTTTTCCAGAATAAATCAGAAAAATGGATGTGTCTTCCTCGACAAGAATTATCACATCTTTCAATTTATTGCTTTCAACAACCTGAAATGAACAAAATAGAGGTCTTATAGAGGTTCGTTTGATACCTCGAATGATGAGAATTTCTTGCATTTTCTTTCAGCCGTTTCATGTGATTCTAACAATAATTTCACAGAGCTCGTTCCTTCCTGAAAATCTACTTTCGAAATTTCATTTTCATCTTGTTCCTTTCCTGTTCGATGTCGGAACTTGAAGGACGTTTGATGTGCACGTAGAGGACCCCTTCTCAAGGACGAAGGGGCTGTCAAGTCAGGATAGAATTAAAGGTTAATCCCGCGGGGTATACGGAACCTGCGAGGGACGGATTTCCCTTTTCTTTTCTCTTTAAGTCATCTCCCGCATCGCCAGAAGCCTTTGTTTTTTGCACGAAACTCCAAGATACCATAAATATTTGCGCTCTTAAGTGCCTCTGGAATATAAGAACAGGCTGCGCAACACGAAACGCGGCTTCTCTCCTGCTAACGCCATCGAACAGCCTGTCTAGTCGAGGAAAACATTCGATTCGCCCGATTTCACTTGTACTTTTTGTACTGATGTACTTTTCGTGAAAATATAAACATGGTTCCAATGTTCGGATGATCCTTTCTGTAGGATCTGTTAGATCAGTAAATATTGTATTTATTATAGATAAATGTTATCTTTCAAGCAAGGAATTGAACATTTCTCGAAATTCAAATTTCAGGTGTCGTACAAGATAGATAATTTGCATTTCTCAATTTTGGGAGAATAATAGTACTTTCTATTTTTCTGAACTAACTATAAATTAGGATCGGGCTACGTGCAATTTATTAAAACAACATTCATAATAAATTACTTTTATTCTGCCTGGCGTTCTTAATTTTTTCCACGAAGTTAGAAATATACGTCAATATTCAAAGATGAAAAGATATATAATTCAGCTGATAAAGCAGAAATGTTCACGAATTTATCCATGTCATTAAAATAACATCAAAATCCATTTTGTACAACAAGTGAAACTTAGTATTTTAAATTTCTATTAATCGTTCTCTACACATCAGCAAATATTAAACAAAAAATAACGTAGTAAAGTAAACATGTATATTTTTTATTCATTATTATTAGTATTACGTTTTGTACACAAAAAATGACCTAGTAAAATATACATGTTTATATATATATATATATATATGTCATGTAATTATAGTTACGTTACATTGATAGTCTTTTGTCACGAAACGGTGCATAATAAAATTTGTCACACGCGATACTGGGTACTTTTTCATACTGCCTTAGGTTCTATTTCAGAATTAGTCACAGTTCGCAATAGATCAGTCGAGGGTGGATCTAGATTCGGTATTAATGTCTGCTGCGTTTCGTGAATCTCCAGGGTAAAATTGACTTCGTATTCCTCCTGGTTTGCACGAAACCGATTTTTCCTCCATCCATAGAACATATTGAGCAATTTCGAGGACAATGCTCGATTTCGTCTATTTCACGTGATACTGTCCCTAGGGTTTCTTTAATATTTCAGCTTGCTCACGCTTCTCGTTCTGTCTCTCCGCAATCTACTTTCGCAATGTACATATAATCATTTGTATTGTTTTAGTAACTACATACTTCCTTTCGTAAAAATTTAGTTGAGGATATCGACTTGTACTAATATGACAGCGCGTTCGAGGGAAAGTAAAATATTGAAAATTATCATTTTCGCGATTAAGTAACTTGTTTGATATAAATTGTTATGAACCGTTGTAAGAAGGATAATATCGCTTACATTAACCATTATTTTATACCATATATTGTAAATATATATATTGAATATTCATTTTACTAACAATTAAATTTCACTTCATAGAAAATTAAGAAATAAATTATTTTCACAGATCTATCAAACTTTACAATGTACTACCGAAAATGAAATGCATACGTATTCGAAAAATAACAATTTCGCAAAAATGGCTTGACGCGGATCACATATATATTATAAATACAATCCATATTACTATCATTCATCGTGCTACTAACATTGTGAACATGGCCCAAGAACACCTATGTAACAACCAGAAGAATCGGACATACATACACGTTTCGAACGTACATGGGTTAAATGCTTTTATAATAACGATAATACAGTTCTAAATATTTTTGTTTCTAATCTCTATCACAGGTTTAATTCTGTGAGAGTCGAGTCACGTCTGCGACGTGAAATAAAGATAGATGACAAGTACAGGAATTGGACAAACCGCCGAAGAGAAAACTGCGGAGAAGGGTGCGTAGCCCTTCCGAGCGTTTCTGTCGTATCGTTGTTGCAATCCCACAGACAATCCGTAAGGGCTTAACGCTGTTTCAACAAGGGATTACCACCGCTTCCCTAAGCTGAACGATACGCGATCCTGCGTATCCGTATCAGAGACAAACATTTAAATTGCCAAGATTACGAAGTAGCCCAGCGGATGAAACTTTTCTAACAGTTAGGGCGAATACCTTGGGTCCCACTAGCGACGTTATTTCGCAAGGATTTACAGAGAGGGTTAGTCCATCGATTATACAATCTTATTATTATTATCATTATAGGATCTCATAACATCTCGTGAAACGTCAACGCAAGAAAGCGATACTTGAGGACATTTGCATTTTCATTATATATATTATATTTATTATTCATTATATATAATATTATACTAATTGTTATATATAATTATTATGGTTAATTGCATCGTATTATTTTTTGTAAATAGCACTATGTTACGCGCAAGTGACATATCATCTTTCTAGCGATCAAAGTTCTTGGAGTTTCAAATCAATTTGTATTAGCAGTGTGAATTAGTTTCGACGAATTTGTTGACTAAAAGCGCATTTATTGAAAGAGAATCGAGGGAAAAAATTATTACATTGATCAAAATACGAGTATTTTATTATCTGTTCTCTACAACTTTTGTCCATCTTTTTGGCAAGAGATGAAAACCACGACGATAGAAATATTTGTTTTTCGAATCGATCCATTCATCAACGAATTTTTGCACTTCTTCGACATTTGAGAAGCGTGTACCTTGCAGTGCGTGCTGTATTGACCAGAAAAGAGCCAATGAAACCAGGACTTTCCATTCGAGCTCCAACAACACTCGTTTCGTTCAAACAACGTTGCTTATTGCAACGACTAGTCGCGCATTGCCGTTCAAGTAAATGAAATTGCGTTGTTCATTTGGTATTTTTGGATATTTTTCTTGCAGAGTACGGTTCAAATTGGACAGTTGTCGCCAATAACGATCACCAGTAACAGCTTCGATCGGTTTCAACAGACCCTTTTGGTCCTAACAAATAGTAAGCATTACCTTTCGACTGTGAATCTTATAAGATTCGTTTCATTACTTTTACAGCGTAATACACCAGTAACATAGAAAACATCATACATAGACAAAGACTTTCTGTAGATAATACTGTGAATGCCAAACATCCAATTCTTTATCTTCTCTGACATAAAATTCTTTTTCGAAATTTCACTCGTTTCAATTATTATAAGATTTTAGTGTAGAATAATGCAAATGCATCGCGAAATTTTCTATTTTTTTGCACTAGTATATTCATCAGAAGAAGAATTGTTTTCGTAAAAAAAGCTTGTATGTGCTTCTTAATAGAAGAGAAAACTGCATGTGTTATTCATATAAATTCGCAAGCACTAGAAACAGAAAATATATTTTTTCAAGATGTTCTTTACATTTTTATTAAGGAATTAGGATTTATTTCATTACTTCCAAAATTCAATTGTTTAAGCGTCTGTTACTTGTAGTACGCTAGACATTAAACGAAATGGAGACTTTTGTAAACAAACATGAAATTTTTTAGCTTCTCTGGCTTGAAATTACTTTCGAAATTTCACTTGTCTCCATTATTATAAAATCTTAGTGTAGAATAATGCAAATGCATCGCGAAATTTTCTATTCTTTGCACTAGTATATTCATCAGAAGAAGAATTGTTTTTGTAAAAAAAAAGCCTGTATGTGCCTTTTAATTGAAGGGAAAACTAAATGTGCCATTTAAATTCGCAAGCACTGTAAGCGCGAATCCTGTTTGTTGCTATACGATTTGTATAAAAAGAGAAAATATACTTTTCCAATACGTTCTTTTCATTTTTATTGAGAAACAGCGTTTTATAATACTCCGAATAAGTATCGTTATAAAATAGTGGCATTTACATTGTTTTATACAGAGGCAATGTTGGATTATTAGTAATTATTTACTTATTTGAATGGAAGTTGTTCTTAAATTTTATACTCTACTTTGGCATGTAAGACATTATACGATAAAGAAGTAATATTTTTTAATCTTTCCATTCACAGCGTTCTCTGCAAGAAAGTAAATATGTGCCAACGAGAGATGACTTTTATGGAACTTTTATGGAACGTGAAAGAAAGTCAAGCAAAAATAAAGATGTGAAAAGGTAAAATATTTGATTTCAAATTCCCAGCACTTTGCTAAAGGAATCAAACAAATCCAAATATTGAAAAAGATTTATTAGGTACATTCTTCATAAATGTAAAAAATATTATTGTCTGTATTATTTGTCACACGAATGTCTTGCTAAATCCAAAATGTTAATATCAATGCTCAAACAAATTGTACTTAATTCAGTTTTATTCAATTTCCCACAACTTGTAAATTCTGCACTTGCCCTGTTCTTGCACCAAGATCTTCAATTTGATGCACCCGCTGTAACTTACAACTATAGAATTCTTTTGAGAGCCCTGGAAGCTAATTCATATCCCTAATACAATTCAAGTATTTCATAAACACAGAAAACGAAACGTTATTTCTTGTAATAGTAATACTACGTAGTAATAGTAAGTAAACATGTATCGAGCGATAATCAAATTCTCGATGTCACGAATGCATATCATTTCAGAATCCCAACTGTACACTTCCAGGGATTACACTGAACATCCGTGTGCCGTCGTCTTAATCCACTCAATATCATTCTGATAGCATTCTGACGACATATCGTATCCACAGCAGCTCTTGTCGGAAATATTAACAATACACAATTGGAAGTTGTTACCATATTCGATTCAACAGCGGTTATGAAAGTTAAGTTTCTATTTAAACGCGATATTCCTGCGGCCGAGGATACACCATGATGCACGAAGCGAGCGCTTATCGTTTTAATCGGTACGTGTTTCGCTCGAGGCGGTCTTTTACTGCAATTTCGCATCTTCGAATATTGTTGTTTCAGGGAACATGTATCGTCGAATCGCGTGTTGGCGATCGTTAAGAGAAATTTTTAATTCGCTCGTCGTGATTGCCGGCTCAACGAGTGAGGTCGACTCTGACAATGAGCTGTTCTTCGAGATTAGATTACGCGTTTCACGCAGGTAGCTTGGTAAGAAGATTCTGAGAAAAATTACGTTTACGCGATGATGGAAGTTAGTGTAACTTTTATGCTGCATAATTAGTCGATTACGCGGATATTCGTGCAAATTTAAACGCGCACGAGATATTAAAACCCATCGGTTTAATTTAATAAACAGTATATATTTTTATAATAAAATTATATCATAGGGTCGTGCAGAAAGTAATATTCCTTTTGAAACAACAACAACACTGTTGGTTAAAGGTAATAAATTGTAAGATGTAATAATTCTTGTTGCAATAATTATTTAATTCAACTAATTTCTATCTGAGAAAGGCGCGTCTATTTTTCTGATTTACTTTTCAAAAATTAATCGTAACTAATGAAACAAAAAGAAAAAAAATAGAAGATCGCCGTCCACTTATACTAAACAATACACTCCCATTCATATTACAATCCACGTATAAGACATTTACGATACGTCGATTAGATGTTTCCAGTCACACAATACGCGCTTCTCACAATAAACCAACAAATACGAATGCGTTTTAACACTTTGACTGTCACGCCGAAATCACATGTTTCGCTCAGGATGCCACGAGAGTATTTTTATTATTCAAAGCATACAATGGCAAAATAATAAATAATAAATTGATGATGTAAGAGAACATTCTTTCTTAACGGACTGTTTATCTTATTGGTGGTCACGGGTGACCATCGTGGCGCCTTGGTAACAGTTGATAGCGACATATTATAACAAGGCTTCGTTTATTTCAACAAATCATTCGCACTCGTTATTTCGTCGTAAGCAAAACGTCCAGAATATATTGTTGAAACGTGTAGAAGATATTAGTAAACAGTATTTGCTCATTCTATATATAATGGTAAAGTATATGCACACTTCTAACTGTGCGACACGAAATGCACAAGAAAAAAGGGTAAGCGTACCTGGCACGAAAACTTTGCAGAGAGTGCCATAAAAAAAATGTTAAACAGTTACGATCAAAAATTGCTAAGAATCGGACCGAAAAGGTGACCACCTATTGTCCAGATCGTATCGATGAGCCACATCTATGTTTAAAGTGTTTTAACACAGTTCACTGTTAGATGCAAGATTTGTTCTCATTTTCTTTTATTGATGTTGTAATAAAAATGTTTAATTATTCAATGGGGCACTTTTTATTTCAAAGTATCTTCTATTTATCGGTTACATTCAAAATGTCCCAACTGCCAATTTTCATTCAATTTTTACAATTGTAAGAAGTTCAAGGGCTCCGGTTACCAATGACCACCGTGGCAGTCAAAGTGTTAAAAGGTTTCCTTTGTTTATAACTAATGTATATACTAAGTTATTTTTCAATACAGCCACCAACCCTATTTGAACACTTCTAACAATAATCCAAGAAATACAAATGCATCTTCAAAAGTTGTCTGTATTTCTAATATATATTTATATATATTTGTATATATATTTCTTTATTTGGTATATATACTATTTATTTATTTAGTTATTTTTCAATACAATCACCCGTCCTATTTGAACACTTTTTGCAATAATTCAACAAGTATAAATGTATCAATTTGTAACTTTAGTGTATATACTAAGTTATTTCTCAATACAACCATCAGCTCTATGTGAACACATAGTAACGTTGTACGAGTTTTTCCCTTTGTACCCTATCGTCATACGCTTGAATAATCGTTTCCTGTAAAGCGTTACCGAGCGAAAATCTCTTAAAATTTTGCAAAAATATAGTAATCTGGCTTTTTTGATGCATCTATCGTTTGCAATGAAATTACACATACGTCGAATTCTTTGATTTTGAGACTTTTGAGTTCCTCCGTAACGAGAGATCGAACGCTTACGATCGCATACAGTTTCTCTAACCGTATCGAAGTCCCACATCCACCGTCTTGCCATTGATTCATCCATAACTTTATTACCGTAAAATGCTGTATTTCGGTAGTAAATTCCTTCTAGAAGAATGTTTTAAGCAGCTGAAAAGCGTAAAAGTGCGGCAGACTGTACTTTGTCGTCGGCGGGACTTTCAATTCGCATCGCCGTTTTAAACGTGCGATACGACGAGAACATTAAAGATTTAAACAGAAAATTTGCTATGACTTATGTGGACGTATGAAGGAAGCTAGGTGACATTCTACAAGTACATCGTTTTACGTAATACGTAAAACGTAATACGTAAAATTATGTATAATATGTAAATTTATATACGTAAACGGATAGTACTTTCTGGACGACCATCGTATAATTATTTGAATTTATAGAAAAATTGGAAAATGGTTAATATTTTGACAAATTTCCTGTACTTTTTCTATAATCGTTTTGGCTAAATTTACATTGTTTCACTTTAGGGGAACACGGCGGATGAACGCTGCTTTCATTCTTCTTTCATACGCGCATGAATAAAGAAATAGTTAAAGAATATATTTATCCGCGTATGAAACAGTGTAAATTCGGCTCTTCACAAACACAAGAAGCTATCATTGTTTTGAAATATATCTTTTGACTATTTGTCTGTTAAATAGAATGTTTAAGAAACGACAATGAGAAGTACATATAGATGTTAATGATGCCATTAAAAATGTATCTTTAATTCTTATCATTACCCACATCATAACACATCATTAAACCCTAATTGGTATCATTTTGTTGTAATGGATTGACTTGTAACAAGACTTTAGAAGCAATTACTTAATTGTAGAATATTCCACTCTAATGTCTATAGTACATTTATTACGAAGCGTATTATATAGCACATTTTGCGTCATGAAGACCATCAATAACATGTATCGTATAAACTCTATAAAATACATAAATCAAAATTATATACTAAATACAATATTACAATTAACCTTCGTTTTCTATAATCTAACGATAAAAATCTTGTGGCTTGCGCACACAGGGAAGACGTGCGCACAAATAAACTGCATTAATATTTATACAATGTTTGCACAAGCCATCGTTAGCATGATGTAAATCGGCACATAAAATCGTATAGGCTACGAAAAAGGTTGTTATGCGCGTATTGTGGCTTGACATATTGAATAAATTATGGCATGTTGCGATCAATCTTCGTTTGTAATAACCTGGTAAGTTTGTACGCTGCAATTCATGGGATTTTTCTACGTTACGAACACCTTGTCGATATTAAATTATACCGCCATACAGCACACAATTAATCAATCAATCAAACGGAAATCTTTCAAGAATTTCAGATGATGTGTACGAACTGTAAGGCACGAAAAGATCTATTAATCTAACGTCGTTTAAAAAATAAAATTGAAGACATGGTGCAAGATGATGAGAGCTCATAGAAGATATCGTTAAGTACCAAGAAACAAGTTTTTCAGGAGGAAAAGAAAACTTGTACATTAATGTAGCCAAAATTCATGAGAAAGTGTATCTGTAGAAATATAGTCTGTACGTGCTTCTTAGTTGCAAAGAAAACTCGATGTTCCATTCATTTAGACAAATGGTGTAGATAAAATCTAAGGAACAATTGAAGATTTTGTGTAGACACTGTAAGTGTCAAACATCAAACTTTTCACCAGAGAGAAAAAGCTTCTCCGACTTAAAATTATGTCCAAAATTTCATTTGTTTTGACTAATATAAGGTCTTAAGTACATAAAATAATCCAAATGCATCACAAAATTTTCTATTTTGTGCGCTGATATATTCATCATAAAAAGAATTATTTTTATAGAAAATATGTTCCTCTTAATTAGAGAGAAAGCTGAATGTGTCATTCATATAAATTCACAAGTATTGTAAGTGCCAATCTTGTCTGTTCTTAGATAACTTGCACAAAAACAGGAAATATATCCTTTCTAGACGTGATTTTTATTTCTATTGTAAAAATATATTTTATAATATTTGGAGTGAGAATTGTTATAAAATTGGTGATATTTAGTATTCATGTGCTCGAACATATCTATCGCTTAACTTATATTGTTTTATACAGAAACAATGTTGGAAACACCAGTGGTGTCACTTTTTAACACTACTAGTAATTATTTACAAATATATAATATATTAATAATTATTGTGTATATATAATTATTTACAAAAATATAATTATATATAATTATGTATAATTATTTAGAAACAACATTTTTGCACTTACAGTGTCGTTTACCAGAAGTCTTCAGTTATCTAATGTTTATTACTACTTATATTTCTTTCTGTAGAGGCGGCGTTGTGATACCATTTTCTGGCATTATTAATCACTATTTGGAAAGGGAAATTGCTCTTAAATTCTACACTACAGTATTCTCAATGCTACGTAGAACATTTCTCAATAAGAAATCAAAATTTTCAAATTTTACCACTTACAGCGTTTTTTTCAAGCGCTGTTCAATAATTTTCTCAAGAAATGATTTCCAAAGTTCGTTAGATCTCTATTATATCTATTATTATAGGTTTATGGAATGTGTTCGCGTTCACCCTTCTGCTCACCCTTCGAACAGCACTGTTTGCTTCTCAGATCATGCCGCAAAAGAGGCTCTCGGAGTCGCAGTCGCGGCGAAAATACGATTCGCTCGAGATCAAAGGCAAAGTATGGCCAAAGAGAAGTCCGCCATAATTCCGTTCGGATGTTCATTCAACGGTAATACATTAAATACAAAGGCAAGCGATGCTGTAAAAAGAGCTTTCATATCGTATATTTGCAAAAATATTGTAAAACAACGTTGAATGTTACGTTTGTACGTATAAACTCGATAAACAACGATGTTATCGATATTTTGTGTACGATATTAAACGTTTGCGTTCGATGACTCGTGTAAAAATTGGGAAATATTTGTTTCTAAATTTAGAATAGTTATTAAATTAAGACATTTTGTAGAAACATTTCCTGCGATTGTTTGGATATTTACTGATATTACTTTACGGATATCTATACAACTTTTACATTATTTTCTGTGACATTGTTAGTTATTTTCCCTACAAATTATAGAATATTTTCATATTCTGATAATGTGAATTATTCGTATGAGTAAGCGATATACATATAATATACAGCGCTAAGAATAATTGCAGATTCAAACACTATTACCTAACAAACTAATACAAGTAATCAAAAATAAAGGAAACTCCACTATATATTTTGTATGAAAACGTGACAAAATAGGGTTGAGTTTATAATTATTCACGGCGCTATATAGATAAAGCTATATGGCATGTAAGACAGAGAGATATGAATAATAATATCTAATTATAACGATACATAATAAATACTAAATTATAGACTTTTAACGACTACATAAAATTGTATCATTGCGAATTTACCTTATAATATAACGATCTATTAATGTCAATTTAAGACAATCCGACAACTAATACGAACTCCACAAGCGTTCGTTCAATCTGTCCAAAAAAGAGTGTTAAGTCATCAAAAAAACGTGCCACAGCGGACATTCCGAGGGCTTCGAATAATCTATCTAATGAAGTAGTAGTAAATCCAAGCTAAGAAGGGCGCATCTCGCCTGACAAAGGCGGTCTTGTTCCTACGCTTCTTTTTACCTCGCCTCGAAAAAGATCCTGAAAATGGCTAAAAAAGGAGAAGCCTGAGCAGAAAGAGGAATCTGCTCCCGTTTCTACAAGGGTATCGATTTACTCGAGCCTTTGACTTTATCGCTTCTCGCCTCGACGTAATCTAACATCGTGGCAAGCAGCCGTTCTTCCGTTCGAAGGTATCTACGAACGTTAAAACGCGGTGAAAAAGTGGCTTCACAATCCAAAGTACTTATTTTGTAGTATATATCACGAAGACAGGAGAAATTCATATGAAATTGTACAGCAGGGCAAGATCGTATATAACAGAGGGAACCATCGATAATTGGAGAAAAATCGGAACGCAGGTTTCCCACTTATGCGAAGGTAGGGACGATTTGTGAAAACGGAGATCTTAGACGTACCGAACGTGGAAAAGGGTAACGCGAGTGAAAGAGAAGAAGGGACTAAAAGTTGAAGCGTTTGGTAAACGTTAAAGGCCCGCGACAGGTTGAGACCTTTAACTAAAAAATCAAACTCGCTTGTTTTTGACTTGTGACGAATGAAAGTTTTACCAACATGTTTGTTACATTTTTCTGGTTAAAACGACACCAAACACGACATGATTTGGCCCATATTTGTTTATTTGATAAACGATAATTAGATACATATCGATAAGTAAATATAATTCAAATTATATCGTGTTGGGTCTTGTTTGGGTTGGCAAGATCTCGCGAATACGCGAGAACTTTAATGTAGAAAACATAAATGAACATAATGTAGAAAAATAAAAGAATTTCACTTTTGTATTAATACCTAGACATTGTCTCAGTAACCCCACATTGGATCGGGTTATACTATTTGGTCATGGCGAGCTGTCAAATTTCTCCGTGCGTTGAAGGAAACCTTCTGCCTATGGTGGGGATGACAACCGTGCAATTAACGAGAGTTTCCTTCCCTGCAATTATCGAGTGTTTACTGGCCAATGTTATTTGAGTCTTGTATACTGTGAGCCACCACTGGTATTTCACTTTCATTACGAAAACACTTAATAAATGCTATATCGATTGCACGATTCTTTTCATAAATTAAGAAATTACAAACCTGGAATCCTAAGCATGTATCTATACGACTGCGTACGGCTTTCCTACACGTTTTTTCTGTTGCTTCACCGGAGAAAAACAGAAACGACCGAAAAGAAGTCGGCTGAACGCGTGAGAAGAGGGAAAACTTGGATCGTCACCCCCTATTCTCCTCGTTCTTTTCCCCGTGGCGCACAGTGTCCGCGGGGATTCATAAGAAAAGTTACCTACTTGGAGGTGATTCCCAACGCCAGCTTTTCCACCGATGTACCACCCCTCTTTGTGGAAAAATACTACGCTTCTATTTCTCTCTTTCTCTCTCTCTCTCTCTCTTTCTCTTGATCGCGTAAGGCGTAAGGCGTAAAGCGTCGGCTCGTCGTTATGGGATCAACCACTTCTGCATGGCTTTGGAGGAAAGTTTTCATGTTTTTTCGTCAAGAAATTTTCAAGTTTTTCTATTTTTGGATGACGTTGCGTGTCCTTGGCTAGGTACGGTTCAGAAGCTAATGTTTCTTGGAAGAATGTTACATAGCAGATTAACATAAGCAACAGAAGAACGAAAAAAGAAAAGATGAAACACAAGAACAAAAAAGGAGCAGAAGATGCATGTGTACAGAAAAAAATGGAAAGGAATAAGAATAGACGTAACGAGATAGAGGCACGGCATAGAAGTATAAAATCAAGTTACAACATAACATTGTCATAGAAAACGTTCGAGAGAATATCTTAAAGATGCTATAGATTGGTCGAAGATCATGGCAAGAGTTTACGTGATTGACCATACGATTTATGCAAATATAGTGACTAAATAGCGCGCAATATTGTTATGTATGAAACAGTATGTAACATCTTAAGCTTCTTGAGGATACATCGAGGAAGAGCAGCTGCGTGATATCCGGACAGTCAACGATACCTTTAGGTACTTTGCTAATGAAGATTATCTCAAATATCACATCTTTCTCCTGTTCAGTTTCCCGGAAGATTTAAGCAAACAAATATATTACAGTATGTCAATTTGATTACTTAGAGTTAGATAAGACGATATACGGAACGATCGTTTTTTAAAAGCTTATCGGAGAAATAAGCTATGTCAGTTGAAGTGTTTGGAAAGGGGATTTCCCTGAGTTTGAGGAACGTTACTGGCCGAGCCATGAAACTTTATTGCCTCTTTCCCCTGCTTCACTCCTTTCCTGATCTCGTCGATGGGAGTGAGAAGGCGAGCTACTTTTCCCTGCGGTATGTACAAGGGCCTACAACTACATCCCTCTGAGACTGAGCCAGAGACACATAGCCATTTGCACGTGTCTACGATATTTTTGGGGAAGCGTCCATCTGGTCACGAGATATCTCTTTATTTCTTCCTTTTTTATTTCCCTGGTTATAGATGTTGCAACTTTCATCGCAAACTAACAACATACTCATCATTTATCTTGATTATTATATTTTATTATATATTATATCATTATTATATTTTATCATTGCTATGCAGACACTGTACGTATGTTTACATTTTATTAATTAAACCCATCTTACTTAACGAATCTATTTAAACAAATTTATTTTAAAATATGCTCGTTATTATAAATATGACGGATTAGATTGTTCAAATATATTATGTTTTATAATTATAACTGTTGAAGTAATTACTTCAAGAAAATCTCTACACCTTTTTTTTGTATATTCGTGACCTGGAGATCGTTGCTACGAAGAGAATAGAATTTAGTGGAAAAATTCAAAATAAGGAGAGGTCCATATTATTGTGCCCTTGAATATAAATTTTGTTTTGTGTTACAAGGTCTAGAAACAAAAGAGCTATAAGTAGATTTCTATTGCTGTTTCTTATAGCCTTTAGCTAGAGCTACACACCAAGGTTAACTTTTTGGTAATGTCCTTTGCTATAAATATTGTATTGGGTTGTATTACTACCTAATGACAAAATCTGCAATCACTTTGTTGCCAACCCAATATATGAACGTGCTCCCCATTCTTCTTCCTATTGTATTGTAACAATGTAAGAGTGAGGATCTGGATCAGCATACAATATACTTATACTTATTTTAATATATTTTTCTATTACAAATTCATCTACTCGTTCCTCTATCAGTGAGCCTCAACAATAAAGATACAGAACCACTATATGCAAATCCACTAGTAGTTTAACGCTAGAACTACCACATCAGTCGAATTGACTGGTTTTACAATTTCATTTTCAAATTCTTACTTCGTGTTATATTTTTTTCCCGCAATGATGTAACGAGTTTCGCAACAATAATATATATATATAATATAATGAATTTTATTTTGTTTTTTATGTATTCAAACTCAAAATAATTTTGTATCAAGGCTACTTATACCAATACCAGTCAAAATAACTGGTACTTGTCAAACTGTAAAAGGATCCTGCAATCTGTTTATCGAACCAGTTTCCTCGTTTTGCACAACTTTGCACACGTTTTTAAAATTTTTACTGTGTATCATTCGATATGATGATATCTATTATGAGGGAAATTCCGGATCGATCGCTAGATCGCTAGATACTAACACTAGAAATACCACACCAGTCAAAACGACTGGTTTTACAATTTTATAAATGTGTCGACCCTCGTTTAGGGATCATGGTCCCAATGGATTAATAATACCAAAAATGTACTATATAACATGGAATTCCTTCTGTAAGAAAGTAATAAATCAATAAAAAATATTCTATTATTACGTATTTTTTAAAGACCAGTCATTTTGATTGGTTTTGGTAGAAATAGTTTCGTGTTAACTATCGGTAGTTCTAGTGTTAAAGCAAAGTAAAAAGAATCTTCTTTTGTATCAATATCCTGTACTAAGAATCTTGCTATAAATCGCACTTAAAATCTCAAATTGTATAAGTACACATCGTTTACCTTCGAATCAAATAAACGATTACTTGAAAGATATTAAAAGTAACAAAAAGTGTCGAATAGTTCCCTGTATTTATTTACACATTTATTTGAAAGCACGTATATTTTAGCTTTGTATCTCGTGATCAAAGAGACAAACAAATGAAAGCTACAAACAATGAAAGTCTACAGCAACTATAGAAGCCGTCCGTTCCAATTCAATTATTCTCAATGAATCCATCATATCCATTTAGAAACGTATAAAGCGAGAGTTATTTATGAACGCGTTTAATATTTCATTTCGAAGAAATATAAATACAATTCAATTGTCTGAAACGCGAATAATAGCCATAAATTGCTTCCCCGTTTACCGGCACAATCAACGTTCGATCAAATAACATTGAGCAGACGTCATAATGAAGCGAGACGTAAATTCCAGCAGATTCGTTTACCGCTGTCTTAATCAACTCCCCTTTGCAAGTGTGGCAATTCCATGCTTATTTTCTTCGTCGTTTTGCTCCGGATTTCGTTGCGCCTCTCCCCGTTTTTCGCCGGCCTGACAATAGGCCGTTGCGTTCTCGGAGGCGAGAAAAGGTCGCCTCTCTAAAATCCTAGTATGGGGCGGACAACCCCGGGCCGCTTTGCCATTCCTCACGGTGGGGGCTTTAGTTGCTAATATTACGGAGCCCCGCGGCGAACTGGAAAATTTCATTGGAACTTCCATTATTCATCCGCGAACCGCTCCATACCCGGCCCTCTGCCCCGTTCCTGGTCCGTTTATACCTTTCCTGGCGGTAAATTCAATTCGAATTACAAGGGCACGAATTAGCCGGCCGTGCGGACCCTCGGACCTCGCGCTTTCTCCATTTCTCTACGATTTCCTCCATTTCAGATCGCCCAATTAGCGACCGTTTTAATTTCTGCGCTCCGATTTAATAATCTACGTTGTCACAGTCAAACCTCGGTAATTCGAACTAACTCGAGGGAAGAGCTAAAATCCTCGAGTTACGGCGGTTTCGATTTATCGAAATTTCCGGGTAAAAGAGGCTCAACAAACGAAAATTCCACATATCGAAGACTCTCATAAAAAGAAGACTAAAGAGAAAACACCCCACTGACCTCAATAAAAAAATAAAAAAGACAAACTCGAAGACCCCGCTGGGGGTAGCCATCCACATGTTATTTAGCAATTAAGCTAGAAAAATTTACCGAATGTCCAACTGGACAAATTGTAAAGTACAAATTAAATAATAATAATAAAAAAAAACACATCGAAGTTTCGTTCGTCATTTCGATAAGCGTAAGTATTTTAACCTTGCTCTTGGAACTTATTTAAAAAGCGTTTAACTTGCATGGATATGCACGTGGTCAAAGGGCAAAGAAGTAGGGATACAGCTTGTGTCGTTTTACGTTATTAGAGGTGATTCTAACGATTGAATGAAAGGAGTTCATATCCAAAATATTTACCCTGGTACGTTTTTGTTTGGTTCGTTTTGGTTGTGTTGCCGTTAATTTTTGAATTCAGATTAAAATGTAGCGTCGTCTAATGTTTAATCCGATTGGCAATTAAACTCCACGTTTCGGCTAACCTGCTACGCGCAGGAGTACTGGCACGGGAGAGGATCAAAGTTGGTGAAAATAAATGTTCGCTTAATCCTATTATATTATTAGACAAATATTCTTCACAATAAATGTTTATTCGTATTCTAATTGGATATTGAACGATTGGTTTCTCATATCTTGTGACACGCGGCATAGCTACAGGTACACTTCGACTTGCAGAGGCAGCGAGGATAGAAGTTCGACTTACGGCAAATTTCGACCTGTGTCTGGAAATTTTAAATTCGGTTTACAGAGTTCAAATAACGCATCTGGACAGGTGAATTCGAGTTAGAGTAAACTTTATTTCGACTTTCAGAGATTTTCGCAGCGCAGTGGAAGGGGATGAACAAAACTGCGGTCTCGTAGAGGTTTTCGAGTTAGCGAGTTATAGCATTGAATCATAGTGTAGCGGTTCGTGGCCGTAGAAAAAGTTTCAAGTTGAAACGGAAAATTCAAAACTGAAAGATCCATAATATTGTGCCTTGGAACACTAAAGGTGTTTTGGGTTGGGCAAACTCTAGAAGAAAAAGGACTTTGAATAGATTTTTATTACTGTTTCTTGTGGTAACGTCCGTTGATATAAACGTATGAACGTGCTCCCTATGAGATTATTATTCTTTCATCGATTGATATAGTAGCATTGAGCGAGTGACGATTAAAACCGGCATACAGTATCTCTGTACTTGTACTTGTACTTATTTTAATACATCTGGCTATTACAAATTCATATACTTGTTACCTTATTAAATAAGTCTACACCTTATAAGCACCTCAATAGTATTAGGTTGTCCGAAAAGTTTCTTTCGTTTTATGAGGAAATAATAGACGTACAACGTTTTTTTTTTTTATATTATTTTGTCGAATTACGTACGGTCCATTTTGTTCTGTTGAGATAAACACCGCGACATTTCACAGACTTGGTTTCACGTTTGTATGAAGGTGCACTATTGTAAAAAAACACGTTTATGAAAGAAAGACACTTTCCGGACAGCCTATTATCTTGCTATTTGTATAGGAAACTATCGCAGTGAATTTCGAACATTTATCATTATCTGCACGATTATTTAGGTGCAAGTATAGAAACTGATCGATAGAATTGGTAGGATTAATAGGATCAATAAATGCATTTACGTCATATAAACGGAATTCTAACGTACATGAAATTACTCGAAACTAAAAACGATTTTCCATTCCAAATTTCCGAGAGTCAAAAACGATAACGAGGCAGATCTTTTTCATACAAACGTCTTTTTCTTTTCTCTACAGTTTGATCCGTGTTTTTCTCGGATACGTAGCGAACATAAAAATTGTCACAGAGAAAGGCATGGACCGCTTGGATAATTGTCCATAGGGGAAAACGAGAAATAGTTATCGATGGGTGGAGTCTTCTATTTACCGGTATACACATCCGGAAATACATTTTCGTTTCTCGCCTCGAAGGGCTGGGGCGAACGACTCAACGACCCCTGCGAAATGTCGCGAAAGCAATTTTCTCAACAGAAGCGAACGCGTTACGAATTGCCATTCGTTCGATCTTCCTTCTTCTCCTTTTCTCGCGACAACGCCTCCTCGACTTGGTCTGATCGATGGTCGTGTCTAACTGGCTGCATTATTCACTTCCGATCAAGATGCAGAACGACGAGCTTTTTTGCTGCCATTTCCGCGGAGAATGTTCGGCGAGGTGAAAAATTGAAGAGCTCCGTATGCCATGTATACACAGAGGAATATCGTGTCCCATGACACGAATTGGAATCGATTCGAATATTAATTTCAGTGTTTGCATAAGGCGATGTATGGACATTGTGGGTGGACAGTGGACAGGCGCACAGTTTATCGTGTAAGGATAAATGGTTCTGATTTTGATAACAAAATCCGTTTGTTGGATCGCTGACAATGAGTGACATTCAAATTAGAAACCTAACAAAAACGTAGGGTAAGGTGTCCAAATTTCGTCTAAAACTGAATCAATTTTTAATCTGAAGAAATTTTTATAACTAGCTTGGAATCTTAATAACGAAGATCTGTAAACGATATTTTATAAAGGTTTATACGAACGAAGTAAAAAATATATTTGTGAAAGGATGCGTTTTTCAATTGTTCAAAAAAGTGTTCCTAATTTCGTCCCTGCACTTTTGGTGAGAAAATGTTTGTTTTCCTTAGTATTATTCGCCTTTTATACATTCAAAATATGTTTCATTATAAAATTATATAAAACAAATCGTGATCTGTACAAAAATCATATACAAATTTTGTAATTTTGCGATATAGATGTGCACAGTGTACAGCAACATCCGAAGGACGCGATGTATCTAACCTGTTCTTACATCGTATAAAACAGGCCACATTTTGATCTTCTTCGCTTTCACTCGATGGTTCTATTCCGAATTTCTTTGCGAAAGCCGTGTTCCTAATTTCGTCTCCGCGTATCTACGTAGGGGGACGAAATTAGACACAAAGCTATTTTCTAATATAATTGCCAGCTGTAATCGATAAATGACAGGACGTCATTTCGGAATACGAAAGTAGAAGCAACATATTACGTGTCATCAAAACTAAATCACGTACGTTAGACGTTAAAATGCCACTTCGAATATTAAAAAATAACGTAGTGCACTGCTCATGAAAAAGCAGAACGTCACACAAGATTGTGGAAACAACGAATTCCTTTATTCTTTTGTCGCTTAACTAACGACATTCCTACTTCAAATTCCAATTGCAGCTTACAGGCTGGTGCACCTATTGACAAAGATTGATCAGGGGACGAAATTCGTGTCACTTATCCTACTTATCACGTTTTTCTTGCGTCATCTTTAGATACCAAATTTACCAAATGTCCAGCTGGATAAATTGTAAAGTACAAATTAAATAAAAAAAAAATCTTTAAATAGAAGTGAAATAATACGACAGAGAAAGTGAAACAGAAATTTATTTGCTGCGCACATTGCAATCCATTTGCACAAGCTTCGCAGTCACCCGATTCTATCGAGTGTTACCGATTTCCCTTGAATACCGTGCGTGATTTAATTTACCTAATGTACACAGATGTCTAGTTGATATTTTCCGTCAAAGTAAAGGCAGAGCAAATACATATATCTGCTTAACATAACACATGCTTCTTACACCGCGTTCTGGATTTATCTGTTGAAATAGCCGATGTACAAACGAAAGCTACTCCGTATTAGATTTTTCATACATCATTTGATCATAGCGAGCGAACATTTCATGGCGCAATTTAATCACGTAACACGCACTGCTACCGTAAGACGACTAAGACGAGCCGTTACGAGAGGGAAGTAAATTCTTTGGGTAGATTTATCAGCGCTAAAAATATTTTCAGGTTGCGACGATGCGCGTGGGTGAGTCTCATTCAGCTCGCGTCTTCGTTTTCCCCTGGACGTCGATTAATGGAGCAACGCATCGGCCGCGTTCCTTCTAAAGCCGTTGCACAACGTTGCAGTATGGCGAAATTTCACGATAGGCAGCATAAGATTCCTGTTCTAATAGTCATGAAACGTTTGAAACGAGGATGCCTTCTGCAAAGGTGAAATCCTAACATTTCTAAGCCAGTAGTTTAACACAATGCTTTTTGATTAGCTACAAGTTGGTAAAAATATTTACAATTCGTACAATAATCCGAATATAATGTATCCGAAATGGAACGATCTTTGGAATATTTAGTAGATTAAATAAAATAGTTGTGTTGAAAATGACAACGTGAGTTCGTGCTCGCCATCCATATGCAGATGGCTTAGTCATAAGAAATAATAACTGGAAGATAATCCTAGTTACAATCGATAGATTTAATCGATAGGCTTAAGGTGCTTTTTTGTTTTTATCCCTGGCTTTTGTAAGCGCTTGCAATAAAGGTTTTTTTTGGCTCACAACTGTGTGATAGATTTATCCATTCAATAAAATAATAACTATTGTGATCCTACCTCTGAGTATAGAAATAACAACAAGTTGTTATATTATATTTTAATATTTCAAACAATCTGAAAATATGTATGGAAATTACAAGGTATCTGTACAGGATGTTTATTGTAACAATCGTCACGATTTTTCAGACTTGCGATAGTCGGGGAAAAAGTTGGTTCGAATAAAAGTTTATCAATTTTCCGTCATTTACAAACTGCAATAGTAAGGATTTAAAAAAAAGTTTTACTTCGATGAAAAGTCAAGGTCACCTCTATTTTTTAAATGGAACGGTACACTTTTTTATACACTATTCGATGCATTTTTTAATCGTCTACGACAGGTAAAGGTATTAGGATACTCGGATAGAAATATGATTAGTTTGAAAGATATTTTAACTTCAATGTCGTAAAGTTTATCGTACAAAAGACAAGGAGAACGTAAAAACAATAAAGTACTACGCTGTCTTTCCCTGTCTTTCATACGTTAGGTTTTACACTACATCGGAGGTAAAATATCTTTTAAATTAATCCTTTTTCGATCCAAGTATCTTCATACATTTTTACAAAGAAGTAAAAAACAATGGTTTATAAAAAAATGTATTGTTCCATTAAAAAAGTAGAGCTGATCTTAATTTCCCATCGAAGTAAAACTTTTTCTAAATTCTTAACATTGCAATTTATAGTCGACCGAGAGCTTAACTTGATTAACTTTTGTTCGAAACATATTTTCGTCCAATTATTGGAAGTGCCTGAAAAATCGCGGCAACTGATGATTTTTAGACCACCTTGTATATGTATAAGCAGTGAATTTTTATTTTATCCATTACATATATTGATAAGTCAGAATATTTAGCGAGACCATTTTTATCACTAATTACACATTTAGAACCATTGTCTACACCTTACGTTAATTTTCTGTACGTTTGCAATAGATAGACTGCGGATTTTTATGCAGATTCATATTTTTAAGATAGTTATTATAGTTATAGTTAAATATATTATAGTATATATCAGAGCTAAAAAAGTAGAACGTTGGTAGAAAATCCTGTTTCCTTCTAAGTTTTATAGAAAGTACTGTACCTTGGGTATTTTATATATTTTTTCACATTATTTTATGTAATTTTGCACTTTCAAATTTCCTATAAATGCATAAAAATCCGCAATCTAGTAATTTGCAGTTTTTATCCTACATGTATATTCTCGGATTGTATGCAAACTATGAGAAGACAATCACGTTAGTCGTATCTGCATGTACAATGCGGATTTTAAAAAGTTTCGTATAATACGTACATACATACAACATTTCTACCATAGTAGAATCGCACTATAATTAATCTTTATTTAATCCCTAACATTTAATTCGTCTCTTCTATTTGTCTGGTGTTTGACATTTTGTATTTAATTAAGTAATTTTCTCGTTATCTGTCAACACGTTTAGACGTTAACCATTTATTTCTTCATTGCCTCGCGTTTTCTCGCAACATTACGTGTCAAAAATCAAAATACGAATACACGACGCTTGGTCGGCAGGCGAACGAATCTGACCTGTTGGTAAATTACACAGTAGCGTACACCGATCTATCCCAAAGACTTTGCGAAACCTTTGCAATCAGTATGAGCTACTATTAATTACAACGTGCCTTTGCCTCTTTTTTTCTAATCCATCAAACCCCCTATTAATGCATACATGCACGTTACGTGCTTCTATCTCACGCTAGACGGTCTCAGGCAACGTGATTCTCTTTTCTCTCATCATCGTAAGTATGGTTTCGAGGTTCATCACGGATTCGTTAAATGCCAAAATTACAAAAATGCACGTGTATGTAGCTACATGTTAATTGCGATGCATATCGTGTGGCATTAAGTGAAAGTTATAGACTGTGTAGATTGTTGTTAACGAAAATTATTATTTTACATAAGAAATATGAATTTGTGTTCAGAAAAGTATGAATTAGGAAAGTTGCGCGATCTATTTATGTTTTATTAAAGAAATTATCTACATGTGTATCTGGGCTGTTGAATAACAAAATCATTACATAAATTGAGGATTTCTTGTAGACAACACTGTAAATGAAAAATTAAAAACTGTTTCTTTATCATGTAGTGTGCCACATGCCAATGTGTTGTAGTATAGCATTTATGAGGAATTTCCATTGGTAAATAATTACTAATATTGTTTGAGGATGATGCTACCGCTCCGTTCAACATTATCTTTGTATAAGACAATGTAAGTTAAGCGATAGACATGTTCCAGCACATGGACATTAAATATCATAAGTTTTATAATTGTTCTCACTTACACATTACAAAACATTTTTATAATAAAAATAAAAAGAACATCTTGAAGAAATATATTTTTTGTTTTTGTACCAGTAATCTAGGGACAAATAGGATTGGTACATATATTGCCTGCAAATTTAAATGAATGGCACATTCAATTTTCGATACAACTAAGAGACACATATAGACTTTTCTACAAAACCTATTTGTCTGATGAATATTAGTGCAAAAAATAGAAAATTTCCTGATGCATTAGATTATTTTATACGCTTAAGATTCTATAATAATGAAAGCAGATGAAATTTCGAAAGTAATTTCAAGTCAGAGAAGCCTTTTCTCTTTCTGCTAAAAAATATGGTGTTCGGTATTTACAGTGTTGTCTACAAGAAGTCTTCAATTGTACATGTTGCGTAACATCGTCACACTATACACTGTATTCTTTAAGATTGTTACTCAATGAACGCCTTTCATCTCACACCACTGTGTTTTTCTCCGAAACTAATTTCTACATAACCATAAAACGTGGCAATTAAGTTTTGCAAGTTCGTTCAGTCCCTCTCATAGTGACAAATAACTTTCGAAAGGAACATTTTGTCTTTTGTTACGAAGCGTGTCGTCAATCATCAATCATAGTTTATAGAAAAGTCTTTTTTGCAATACGCTCATGTATTTATGACTCATCCATACGTGATCACAAAAGTTTGAGACACGTTTTCACTGCACAGCATTCACTTCTATAGTTTACTGTTCGATGAATAATGTGCCCTGAATGATAAACCTATTAAATGATATAAAGTGGCATAAAATGTATATAAATATAGTGTAATAATAATACAATAGTTATAGTTACAATACTATAGTAAAATAGAGTAATAATAAGAATAGTAATAATAGCGTAGTAAGATATAGCAATAATAAGTATAGTAACATCATCATAGTAAGATATAGTCATAATAAGTGTAGTAACAATGGTATAGTAAAATATAGTAATAAGTATAGTAATAATAACATAAAATAGTGAGCAATACGAAGAATGTTTTACGAATGAGAAGCAAGTGAGATCAAAATACAAAATTTACTCCACATCCTAATTTTATATAATCCTTCTACTGAAATTTTAAAAAAATTTGTTAGTCTATGAATTAATCGTAATTAATAATAATATGTCGGGATAAATTCCAGTAGAATATATATTATACATTCACAAATTTTTTAATTAATTAGCTATATATATATTATATATTATTGTAATTTACAAAGCTGCGAATTGTATCAATTTAAAGCTGATTTTTAGAATTTAGATAATAATGATTTTTATGTAAGTCGATATAACATAATGCGATAATAGATAATCGTATAAAGGAGTTCTGCTCGAAATATTGGATTGTATCGATAATGATATTGCGCGAGTAAGATTATACTTTAAATGAGATGAGAAAAGATTACGAAATTTTATCTTCAGTACTGTAGGATATGATGGAATAACTTCTCGTACGGTACTCGTACGGGTATCGTAACAGTATGAAAGTTTTAAGCCCCGTAGATCCATATAGGAAAGCGTGGAAGTTTTAAGCCCGATAGACCTACGTATATCTATATATCGTAGTTCGAAAATTTACTTTCCTATAAAAATGATTTTCGCACTCTCGGGAAATTTACTCAGTATCTTGAGAAAATTCGTGCGAAGGATATGCATAAGTTATCTTATGCATATAGTTATACCAATGCGTATTCGTGACGATAAAAATTATAAATTCCAATCTTTTTTACTGACTTTTCGATTTAATTTGTGCAATTATCTATGTCTGAGTATCGTCTTACTGATTTTTTAAGTATATTACTGACTTTAAAGGAAATTTTGACATATGACAATGGCACTGTACCATTGTACCACTGTACCAGCACCTTCCTTTAACTATATTTCGATAGGTACTTCAAGTATTTTATAAACCATAACAGTATATTTACTATAACACGAATGATTTTTCTCGTTCATTATAAATACATACAAAATGAAGACAAACATTAGAAGATAATGCGAAATCCTTGATTTTATTTGTAAGACACGTTACAACATTCGAAGGTAATTGCATCAATTTTCCACGTATTGAACTTTGCCTTATCGTAACGTTAATTTAACTCTTCGTCGGGAATATGAAGCTTCGCTAACGTGAGCAGCATTGTGTGTCTTTTAGTCTGGCCTGATTTCTTGTAGTTTTGCGCTTTAGAAAGATCCGAACAAATTCTGAAGTACTTATTATAGTCCCCAATTTCCTATACAAGTAATACTTTAACCAAATGTTTAAACTTTTTCGCGATAAAAATAGAAATTTGACGGAAAGTTATGAGAAAATGGGAATTTATTTAAAACTACACAATTTTGTACTTAACAAATATTTAAAAAAAGCTATTGTAGAATCTTATCCGTAAGATTATGATCTTTCAGAAAAATATAAAGAAATTTAACAGCCCTTAGAAAAGTATAATCATTTCGAGGCCTAAATTTGTGGGATTTTTCAGTGGATTACTCGTTATTGGAAAATGACCTGAAACTCGCGGCGAAAACGAAATGCTCCGTATCTCATACTTACTAACGTATGAGAAACATAGGAGACATACGACACTGAGGCTGTTGCCAAGAGATTAGTATATATACCAAAACAAAAAAAATTATGCATATAAAAAATCCACTTATTTAGCAAAAGAGAAATAAAATAGTCAAACTCGAAGATGGTATCCCACTGGAGGTAACCATCCACACGTTATTTAGCAATTAAGTTAGAAAAATTTACCAAATGTCCACCCGGACAAATTGTGAAGTACAAATTAAATAATAAAAAAAAAAAGAAAGAAACTTAGCAAAAGACTGACGTTGGCGTCAATATAGGTCGCTAAAGGCACAGTGCTCATTTTACCCTCGTGGTATTTGAAACTGGATTGAACCAAGTAAACGATATATGGATAGTCAAAGCCTTGTAGATATATATACAGGGTGATTGGTAACTGGTGGTACAAGCGGAAAGGGGGTGATTCTGCGCGAAAAAAGAAGTCGAAAATATAGAATAAAAATTTTTCGTTTGAGGCTTTGTTTTCGAGAAAATCGACTTTGAATTTTCGCTCGGTACGCGTGCACTTTATCACGTCTCGTTATAACGGATTTCACTGTAGATTTTTAAAAAAATTTAAAAAAAAGAAAAATTAAAAAAAAATTTATTCTATATTTTTGACTTCTTTTTTCGCGCAGAATCACCCCCTTTCCGCTTGTACCACCAGTTACCAACCACCCTGTATATTTAAGTGTTTTAGCTGCGTGAACTATGGAATCTGACACCTTCGTTTTGGAGAAATTAAACAATGAAAATTTCGTTTGGTTCTCAACAATTGCTTGTTTTTATACGATTATTATGAAAAATGAATGCATGTGTGCATAGTATGTGACAGCAAAAATTATTGAACATATTGAAAATAAATTATCTGTGTACATAGATAGATTTGTTTAGCACAAGTGGACGCCAATATTGTTTTCTCTGTTTATTTTGTATTACTAACGGTTAGTTTTCAAGAATTCAATTCAAAATATTGACGTGGTTTCCTCAAATATAAATTCAATAAAGCAATAATTATTACAACAAAGGATTATTTTCTACTTATATTTCTACTTACATTTCTAATTACATTTTCTAATTTATTACCTATAATCAATAATAAGAAATGTAATGTATTGGAATATTTTTGAGAACCACGACAAATAAACGTCCGTCTCTATAAATCATCTCATACGGTTTTCCTTATGTCGTTTGAAGTTTATTCTCGAGTATATTCTACGTTCTTATGAAATAGCCTATCTACAACTTATTCAAGCTATTTAATACAAATTATAATTATATATTTATTTATATAATATTATAATTATAATTATATATTAATAAGCGGGAGATGAAAGTCTCGCAATCAGTGTGATACGAAGGCGAAGGCGCTGCTATGCATTTGTTAAGGCGTCAGCAATTAGTTTTGCAGGATTTACGATACTGACGCGACTTCCCTATTTTCCTATTTTGGAGTTTAGATTTCTATACGTATAACTGCTACATACCACGTAATTTCGTTTATAGTCAGGAGAACTTTAATTTCTATAAAATTAACGAAATAGTCGGAGTTTCGCCTGGCACTTCAGTAACAGTTGGCGTATTGTAAACTCTCGCAGTATCGAACCTACGCACGCGAACGGTGTGCATCGCCACATTTACGCGACTTTGCCTAACTCAGATGACCTGTACTTCGTACCTACGTCCTCAGATCGGCGTTCTCTTGGGCGGTAGCAATATTTGAGAAGTTAACTAATTATTCGTTGCGCAACGCTCAGCCTCCTGTCTCGTAAGGAACTTGGCGCATCCTACCCTCGTGGAAGGGAATGAAAGATGCGAGTTGGAAACTCCAGACATTGACAGTGTCATGAATAATTATAAACTCGATTCTATTTTTAGGTTCTTCGTAATATTAAAACAAAAATTGATGAGATCGTTCATATAATTTCATATTGTAATGTAAGACAAAATTGAAGGTACGGTAAAGAAAAATTGTCTTCTTTCTGGAGAAACTGAAATTTTTTCTTAAAATAGTGTTTTTGGCTGTGAAGAAATATAAACTTCATGTTAATTTTGTTACCTTTTCATTCAATATTCGGTGGATCTAATCTGTACTCACGCATCATCATACAGTCCACTTTGAAAGTCGAAAACCGCTAAGTATTCGCGACGTAACAGCACCTTCATCTTCCACCTTTTTCAACCCCTTTGTATTTCACGCTTGCCGCTTTATTTTCGGCGTAATATTCGCATTGTTCCGGCATAGTTTGAAGCGTAGAAGGTCCTCGGTTCCCTTTTTCGTTCCAGCGAACCGTCACGAGTCACGGGATGAGCTCGTGCTCGAGCCCTCGTAAATCCATTTATTTATTTATTTATGTGCCACGGGAACCGGATGGCCATGGGGACGCGCAGAGGCTTATACCGGGGCATGCATCGAACCGGGATTCCCGTGGGACCGTGGCCACGAGATGGGGAGATCGCAAAAGTCACGGAGAACGCGCAGGATATTTCGTGTAGGTTGATGCCTATGCCAGGAGAAGTAAATTCTCCGGAGGCAACGTGGGTTGAAACGAAAATGCTGTTGTGCCACTTATACGGAGAAAGAATCTACCTACCGACTACCCTCTTGGCTCTTCATCGCCGCCCTTTCTCTATCGTCATCGACTATTCGGCATTCCCTACCCTGATTTCTTTCGTTTTCTTATGGTCTTACGCAAATATTTAATGACACGTTTCTGGTTTTGGAAAGTACGTTGTCTTAATAACATTAACTAAATTAATTAATTTTGATGTTTTCTTATGCTCTTACACGAATATTTAATGACACGTTTCTGGTTTTGGAAGGTACGTCGTTTTAATAAAATTGATTAATTTAATTAATTTTGATGTTTTATAATGCAAATATCGTAATTCTATCGGAATAAATTTTTAGAACGCGGTAAAAAAGCAAGTACACTGTATGTCCGTTTTAAGTGTATACAGGCGATTATTTCTGTAAATTTGAGAAATAGAAATAAATGTTTCAGTAAAAAGTTATATGGTATCAAAGCGGACATAATCTGGTGAAATTGGTATTTTCATAGGTGGCCAAGTAGAGGTCATATGAAAGTGAATCATAAGCGAATTTAAATACAATAATCGATTCGGCATTATCACAAAAATATATTAATCTATATATGTCGAAAAATTACTAGTTTAGAAGATATTTTAACTTTCATTTGTTAAATTTGCTTATGGAAAGCGAAGACAACGTAAATTAAATTTGGCAAATTGAAGTTAAGACATCTTCTACATTAACGATTTTTCGTCATAAATAGGTAAACACATCGTTGACCGGTCACGAGTTATCTCGTGATGCGTTTTTTTCGCATCAGCGTCGTTTAACTTTAAAGTGGTCGAAAAAATTAGCATTTTTTCTAATAAACTGCACCTTGCTCAATGCATATAATATGTACTGTACCTATCTGCCAGAAAATAAAACAGTATACAACAAATTTCTACTGGAAGTAGCTAGAGAATGGATAACTGTGGATTCCAAAGAATGCAGCATTGCACCTGACGCTTCTCAAATTTCTAAAACAGCTCCTTATAATGATACACCTTTCAGGCTTTCCGGACAATTAAGAGACCACGTCTCAGAAAAAATAGTCACTGGCAGAAAAACAAATCTGACTAGAGCGTGTAGAGTATGCTATTCAAAAAGAAAACGCAGCGAAACTAGATATATTTGCAAAAGCTATTGTGTACCATTACACGTAGGTGATTGTTACACTGTTTATTATAGGAGAAAGAAATATTAAAAGTTGAATAATAAACAAAATTTATTAAAATTTATTTATATTGTTTTACTTCCACATTCAATTACGAAATAATAGCCGGTGACATGGGGTAAATTCTCAGTAAAATTGCCTTTAATACCTTTTTGTAGAAAATGTCGAGACCGATCGATTATTGTATTTCAAGCTATATGATTCCATTTTAAAAAACATTCATATGATCTTTACTTAGCCATCTACAAAAAATTGAATTATATTAGATTATGTCCCCTTTGATACTATACATCTTTCGTCTGAAACATTTTTTCGTATGTTTGTTACATAGAGATGTAATCGCGTGTATAAATTTTAAATGGGCACAGTACATAATAATAGTTATATTGCGATAACTTGCATAATATACGTATATAGTGTCAGAATTTGAAATTAATAATTACCATTAACACTTTGACGCCGAAATTACATGTTGCGCTCAGGTCGCCACGGGAGTATTTTTATTCTTCAAAGCATATAATGGCAAAATAATAAAAAATCGATGATGTAAGACAACATTTTTCCCCAATGGACCGTTTATTTTATTGGTGATCATACGTGACCACCGTGGCGTCTTGGTAACAGTTAATAGTGATATATGATAACAAGGCTTCGTTTATTGCAACAAACCATTCGCATTCGTTATTTCGTCGTAAGCAAAACGTCCAGAATATATTGTTGAAACGCGTAAAAGATATTAGTAAACAGTATTTGCTCATTCTATATACAGGGTGGTTGGTAACTGGTGGTGTAAGCGGAAATGGAGTGATTCTACGCGAAAAAAGAAGTCGAAAATATAGAATAAAATTTTTCGTTTGAGGTTTTGTTTTCGAGAAAATCGACTTTGAATTTTCGCTCGGTACTTGTGCACTTTATCACGACTCGTTATAACGGATCTCACTGTAGATCGTTGTCTCGATGGAAAAATTAAAAAAAAAAAAAAAAAATGAAAAACGAAATTTTATTCTATATTTTCGGCTTCTTTTTTCGCGTAGAATCACCCCCTTTCCGCTTGTACTACCAGTTACCAATCACCCTGTATAATAGTAAGGTATGTGCACACTTCTAACTTGAATTATATGATTATAAAGCAGCATTTACGATTATTTTCTAAGGTGTGTTTATAATAATATTCATAGATTACCCTTCAAAGATATGGATGCAAACACAGTGTACCGTTAGATACAAAATTTGTTCTAATAAAAATGTTTAATTGTTTAATGGAGCACTTTTTGTTTTAAAGTATCTTCTATTTATCGGTTATATTCAAAGTGTCCTAACTTTCAATTTTCATACCATTTTTATAATTGTAAGAATAACCACCAATGACCACCGTGGAGTCACATGAGAAACCGTGACCGGTTATATATGACCAACGTGGCAGTTAAAGTGTTGACTAAGAAACCAAGAAAACCTTCTAAGCCTTTAATTGTATAATAAGCACGGCAACTCTGTAATTACAATTCCAAACTTCAAATTTATTGGCTGCGTCACTTAAATTTATCAACTAAAAAATACTTTCTATGAAGTTAGATATTTCGAGTGCTAAAAAATTTTTTTATGCTAACTGTTCGAGCAAGAAATCCAACAGACAGAATACTCGATATTTGTTCCTAATGAGGAATTATTATCGAGAAGGCGAAATCGACGTTTCCAAGGAACAAGTAGGTCGACTATCATAATTCCTGATTATATATATAGATATCTTTAGTCGATATCACTTAAACTCGGAGCATTTGACCTTTCAACCGTCTCAGAATGAATAATTAATAAAAAGTTTTAAAGGATCTTTGAAAGGAATAACTTTTAAACCCGAAGAGAATCTGTAAGGTACGTCAAAATAAGATGATATTAATTAGAACGCGCGAATTATTATTATACTTACGAAGATTTTCAAATGGTTACTACAGTTTTTATTTTAATATAACAACTTCTGTCGAATTTGGCATTTCAAAATAAATAGATACCATGTGTTCAATATTACGCATTTTTTAATTTCAGTTAACCTGTATATAATATCTATATCTATATACAGGGTGGTTTAAAGATCAATCGCCACGATTTTTCAGGTTAGATCAACAATAGTCGAACAAAAAGAATATTTCGAACAAAAGTTAATCAATTTTTGATCGACTACAAATTTGCAATATTAAGAACTTAAAAAACATCGTACTACAACGAGAAATTAAAGTCAGCTCTACTTTTTTAATGGAACAACACATTTTTTTTACACCATCCAATTCATTTTTAATTCTCCGTGAAAAGGTATTAACGCACCTGGTTCAAAACGTGATTAGTTTAAAAAATATGTTAGCTTTAATGTTGTAAAATTAATCGTGTGAAAGACAAGGAAAGATAGCTTAACACTTTTTTGTTTTTATGTTTTCCTTGTTTTTTATCCGACAAGTTTTACAATATTGAAGTTAAAACATCTTTTAAGCTAATCATGTTTGGATCCAAGTACCTTTATACCTTTCTGTAGAGAATTAAAAAATGCATTGTTCCTTTTAAAAAATAGAGGCGACGTTGACTTTTCAGCGAACTAAAGCTTTTTTTGAAATTTATGATATTGCAATTTGTAGTCGATTAAAAGCTGATTAACTTTTGTCCGAAACATTTTGTTGTCCGACTATCAGACGTGCGTAAAAAATCGCGGCAACTGATTTTTAGATCATCTGGTGCATACAGGGTGTCCTGAAAATAATAATACAACAGTCCCGGTGGCGATTCGTGAAAAGATAAGCCGGAAAGAAAGAATAACATTTTTTCATTTAAAGCTTTATTTTTGGAAAAAAAAGAGCGAATATTCGACACGAAACGATGTTATTATTCTGTTATTATTCTTGGAGTACACTTTGGATTTGGTAACACAAACACAAGCAGAAACACAAATTTCATACCTCGAAACTTGCAACTAATACACGTCATCTTTTTCGAAAATGAAGTCTTAAGCGGAAAAATATTATTCCTTTTTTTTCAATTTATTTTTCCATGTACAATCACCACCCGGCTGATTCTACCACGATTTTAGGGACAGCCTGTATGTAAATATGATTAGGTTGTCCGAAAAGTGTCTTTCTTTTACAGACACGTCTTTTACAATGATGCACCTTTATACAAACATGAAACCTAATCTGTCGAACGTTGTGATCTCTATTTTGATAGAAGAAAATGGATCATACGTATTTCGATAAAATAATATAAAGCGGAAAATGTTGTGTATCCATTATTTCCTTATAAAAGAAAAGAAACTTATCGGACGACCTAAAACATAAATATTGATAACAAATTATATCTACTAAAGGCAGTTTGAAACAGCAATTTCTAACGTTTATTTCATTTTAACATTACCATGTTCGTGGCATTAATGTTCTCCGTATGGTTCTGTTCCATGACACGATGTTTAGCTGAATAACAAATGACAATCGTTATCGTAAGGCAAACGCAACGGTTAATTTATCACCGATGTTCATAGGAATCTCCTACAAAGAACTGTCTGTAAATGCTATTTTGCTCGTTCAATTCATTTTGCATTAAGGATAATCAGGTTGATGTGATGAAAACGTAGTGATGTTTCAGGCATTTTAGAATTCGCAATATGAACAACGTGAGAAAAACTTGCAACATAGATTTACGGATCATTTGTTTTGAAGTGAACGAGAATTACTCTACTTCGGTAGCTACGTAATAATACGTAAGTACGTACATTTGTCCCGTTTCTTTGTAGTTTGATAAATTAGACAGGAAAAATAGAATTATCCTGAAATCTTTGATAATTATAATAACGTATTCATCTTTCATTATTATGAATAATTTATTAATGAAATTTTAATTTAAAAAATAAATGGTCTAATCTAATAAAAATTCAAATGTCCAATAATTTAAAAAGGAACTAAAAATTTTCTATTGTATTCAAACGTACATCTATCATTTAATAATTTTCGTTTGTTACTTTGCAAAATATAGCACAATTATCGTAACGTACTTAAAACTAACCATAAATTGAATTGACAATTTTAAGTATCTATATATATACAGTTTTATAGTGAAAGTATTGTTTGTAAGTCCCTTTGCATTTATCTGAATGCCATCATTCAGTTAATATTTCTTTTAAAATAAATTCAAATCCGCTTGAGTCGATATATTGTCATTCGCATGAACGTGACAGAACTATTTGAACGTAACTGAAAACATTTATAGTTATCAAAATAACCGATATAACGGATGTACATCGGAAAAGTGAGGTATCCTCGTGAGACGGTGCGGATTGAAGCATATCTTTTATACTCTGAATATTCAACGAGACAGTCATGTAAGCTTTGCGTCGCGTCGTTTGAAGATTTTTGAGAATGGCAGATTGACATTTACTTTTTGCATCTATAAGAAGCAACTCCCACTAAATGTCACGTAAACGCCATGTGCAACGATCGATGATAAAAAAGAAATACATTTATTTCACAAAAATAGTTTAAATGTGTTTATGGTAAAATTTTTAAAATTGTGGTATTAAGTTATTCTTTAAAAATTTCAAAATAGGTATTTTTTTAACTTAAATAAGATTCATTATCGTTGCATGATAAAGATGGTTTAATTTTTTCGGTGTTTGCAATATTAAAATTTATTATCGTGGAGAGAAATTAGCTCCAATACGAATACAGTTGTTAAAATATTATATGACAAATTTTTGGGGTTACTCCCATCCGTTCTGTTTTAAATGACTTTCGTTTAAAAGAGCTTGTTTTGTATTCGAACAATATTTTTCAATATTTTATCAGGATAAAGATATATGTATGCAATGTATCTATAGTTTGAAGGCTTGTGTCTGCATTTCAATCGCTATATCGCCGATTATTTTAGTAAAATATAATCACCACTTATCTTACTACAAAATATCTACCTCTTAACATTATATTCTTCGCGAACCTTTCGTTTAAAAGCGTTGTATACATGTATAATGTATCAAAGTTTTAAAAACATTGTTAATTTATTCCTATAGCTACTTCAAGCATATTTTATTCCTACATAAATATTATACAGAATGTCTCTAAAATCATGGTACAAGCGGTTGGATGGTGATTCTACATGTAAAAATAAGTTGAAGAAAAAGAATGACACTTTTCTCTTTGAAGCTATGTTTTCGAGAAATATGAATTTGAAGATCCGTCAGGTACCCGTGTGCTAATTCTAAGTTTCGAGGTATCCCATTTTTCTTTCAGCTCGTGCTGATGTTAATTTTATTAGACGAGCAGAGCTATGCATGCAGCAACGCGATATATTTAACACGTGTTACGTTAATAGAAAGATTTTTTAAAAGTAATACTCTTATCCTTATTCATAAAATCATTCTAAATGTACATAAATATCAACACGAGGGGAAAGAAAAGTCGGATATCTCGAAACTTACAATTGGTACACAGTCACCCGACCGATCTTCAATCTCATTTTTCTCAAAAAAGAAGTCTTAAACAAAAAAATGTTATTCTTCTTTTTCGACTCATGTTTGCAGGTAGAATCACTACTCGGGCGCTTGTACTATGCTTTCTAAGACACCATGTATATTAATCTTACCGAATATGTAGGTCTCCTATTCATCATTCTATAAAACTTCCAATGTATTTGGCTCATGATAATACATGATCAATACCCATATTCATTTTCTAAACTGTATCCAAGATTTCAATTATTATATTAGAAATTTTAGAAATATTAGAAATTTTCAGTCTTAGATCCGGTCAAAAAGAATGATGCTACATCATTTAAATTTCGCAACGGAGACACTCTATCATTCACCAATAATAAAAGCAAGTGATGTTTATGATTTGATGTATACTGTACGAGTCTTGTGATGACCTTTGGTAACGTAACATATTATTGACGTACAGTATAGCATCTGCCACAGTCATCAGAATGTTGAGGAATTTTCTTAAAATTAGATATTTTACGGCGGGATCGAACCTGTTTTTGAAAGTGACACAACGAAGACTATATTTGGAGAAAAATGTGAATATTTGAATAATAAAATGAAAATAAGAGGAATAATGAAGAACCTGAAGACTATATTTACATCCAAAGAAGTCCCAATAGTAACTAATAGTTAGTCTAGAAAAAATTCATGAGAATTACATCTTTTTACTGTTGCCACACGAGAACCCTGAACCTTAAGGCCGATACAAATCAGCGTCGCAACATCATCTTCTAATCATTTATCGGTGTAGTAAAACAACAAAGAGTTGAGAACAGACGAGTTAGAAAATACTTATTTCAAGATCTTTTGCGTTTCTAATATCAAATGCAAAAATTACCCAGATATTTTCAACTTTGTATAGTACAGGCAATACATTTTAATAACTGTATTGCGTGCGAAATAACAATGCAAGGAACAATTGTTTTGAGTAGTGTAGCATATATCTGGAATATGTTCTCGTTCGAAAAGTTCGCCTCTGCTTTAAATATTTTATGTTGGTCTTCGAAGGTATCTTTGCTTCGTACGTTAACTTTAAAATTCAGCTGCATTCGATATAGGTCGCAACAAAGAACGAACAGTTGCAATAATAATAAGAATTCTGTGCCATCGTAAGATACGAAAAGTGGCAAAATTCGCTTACCCAGTTGGACACCTTTTGTCGACGTTCCAAAAGACGTTGTTGCAGCTTCGGTCCAGGTCCAGAAAGGAAAGCTTTCACCAGGTTCCTGGTTTTCGGCAGATGATTCGGAGCGATTACCTCGACCTGGGTCAAATATTTCTGCAAGGTTGACTCCAAATCCGGGACCGGAAGATTCGGTAGAGTGGCTTCCTTCTGTAATGTGAGAACAAGAAAATTGGTGATTATCGTGATAAAAATCACCGATAAAAGTCAATCGTTATGTTAATTCATGGGAAAGGGGAAACGGAGCGGAATGAATGATCGATTTATTCGCTCAAAATGGCTCACGGTTGATTTACAACGTTGTTTAAAGGTTAATCGCAGAGGTCCTGACATTTACCACTGTAGCAGAATGCTTGCAACGATCGTTGTTGAAAATGTTTAAACAGAACAAACATGAAGAGCTTCGTGCTCGATAAGTTAAAGGGCACACTTATCAGCCGGTCGAGGTCATTTTATACTATTTATCGCTAGAAATATCGGAATATCACGCGCATGAATCGCTGGAGGAACGAAATCTTTACGTTTTACGAATATTTACAGAAATACGGTGCTGTGAATATTTATAGAGGGTGGTCCAAAAATTAGTCCTCACGATTTTTCAGACGTTTCTGATAGTCGGACAAAAAAATGTTCCGAGCGAAAGTTTATCAATTTTCAATCGATCACAAATTGCAATATTGCGAATTTCAGAAGAAGTTTTGCTTCAATGAAAAATCATGGTGTCAGTCAGAGTCATCTCTGACAAATCACTGATCATGCCTAGATATTTTAAGTGAAATCGTTTTGTTTTAAATCGTTTTGCATGGCGAGTTATTGCCTCTCATAACCGAAATAGAACACAGAAAGGCAATTTTTCAACGAGACAATGTTCCTATTCATACAGTTGCCACTACAAAAAAGTGATTTCAAGATTTTGAAATAGAATTATTATCCATCTGATCGAGAACCTGAGAAGAATTGTAGCAAGAAAAACTTATGATCAGGAGAAGCCACCTATAGAACATATCGTGGAACTTGAAAAAAGAATAAAATCCACTTGAGCGGATTTTCGAAACGAAACTTTAAATAAGTCAGTTGATAGTGTACTTATCAGATTGATAGACGTGATGAAAAATAAAGGGAAACCCAATAAATATTACACGCAAAGGTAACAAAATTAACGTTGAGTTTATATTTTTTCACAACCAAAAATATAATTTTAAGAGAAAATTCATTTTTTTCCAGTCTTTTAGAGGAAAAAGCTTTTGTTTGTTGTATCTTAAGTTTTATGTTATGTTATAATACGAAATATATAATATAAAATTATAATTATTATAATATACAAGATTTTGTCAATTTTTGTTTGAATATTATAAAAAATCTATAGGTGGGGTTCATTTTATAATTACTCGCGGTACTGTACAATGTTTCTGCTCTCCTGACTTTAAGGGCTGCCTATATTTTTCCATTAAAATTGCGTCTAAAATCGCTGTGATTTTCAAACGTTCTGTTTTCCTCTATGTTCCTTCTATATATTATATTATACTATATATATTCCTTCTATATATGTTCCTTCTATATTCCATCTGTTTTTCAGTCAAGGGACATAAATTGCAAGCTACCTGCATATGTTTACTGGTAGCTTATCACGGTCTTCAAAAGTTGCCTATTTTAGAAACCTAATTGATCATTTCAAAATACAACAATCTATAAATCATAAAAGATAAGATATAATATCTAAAGGATATGCTTGAACTTTGTATTTCAATCCAATTTATTAACATTTGCAGCACAAGAATGACCCGATTAATGCTTGCTACAAATGTCATTCAACAGTATAATATTACATAATTTTACATAAATATAATGTTACATATAATAAGTATAAAATTCAATTAAAATATTTATCTGAAAGTTTCTTTCGTTCCATAAAGTGATAATTGATGGACAATAATTTCTGTTTTATATTATTTTATTGAATTACGTATGATCCATTTCGTTCTATTACTATTATTATGTTCGTGCATAATTCAATAAACTAAAATAAAACAAAAAACATTGTGCGTCTATTATTTCCTTATAAAACGAAAGAAACATTTCGGACAACCTAATATTACATAAATATAATATGTCATATGACGGTTATAAATAAAATACACTAATCGTCAGAAAGAATGTGAACGAGAACTGAATTGAATTCAAAATTCGACGGATGATCGACAAACGTTAGTGGAAGCAAAGTGGATCGATCGGTCGAGTTTCAACAAGTTCAGGGGTGCATCGTGCACAGAGAAGAGCCTTCCAACATGCGATTCGTTGGCCTTTACGATGTCACGGTGATTGTAAAATAAAGAATCAATCGAGAAACGAAGCGTGTCTATGGGAGTAAGGGCCCTTAAGGCCGGCACGGTTCGTTGATCAGAATCCCCTTTTGCCTCGGCCTAACAAGACCGAGTCTGCGAACCGAACGCAACTCGACCCTTCCTTCTTCGTTGCGAAATGTTTCCGGCAAGTGGAGCCAAGGAGGAACAGGGACAGTTACAGCCTCTCCTCTCTTTTTCGCCACGCTTGTTCGAGTATTTAGTTTCATTAACCAGCGTGCTTCGACCTATGCTCGAGGACAGCCAACAACGTTGTGGAATCAACACGCGTCGCTTGACTCATGACCAACAACGAGGAAGCGGGATGCTAGTGATTTATGTGACAACCGGTGTGTCGAGTGACACGCTTTCTACGCGTGTTTCGCGTTGATGTATGGCTGATCGTTGAACACGTAATAACGTGTACGATCCGCGGAAGAGTTTGTTTTAGTTTCGGCTAATTTAGCTTGGTCTTGTTCCGGTTTAAAGGAAAGTTTTAAGATCTTCGTCGAGTCATCTCTTGGGTAGAAATTATTATAATTACGAAGCTGAAAATTAAACAGAGCAACTCAGTTTCAATTTATTATATATATGCTCTGGAACATACTGGCACAATCTGTTCATTAAGTACGATCATTAATTGCTTCGAAGCATAGCTACGATTACGTAAATACAATAAATGCAACTGATTTGTAATGTCGAAGTAGTTTGGAGGTGATATTATGGAGATATCATAATCACTTTCAGTTATAAAGTCTGTACGTAAACTCGATGAACCTTCTTTGTAATTATTAAAAAATATATTCTTTTTACAAAATAAGTAAGGAATTAACTAAGCGTCACAAATTTATTGCTATTGCACCATTTCAAAATTTATAAGATATTTATGAGATATTATATCTACGAGCAACGAGTCGTGCAAACGTACGATTGAATTTGCTCATTCGCTTGTGAATTTCGGTTGTTTGAACAACCAAATCATAGGTAAGTGAGAAAATTAGTGAACCTCTACCGTTCAATAACGACTATATATTTGTACATGTATATATGCACGTAATGTATTGGTATATCGCTAATGAAAAATTTAGTTATCACATCTGTTTTCCTCTTTAAAAAATTGCAAAATAAAGTTCAAGTAAAAATATAAAAATCAAAAGTGCGCTAGCTATTTTATTGTTTTTTCTTTTCTGTCTTGTTATATTCACTGCATGATATCCGAAGAAGAATTCCTGAAAAATTTCTGATTTGTCTTACAAAGAAGAATACACACATACATATAAATAAGGCAGACATTTATGTTTCATCTTTTTACTTTCGTCTCTTGACGTAAAGTTGACTGTAAAAATAGTAATAATATATTTAACTTCAACGATCGTCAGAAAGAATACTTCGTCCATCGTGCATTTAACATAACGTCCTTTGCATTTTATGATGTTGAGTGTCATTTTATAGCAACCTCATAATTTCTAAAATATACTCATTAAGACATGATATTTTTCATAAATTTACATTTTGACATTGATAGGTTAGCAAGTTTGCACTTACTATTTGTAAAATTAATAGCTCACCAATTTCCGACAACAGAGCATAAAATTAAAAATAAGGTACGATCAAGTTGGTATAAAACTTTCTATCATCTCGAATAATTCTGAACTATTATCAGTCAATGTCAAGGGATTAATTCTGATTTAAGGTTTACCTACAGCTCTTTATCATAATCATTATAATATAATAACTTATATTATGAATATATGGCAAAAAAAAAATCGGCAAATTTAGCCACCAATAAAATTATATATTAAATCCATTCTTCTTAATAAAACGGTTTATCTTCTCTCATTTTTCATTTTCATTTTTCGTTCGATTTCACCGCTGCACCACGTGATTGAAACATAGAAACATCGATAAAATTCTTTCAGATTTCAAACAGCCAAAAAGCTAAAAAATTAACCTACACAGAGTGAGATATCATGTTTGTCTATGCTTATCAAGTTTACCTTAACCAGCGCGCAGCTGTTTCGTTTTTAACTAATCGATTCGCTTACGAAACACTCGCTTAGTATCACTGTTTGATACTTTGCGAACGATCGAATCAGTGTCACTTAAAGCTCGACGCAAAGCCGAGAGAACGATGATTAAATTTCGATCGTTCGTTGACGATCGAACGACGTCAGTCGAACTCTACGGGAATTGGGAAACGAGTGTCGTATACGTTATTCCGTTCACGAAACGAATCCGGAGAATGCCGGTAACGAGTTCGATTATCTCGGTTGCCATGAGTCAGTTTTGTCCCGAAGCCGGTCCCTCGGTGTTGCGGGCCAGCCCGTCCGCTTCGTACGAGCCTCGAAACGTAACGGGTGTCTGGATTCCCAGGAGGTTTTCTACCCCCTTTTCAAGGCTCATTGCTATGCACCGCTCGAAACTCTGCTAACGACCTTTGCACGCCGAGAGCCCCAACATCCAGCCGACTTTTCGATCCGGAACGAGCTTATCGAGCCGCGCGATTGCGTGGATTTGAAATATTCGATACCGTAGCCTGGATTTTGTTCGATCCCAGCGGCTTATTTTCAAAACGACTTAAATCCTAGTTTAAAAAAAAACAAGGAGAGGAGAAATAAAAGCGGCAGCGGGCAGGAAGGTTCTTCGTGTGTGATTTCGCGTACGTACGAGGTTTGATAAGACGATATTAAAATTAGAAAAATTAGAAAATAGTATTTTAATCCTTCGTCGGTTAAGAGGCAAACGAATACCAAAATATTGTCACATTATTTTTTAGCAACTGAGTATCGTTATGGTTACATCGATAACTTATAAAAGTTTAAAAAGCTTTATAAAAGTGACAATGTCATTTGGTCGTTTCAGTTTTCTAAGCTGTCTATTTTTTTACTTTTTCTTTATAAATTTATGTAATGTGGTTAATCTGAAGGAACATCGAAGTTTGAAAGCGTATTTTTAGTGAAATGAATAGACAGATTTTTGTATATCCGGTAAGTTAGTTTGGAGTTGTTTGAATCAAGAGATAATTCGACAAGTCTGGACGAAGCTCTATCGAGTTGTACGACCGGATACGAGCACGATACAGCTTGTTTTCGCAATTAGCAAGTAGCGTCGTGTGGCGAGCAACGTGTGATCACGTTTACAGGACGGTTGATGTTGCAATGAAACAGCGCTAGGGAGAAAGAGCGAGAAATTGGAGGGCAGTGGGAAAGGAAGGGTAATTATTTCGAATTCAGTGCGTTCGAATGAAAGGCGCATCCGATTGATTATTATCGAATCGAGCAAACGAGGTCTGCTTGATCGAGGCCATTCAGGCATTCTCGTCGGGACGAGAATGTACAGCGTGCTATGTTGGTCGTATATCTCATCGATAATTGTGACGCGAGAATTTTACTTGTATAATTAAATGATGCCATGTCTCGGGAAAGTCGAGCGTTCCATGCCGCGTAACATCCAAGTTTCAATATCTGATGTAATTTAAATTATGGATATTTTTAATAATAATAAAATATGAATATATAAATATATAAATATACATAAAATATAAATGAATATATAAATTAATACAAAATAGTAAACGTGATGAATAAATTATGATAAAATGATAAATTATGAACTCTTTACATAATAAATTAATAATAAAATATAAATTCCTTATGAATGCATTTTATTGAGTATGAACTAATGGAATGTTCGTATTTCTCATAATACTTCCAATCTAACATAAACATAATTGAACCTCGGTAACTCGAATTTCACAGATTCTGATTTATCGAAATTTTTTAAGTAAAGAAGGTTTAACAAACGAATATTCCACATATATATGAAGCTTCGTACGAAGGCACAACTACGTTCACCTTTTTGGAGTGTTAGTTTTTTAATCTCTTAGGTACGATGCGCCACTATAGTGGCTCACTCTAATGACTCATTCGCTCACCGTTTGGACCTTGATCTTGGACCATTTGGAAAATGATCTTTTTCATTTGTCTTGCTTCACACTTCTTTTCATAACGTTTTATAACAGTGTTAACAATATACAGACAGAATGTATAGTCTTTGTTTTTGATACGCCAGTGTCAGGTATCAATTGCTTCTTTTTGTTAATATAAATATACCATTGTTAGATGCCCTTTTTAACATGCCGATCCGTATCCTTGGAATTCTTTAGAATCTTCAACCTCAAAATGTAGCTTGAAAATAGAAAATGAAGAGCAATTTGAAAAACACTATCGTGCTATGAGTGTGGAAATTGTGACGTGGGTCTATGTGGTACCGTGCTTTAAAATATATCACGCTCGATTGTATTATTAATTATTAAAGTAAATTATTAAAGTTAAAAGTATATGCATCATATCTTTAAAAAAAATCATAATTTAGTTATCAAAAACTTCGTTCCAATGTGCTTGCGTAGGGAACAGCATTATCCGTCACACATTGCAGTGCTGTATTATTTACGCGTAATTCTCAAACTCTGCTGTACAAAGAAACAGCTCCGTGCAAAATTCAGCCGTACCTAAGAGGTTAATCTTCCTCTTCGAAGTCGTTTTATTCGACGTACATAGATGCGAAAGTTAGAGGCGCAGGAGACGATGATAATTACGCGTTCGATTAACGAAAAACGATTAGCTTACACGGATATGCACGTGGTCGAAAGGCGAAGAACTAGAGATAGGGCTTATGTCATTTTACGTTATTCGAGATAATCCTAACGGTTGAAGGAAAGGATACAATATCGAACGATTAGTTTCTTACATCTTGTAACACGTAACATGACTTCGATCCGTACAGCTCTGGTTGCTCTAAATTCGAGTTACAGAAATAAAACAACGCATCTGGGCACGTGGCAAATAATTTGAGTTAAAGTAACTTTCTCCACTTCCAGAATGTTTTCACAGCGGAAGAGAATGAACAAGAACGTAGAGGTTTTCGAGCTACAGAGCTTCTCTATACTATATAACGTAATAAGTTATTATGTAATACCATATCGTGTAATACGTTATAACGTAATACTATATAACATAATACTATATAACGTAATTCGTTGTAACGTAATACTATATAACGTAATACGTTGTAACGTTATACTATCTATCGTAATACGTTATAACATAATACTATATAACATAATTCGTTGTAACGTAATACGTTGTAACGTTATACTATGTATCGTAATACGTTATAACGTTATACTATATACCATAATACGTTACAACGTAATACTATATAATGTAATACGTTATAACGCTATATCATATAACGTAATATTATATAATATAATACTATATAACGTAATACGTTACAACGTAATACTATATAATATAATACGTTATAACGCGTTACGTTATAACGTAATAGTACATAACGTTATACTATATAACGTAATACGTTATAACGTAATATTATATAATGTTATACTGTACACAACTATATAACTGTAAACATCTACTTTTATATACATTTACTTGTACAACATAAAATTTCTCTTTAGTGTCCTTCAGTTGCACATATCTTTTTCCAACTGCAAAGCGTCTCGAATCAAAGAAATGGAAAAATAAATCTTTTCCAAATATTTGGGTATTCCAAATCGCAATAATATCCGACGGTTATACACGGAAATGTTCGCAAAAGATATTTCGATTACAAGGACACACACTTGTGTCGTGCAATCGCAATAAACGATCAAGTCTCACGGCATATAGGATAGAGGGTAGAAGCTTCGTCGAGGATTCCATGTATTTCCTCTGAGCGGAAATTTTACGTACGCTCAATTTCCTTGCACTTCCCTTCGTTGTGTCGTCGCGTGGACGCGCGCCGGATAATATGTACCTTCCATCACGAGTGGCACCTTGCGATCCTTCCCTCTGTGCCGTAATTCCCTGCGGACCTCTATTCTATGCAAACAGGACCAGGCGGGATGCAAAGGAAAATCGACAGCGGGAGATGGGGAGATTCAAATCGAGATTCGTAGAAACGGTAAAACGTTAAAAGTATTGTGTAGCTCAATGTTTCGCAACGCCTTTTCGAATCGCCATTCCTCTTCATGACATCTAAATAACCTTTGACTCTATTCTTTATATAAAAAACATTTTCAACGTAGTAAATAAAATGTATTGGAAAGAAAAAATATTAAACATACGGTAGAGCCTCCTGTATTTAGGTACCTCAATATTCGAACTTGTATTATCCGGATAATAATATTGTATTATATTAGTAATTGCCGGTATATTATAATATTTAGTATTTAGGAAATTTCGGGATAATGTTTCCCAGTAACGGATGCGTTTTCCCGTTTTAGCCATTTTAGATATTTTATTAGTGTTCATATATAATGTATTCTTTGTTTTATTCGATTTGACAATGAATTGTGGTTAACAAAATACGACAGAATTAAACGACTCTAAAGTGATGCAACTGCAGCAGTATTAGCGAAAATAGACTGTGTTGGAAAAGCCACGGTTGCAGGTATTAAAAAACAAAAACATGGTACTGAAAATTATTCATTTCTTTGATGCTGGTGACGGTAAGAAATCCTTAAACATACAATTTTTTTATATTTACGCAAATAGATACAGCGAACGAAAGTGATAACGGAGAAGTGCCTTCTCACGGCGAAGCATTCGTAGCGTTCGAAAAAGAGCTTCGATGATTCGAAATAAAAAAAGAATGTAACTCTGCTCAGTTACTTGCGTTGAAAGAATTATATGACTTAGCAGTTAGAAAGATACAGGCTGCATAAATATTTAAAGGAACTTTCAGTTAATCTTAATCTGTACTCGAACAAATGAAATTTCATGCCGGAAAAGTGATTTTCCTATTATCGGAAAATTCCATTATCAAAACAGTTTTGTCTATTAGTTCATATAAAGCATCTTCTTTACTGAATTAAGCATTTCGGAAACTGATTTTAACTGAATACGTAATAACTATGGTGTATAAATTTATAGTGACTATACTGTATAGTATAGTTTTAATGCTAATTAATAAATATTAATTAAATTTTAATATACTACTAATCAGTTATGGAAATATTGGATAATAGAAATTTGTGGATAACAATCGAACACTTGAAATCGTAGCTGCGTTTCATATGAAAAATACCAATTTGTCGCAAGCCATTGCATAAGCGCCTTTCAATTATTGTTTACTTGGTCTTCTAACTCGTCTTCACAATACGTAACGATGAAATAATCCTAAACTTTTTTTCATAAATCCAGTTTTGAATTACTGAATTGGAAAAGGATAGATCAATTAAAATGTTTCCGGGGCGCAAAGGCTTAATACATCGCATCGTAGCCGATATTATTCCCGCTATTTCTCGAAATTGTCTTCGTAGAGCAAAGCTCTAGTAATACAGAACGTGTCTGACATAAATAAATGCAATCGCCATTGTGTCATTCTGTCTATCTATACATTTCGCGTCAAAGCAAAATTCCTAGTATAAACACTCCCTTGCATTATCGCCAGATTTAATCCTGATTCACGATTAAAATATATGTATCTTGCGAATTGTACATCTTAAAAATCGCTCTAAATCTTTTTGTTACATCTTGGGCTAACGTCAGTAAAAATCAAAATTTAAAAAATCAGTTTGTAGTACAAGTGGAACTTAATAAAAAGAGGGGAATTAATTTTATGGGAAACGAAGAATAGTCTACAAACGGGAATGGTGCTTATAATGCTTGCAAATTTAACACACAACTAAAAATGGTACATGGTGGTTTTTCTACAAATACAATCCTTCCTATGAATTTTGACTATGTTAGTGCAGACAGTAGGAAATTCTATGATGCATTTGGATTATTGTGTGCTATTATTATTATTATTATTATTATATGTATTATTATTATGTTATATTATTGCACACTTAATCTTATAATAGTAAAAAAAGTCCAATTTCGAAAATAATTTTAGGTCACAGAAAATTTCTCCCTCTGCTAAAAAGTTCGGTGTTTAGCAGTGTTACAGTGTAGTCTACAAGAAGTTTTCAATCATCAATTTCTTACCTACCTAATCACCCATCATATATTTATTATTTTTTAGATATGTTGAAGAAATCAACATTTTGAACAATTTTTTTCTATACATGTAACTGTCGCTCGGCCTTTATTTGCGAGATAGTCGTCAAAATTTGTCGGTACCACTACGTTAAATTCTTGTAAAAAATTCATCTCAGTATTGGTTACTAGCCGCCGTGAGGCCTCACGTACATACATACTGCCGTATAATTATATGCATAATTAGACGCCCAATTATTGGCTGAACTCACTGCAATGATACCGACAGTCTTTTGCTAATATTTTGGAAACCAAGGTGGAGTGGTGGTGACATACATAGGTTGTATCACGTAAACGTTGCCATGATTCGTTGGGTACTTCTGATAGTCTGACAGAAAAATGTCTTAAATATAATTTAATCAGTGTTTGGTGGACTACGAGTTGTATAAAAAAAATTTTCTGCAAGTTATTTTTATAGGATTTTATAAGATAGAAAGGTCTCCTTGACGTTTTTCAATGACACAATATTTTTGACTTTATATTATCGTAGATCACCAGTAGACCTTTTTCTATGGGCTCGTCTACAGTCTGAGGTCTATAGTCTGAGTCAATTCAAAATATTGAACAGCCAAAACAGCGAATCTGTACAGCATGCATGGAATTTCATTCTCATTGTATTACAACGGCAACTGCTACAACCTTACTGCATAGGTCGCAATTACGTTTATGGAATCATTTGTAGTTTGCTGTAATTAAACAGACAAAGGTAACATGAAGCTACGCCTCTTCCTGTACGTTCACTTCAAGGCTACAGTATACTAGGTCGTTGAACTCCTCTTGATATCAGCTACAACAATATTGTGCCATTTAAAAACTTCGTATATTATGGAAGAAACAATTTTTTGGACATTTCTTACAGCTTCTAGCCGGCCAAACACCGATTAATTTTTATTTGCAGTATTTTTTTGTCAGAACATCAAAGATAGGTACACTCTGCTTTAAGACAAAGTACTTCAGTATAACGCCTCTAGCAACGTATTCAAAAATCAAAAATCGAAAATCAAAAATGTTGGTTAAAGATGATAAATTAAAAAATTTAATAATCCTTGTTCTAATAATTATTTAATTTGATTCATTTTTTTCTGAGGAAAAAACGTTTGTATTTCTAATTTTCTCTTCAAAACTGGCCATTACTAGCCAAAGAAAGAAACGACAAAAAATCACCCTCCATTCATACTAAATAAATGGTTGCCACATCCTTTTCCTATTCGTATTACGATTCATGTTTAAGGGAATATTTACAATACGTTGATTAAATTTTTCACACACATCATACACACGTACTCACATCTCACAATAATCCAACAGAAAATTACGAAAAATCATCGGAAATCATCGATATCGATAACTACCGAAACAATTACCACAAGCAAATTGTCGCGAGGAAATCGGCACGAAACAAAAAGAAAGAAATACAAGATAAAGAAGGAAGGAAGGGGAGCAGAAAATAATTACGAGAAAAAAATGAAGGAACAATAGCGAAACAAGGGAGAGGAGCAAGTGGAACGAAAAAGGGAGACGTGGATGGTGGGTAGTACAGTGACTATAAAGTATAAAGGAAGCCTAAGGGGGGTTGTTGCTGGCCTGACAGCGGTAAGGGGGCCCTGGGTGTTACTAATTGGAGGGGTGCCGAGGGGGAAACCTTGTTATCTCTTAATTGCTACGACCCTCCGCACTGTTTTGCATCGATAAGAAGAACCAGCCACTCCTCCCCGAACTTTTGTTTCATCTGACTGTATGTCTGTATCTGGCGGCACGATCGATCGATGGAAATTGCTTGTTGTTTGAAAATTGCGGTGACCCTTTGTACGGATAATCTCTTGTCTTCTTTTCTTTGACGCGTCACTCGACAATATTTGCATACCGATGTAACCCCCGTAACGAGTCATTCGAAGAGTTATTGAAAATTATTTCATTTTGCATTCTACCTCGACGTTTTCCCTTTTCCCATCCTCTCTTTTTTTAAGTGTTTTTATCTCGCGTGTTGAATTTACGAGCACGTCGACGTTGTTTGCATCCGAAATATTTTACCAGAAGATAAATCGCGCGTCGATATTCATCGCGAAACACAATTTTTAGTTTTCGAATTTCGCGCGGCTCGGTGAGCTACCGCAAGACGATGCGGAAAATACTGCTATTTCGTATGCTGTTATTTTAATATTTCACGCATTCTTCCAAACAACGTGTATCGCATCATACAGGTTCGTCTTCGAAATTGTTTCTGATTCCGCTTTATAAATTTGAAACTAAAAATTGAGACGCTTCTCGAAAAAGCTTCCTGTTTATCGATCTACGGTATATATAGACCGATATATATAATATTTCTTATAATATGATAAAAATATTTTCGAGAAAAGTTGATACGTCTTGAATCATCTATAAATTACTAAAAATCATCAAAAATACTTATTTTTATAAAAAATCTACTTCACTTTGTCTTTCTTAAATGGCACGATGTATTTTTGATTTCATGACATTGTAGCTGATGTGAAGACGAATTCACATTCGTGAAGACTAAACAACGACCATGACTTTCGGATGGCCATGAGCTCAGAAATCTTGAGTTCATTGGTTCATACACGTTTATAGTAACGTTGTCAACATATTGCAATAGTAAAAATTACTGCTCCCTTTACCAATTTATATATTTATGCTCCTTTGTTGACGGCAAAACAGCAAACTCTATAGAAAAGCTTCAAGATAAAATAAAACATGCATGCGGGGAAGTAGATCTACGAGGTTCATTTTCTTTTACACATCAAACTTTAGTGAACAGAGCGGAACTTTGCGTCGTGAAATTGGAAAGTGCCGTGCAATTCAGACGTTAATTATAAGCACGATATACAGGGTGGTTGGTAACTGGTGGTACAAGCGGAAAGGGGGTGATTCTACGCGAAAAAAGAAGTCGAAAATATAGAATAAAAATTTTTCGTTTGAGGCTTTGTTTTCGAGAAAATCGGCTTTGAATTTTCGCTCGGTACGCGTGCACTTTATCGCGTCTCGTTATAACGGATCTCACTGTAGATCTTAAAAAAAATTAAAAAAAAAAATTTTTTTTAATTTTTATTCTTTCTTAACAGCACGAACGTTATTGCAAACGTCTGACCTAACACACCCTACTAAATCAAAATTCACACGTTAACGACCAGTGAATCAATGAATTCAATACTTCTGAACTCATGGTCATATGGAAGTCATAGTATTTAGGTTGTTGAAATCGTTTTAACAGCAGCTGTGATACCATGAAATCAAAAATACATCGTGCTATTTAAAAAAATTAAGACCTTGATTAGTTATAGAAGAAAGCATTTGCCTGTGATTTTAAGTTTGTATCTTGTAGTTCAAGCAACGTAATTTGTAGCTGATTGGAAGCAGATTAACTTTCGTTTATGACATTTTTTTGCTACGTAGTGCTTCAAAAATTGCGCACACAATTTCACAGTACACACTGTATACATATACAGGGCGTTTCGCTTAACTGGGAACGGTAGAATATGACACGAGGGATTAAAGTTATCAAATGTTTAATTATCAATGTTTTAAGAGAAGTTGTTTGACTCGAAGGGGGACATCATGAAAATCATTCTTTTTTTTTGCAGATCCAGTAGCAGGATGCAAACTAGTAAATTGCAAACGATACAAGGTATGAAAAAACAGTTCGAAATTTGAAACTTCTCCAACGATTCAACTATTCACGTAGAGACTATACTATTCACGTAGAGATACGTAGATATACAGGGCGTTTCGTTTAACTAGAAACGGCAAAATATCTCACGAGGGATCGAAGTTATAAAAAAATATTCGAAAAAGAACATCATACGGTGGAGATTAGTTTTTGCAGTAATGAAAGGGATTTCAAGATCAACTTATTTTTTTACACTAATCGATCCATCTCGGTATTTCCTATAAAAAATGGTATTAACCTATTTATGTCGAAAAATTATTCGTTTGGCAGATATTTTTACTTTCATTTGACGCGTGAAAGACAATGAAAGACGAAAGACACGTATACGTTGTAACGTATGAAAGTCAAAGATAATCCGAGATGGATCGATTGATGTATTAAAAAATGTATGGTGCCTTCTTTAAAAATAAAATTAACCTTGAACCCTGGCCCCCACTACTGGATCTGCAAAAAAATAATTTCCACCGTCTGATGTCCTTCAATTAAGTCAGATATTCTAATATTTTCAGCTAAACGAAACATTCTGCATAGCTACGTGCCGAGTGTAGTTTCTAAGTGAACAATTGAGTTGTTAAAAAATTTTCGAATTACAAAGATTTTGAACTGTTTTTTGATATCTTGTGTCCTATTAAGATATGTATAATTTTGCGTGCTAGATTAGATTGGTCCCGTAGTAGTGACACACGTATGTGAATATGAGTGTGTGGAAGTATGTGTGTGCGCGGCGTCTAAAAAAACAGATGAATGTAACTGTTCCGTTGGCTGTGTGGTATGGAAAATGGTGAGACATAGAGACTGCTGAGATGCGTGCAAATGTATATCGACGAAGATCCTGGAAATCGTTTATTAAATAAATCTAAAACTATTTTATTACGAATTCTAAGTGTAACCTTTAGTCTTATTTCGGCAATTAAGATCCACAATTCTCAATATGTCCTTTACAATTTACAGGAACTTAAATAATACCTGATACTACAATGCAATATTCTCTTTTTAAAGCAAAAAAGTAGCACTAACCAAAATTAATAAAATTCCTTGGTTGATCCACTGAACAACTGTGCAACGTTTCATTACAATCGACGTGTATCGACTATCGATGTTCCTTTCTAACTGTAAGTTGAATTCTACGCGTAAACAAAGTCGAAGATGGTATCCCGCTGGGTATAGCCATCCACATGTTAATTAATAATAAAGTTAAAAAAGATTACCGAATGTCCAGCTAAATAAATTGTAAAGTATAAATTAAATAAAAAAAAAAATTCTTCGCATAGAAGAAGCGAAAATGTTTTGTACTCGTTTTAGAAGAGGAATCTAGATAAAGTAAAAAAGAGTTGGAAAAGAGAGAGAGGGAGAGAGGGAGGGAGAGAGAGGGGGGAGAGAGGGAGAGAGAGAGGGAGGGAGAGAGGGAGGGAGAGAGGGAGGGAGATAGGGAGAGAGAAAGAGGGAGGGAGAGAGGGAGAGAGAGAGGAAGAGAGAGAGGGAGAGAGGGGGAGGGAGAGAGAGGGAGACAGAGAGAGGGAGACAGAGTGAGGGAGACAGAGAGAGGGAGACAGAGAGAGGGAGGCAGAGAGAGGGAGGGAGGGAGAGAGAGACAGAGACAGAGAGAAAGAGAGAGATGGGGGAGAGACAGAGAGAGCGAGAGAGAGAGAGAGAGGAAAAGGACAGAGTGTTCAATTTTTCTCGATGCCTAATCGGCTCGGGTCTTTGATATAATCGTGTCGGTCCTCGGGGAGTATTCTAGCTTACGCTTTAATAAAGTCTCTTCCTTCGCCTCCGAAGAACGACCAAGGAGACGCTTCGAGGGAAAAAATAAATTTCCCCGCTGTTTTGGAAACGGCGAAGGGAGTTGGTTCTTGGTAGCTGTGAAAACTCGCGGCAATTTCTGGCATGGAATGACGATCAAAGCCGATTTACGCGGCCTCGAGTATCATCGCTATTCTTTAAAAGGAATAATATTCTTTGTCTATCTATGTTGATAAATTCAGAAGGGAAATTTCATTCGACTTCGCTATCTTTAATCTTACTTCTTGCTATTTGATGCATCTTCTTAGCTTATTTCTTTCACTATTTCTCACAATGTACAGAACGAAGATACGGAGATATTTAAAGATATCTAAATAAGATATCTAAAGATAGGTAAATATGAAGATATTTTCTTTACTACATATTTTTATCTCACTTTCATATTAAATAAGAGAAATATTTTACGGAAGCATCTTAAAACATTTCAGTAGATTCATTTCCCTAAAATTTATCGTCTAAAAATCTTGAAATAATGTCAATTATGATTCATAAACAAGGCACCTCGTCGTATCGACTCGAAAAACGCCTCCACATCAATTTTGAATAATTAAGTAAACCAAAGATTTTCTCGATTATAATTTACTTCATTTCTATATTTGTCGCTTTTAACGTTCAATGTTTATACTCATGGCAAAAATAATTCAAACTTTGTAAATGTGCATTGCATTTGCCATAAAGTTTATACATATATGCAGGTATATATAACTTTAATTCTAATTGTAATCTATAAGCTCAAACTTTAATTCACATAAAAATGAAAATTGCCAAATATAGTGTAGCTACAGTAATCAACTTTATATGCAGAATATTTACACACAGATCGCCCATCGTAACGTTTGTCAAAAATTGATTTGATTGAGATGAAGAAATTATGTATTATAGACTTCTATAACATAACGTTAGATCCCAAATAAACAAGGGGGGCAGGTAGCTACGGTCACTAAAGCTCAGAGCTGAAGTCGATGCGTCGTTGCGAGTTCGAGTCCTCGGCATTATAAGGATAAATTGTACGGCACAGAAACCAAAATTTCTCTTGAAGTCCAATATACAACAGGCAAGCGGCCAGCCCCTCCCTTGCGTTTGTTGGGTTGTTAATTTCTAGGAGTGCTTGGTTTAAATGTGCTTGGATAAGTACACAGGGGCCCGACGAATTCACTCGCACTGGTCTACCGTCCTGCCCGTGGAGGTTTTAGCCGGTAAGAATCCGGCACTACCTTCTGTGCCCGCCTCCGCAGGTGAGGTAAGAAGGTGTCTATGAAGATTTCCTCCACGTTAAAAACAAAAAAAAAAAATTTTTTTGCCCCATGCCTCCAGACTCAGGCATGGTGTGTTACGCAAACGATACATTGGTCTTGACCGGAGGACGGACGCGGGTAGCACGAGACGAAAAGATGACCTCGGGGCTTTCCTACCTATCGTCAGGACGATCACCGTGGAGGTTTTAGCCGGTACGAATCCGGCACTACCCGGCGCCCTCTTCCTGGAGGGCGCGGAGCGCCTATGAAGGTTTCCTCCACGAAAAAAAAGGATTCCAAATAAATAACGTTCCAAATTGGACGTTTAGTGGGGCAATTAGAGAAAAATATCTAAGAATAGTCAATAAGTCGACGATAAAGAGCCGTGCAAGCAATAAGCGTTAAGCCTTACTTTATTCTCAGAATATTCTGCACCATCTATTCACCTGACCATAGACATAGTTTTCTCACAATCTAGTCTTTGTAAATATTTTGAACAGTTTGAAATACGCTATAGTCTTGCAAAAACTATTTGAAAGAACAGGATAAGCTGCTCAAATTTCATCCTCTGAAAGTTTTTTTAACATTTATCCAAAACTGAATCCGTTTCTTAATCTAACAAAATTTGTATAATTATCTTGAAAATTTAGCAACGAAGGTCTGTAATCAGATTATAAAAGTCAATTTATAAAAGTCCATACAAACGAAGTAAAAAAATATATGTAAACATATGCGTTTTTAGGTTGTTAAAAAAGCTATTTCCTTCTCCTCAGTTTCAGTTAGAAAATGTTTATATTATTCGTCTCTTATGCGCTCGAAATATGTTTTATTATGAAACTACATTAGATTTCTCAATTTGAGATGTAGATGTGCACAGCATATAACACCATCTAAAGCATCGTCCGAAAATTGCTCGTCACATATAAAACAGATCACATTTTGATCCGCTTCGCTTTCACTCGATGACTCTATTTCGAATTTCTTTCCGAAAAACGTGTTGCTAACTTCGTCCCCGGCCATCTACGTAGGGGCACGACATTAGGCACAAAGCTATTTTTTAATATAATTACCAGTTCTGATTGATAAATGGCAGGACGAGATGTGACCACTTCGCAATATGAAAATAGAAGCAACATACTATGCATTACCAAAACTAAATGCTAGAATTACGTACTTCAGACGCTGAAATACGACTTTAAATATTAAGAATTCCTCTGTTCTTGCTGTCGCCTAATTAACGGCATTTCTATTTTAATTTCCAATTGCCGTTTGCAGACTGCAGCAATCAATAACAGAGATTAATCAGTGGGCGAGATTTGGCTCACTTACCCTATATTGCGAAAAAGACGAAGATTTCTCCGAGAAACGATCGTTAGGTTACCTAACAGATAACAGAAAGGTAAGAGAAGTTTTCAAATTTCCTTAACTTTTGCAGATTTTTCAAACGACCAAATACAGCGGAGTCTCGATTATCCTAGTCCCGTTTAACCGAAGTTTCGTATTATACGAAGTGCTTTGAACTATGCCATAACCTCATTCTTTTTCAAAAATTTAACTTTTAACGCAACTACGAAAATGTAAATAGAGGGGTACTGTGAAAACAGTTGATCAAGCTTTCAACTGATTAAATAATTAATTCAACTTAAATACACGCGCAACATTACATTATCAAAATGTAATCTAAGATTTTATTCTATGCTTTGTATGGTTTATTCCGTCTTTCTACGATTTATGAACGCTAATAGACCTATCCGTATTATCCACGTTTTCGATTATCCGAAGTAGGTCCGCATCATCAAAGTTATACCGAACTAATAAATTCAGTCGCCCAACTTCGACTTCGAGCCGTGCATAGCAATAAGCCTTAACTCGACGGAATTCCTTAGCAACCAACAAACTGCAAGTTCTTTTAAACATTGTTTGTCGTGTCGTGTCATACGTCTGATAGAAATAACGTAGCGCTCATAGCGGATGGCGAAATCCCCGAAGCAAAGGGAGGGTCGGTATTTTCAGCGGAACGCAAACACCGGCAAACCGAACAAATTGGCAAACAGTCAGCGATGTGCAACCGTGCGAAGCAATTACGGATTTTGCGTGAACGACGCGTGCAAACTCTTTATACACGCGCGAAAAGGACCGACAGAATTTCCTTGAGCCACGGCACAATGGCGTAGCCCAGTGGCTTTCCTATTAATTCTGAAAAAAAGAGGAGAATCAGCCCGTGAATGTAGTGCGTTTCTCACTTTCTTACAATCAATGCGAGGGCCCATCGATCTAGAAGAATTTCATGTAATAGCAAAAATGAACGATAAAAGGTAGCAAAGGAAGATTAAATCGAACAGAAAAAGAGTTACTTCGTGAATTCCATAATTTTACAATTCAATTTTGTGTTTCTTTTGTTATATTGTATATTAGGAATGAATATGTATGTTACACTTAGACTTTGAATTCTGTCAGAATTTAATATTCGATTAATTAATTCGACGATTAATTGTATGCTGCTTAATACTGGTTATTATTTCTAATTAATAATAATTTGGATCAAGAGCTTGTGACCAAGCCATTATGCATAATTGGTTTCGGATAATGATCGGACAAATATTGCCGGATTTTGGTATCTCACTGTAAGAATAATAGTCAAAAATATATAATAAATATATAATTAATGTACGTAATATAATATCATAACGAAAATATAATAAATATATAATAAAATATATATGAATAATATAAAATGTAAATAAGAATATACGATGAAAGTAATAATATATGAGAACATTTAATCGGTGCAAGCATCATACCTAGCTTACGCTTGTCAAATTATTAGGTTGTCCGAAAAGTTTCTTTCGTTTTATGAGGAAATAATAGACGCACAACGTTTTTTGTTTTATATTATTTTGTCGAATTACATATGATACATCTTGTTCTGTTGAGATAAACACCGCGACATATCACAGACTTGGTTTCACGTTTGTATGAAGGTGTACTGTTGTAAAAAATACGTTTGCGAAAAAAAGACATTTTCCGAACAACCTAATACATCTACAAAATGATAAATTCGCGTAGACATCCGCAGCCAAGTTGCAGTCTTTCTTTATTAAAACGACGAAGACAATAGCAGTAATTGTAGAAATATCAATCTGTATTAATTTTAATTAAGCGAGACACCGACATATTTCTGTCTAACGTGACGTAATTGTAAATGTGCTCATAATCGTACGCTCGGTGATGAAATGTGTATGGCTGCCTACGCCACTGGCTACCTACTGAACCTGCTTCGAATCAGGAACGAGTGAACAGTAATTGGAGAGCGAACCGACAACAGGGGGATTATACTCGCGTTTCTAATGAGACGACCGAGAACTTGACCCTTGTACAAGTATGCTTCACGCCCTTCTCGAATTTATTTTCGCCGTTTTGCGTTTTAGATTGACGATAAACCTTTTTATACCGCACATATACATATACATGCAGGCTGGCGTCAGATTTGTATCTTTATTTCCCTTTCACGCCACGCGTGTTTCACTGCACGTACTATCATATCGTTAGGAATCTACTTTTTACGGCATTGATACACCGATATTTTCACTAAAATACACTACAACTGGTCTTGGAAATTCCATTATTTTACATCGAAACGTGTTTAAGATGTATTCAATAGTACTGGCTAACTAGTGGAAATTCTAAACTCCGCATAGAAAATAAACTAAAAATCTACAAAATGATAATAAAACCAATTTGGACGTGCGGCATACCGCTATGGGGGACAGCAACAATGAGCCACATAAATAAACTAGTGTCGCTACAATCGAAGATACTGGGAACAATAGTCAACGTCCCATGGTATGTCAGAAACGAGGACATACGCAAAGACTTAAAAATACCAACGGTTAAAGAAGAAATCTGCAGGTACGCAGAAAAATACAAGGAAATAACGGCAACACATCCAAACAAGCTCGCTGCTGAGGCGAGCAAAACTCTCATAGAAAGAAGACTAAAAAGAAAACACCTCACTGACTTCACTAAAGAAATAAAATAGTTAAACTCGAAGATGGTGTCCTCTGCTGGGGGTAGCCATCCACATGTTATTTAGCAATTAAGTTAGAAAAATTTACCAAATGTCCAGCTGGACAAATTGTAAAGTACCAAATTAAATAATAAAAAAGGAAAAAAATAGTAAATGCTGCTGTTCAATTACAAGCATACGCACAAACATATAATTACAACATTCGAGCCTCGAACATATTCGTATGTTAGCACAACGTTGACTTCTATGTTCTATATTTGAAATAGATGCGAGTGAAACAGTAAAAATGTTTTGCAGTTGTGTTGGACTATTGCAAGAAGCGAGTGTGTGTGTGTGACTGGGAAAATTTAATCAACGTACTGTAAATGTTCCTTTACGCATGGATTGTAACACGAATGGGACAGGAGCATGGCAATCATTTATTTAGTATGAGTACACGACGACTTCCTGCCGTTTTTTTTTTTTTTTTGTTGATTAGCAACAGTCAGTTTTTTGAAGAGTAAGTCAGAGATATAGACTTGCCTTTGTCAACAAGAAATTAATTAAATTATATATTTATTACAACAAGAATTATTATATCTTTTTATTTACTGCCTTTAAACAACAGCAGTGTATCGAAGTATAGCCAGAAAGTAAAATACTTTTGACTTAAAACAAACCGTTGTTCAAATATTTTTAAAAAAGTTGACTAAAAGTGAATTTTCATGTCTCAAAAATATTCAGGCGCTTTAGGAATTGATGTTGAGAAAGCTGAAATGGCAATTGTTTTGAAGTTCAATATTTTATACGGTGTCCTTTTTGTTCAATAACATGTTTTAATAAATTTAGTACGTCGAAGGTTATTCTTTTATTAATAATCGACGCAGTAGTTTATTCCTTTGTTAAACAAATTTATTATTTTTCCTTAGTGTTTGTTGTTGTTTTCTACTAATTCTACAGTCCAGTTTATTCCATAGTAATAGTGAAATTTGTATAAAAAACTCGTTACCTTAGTTTGAGAACATAAAGGTTATGCATCTGTTAATATTTTTTTATGCGCTATATTGCAAGTTCAATTTACCAAATGTCCAGCTGGATAAATTGTAAAGTACAAATTAAATAATAAAGAAAAAAATATTGTGAGTTGTCAATACTCGTTAAGCAAATTGTTTTAAATGTGAAAAAACAGCACGACAATGAATGTCTGCACTGAGACAACGTCATTATTATTATAATCAGTCGATCTGGGTTATCTGCAGATGTTTATTCGTCTATTAGGTCAGTAGGCTGTGTTCTTTTAAGCCTACGCGGCATATATTGATCGTATATGTTATTGACTAACATATTGATTAACACGAGTTTCTATTCATTCTTTGTAACTGCTGATTGCTTTAATTATTTCTTTCCTTATTGTAATGACATTCAAATCTTTCCTCATTTCTTCGTTTCTAACGAATTGTACGGCGCAAACGATTGGGCGTCAGACAATAGACTGTTGGACCTCAAGTTGTTGCTTTTCGCCGTCACTCCCCCATTGTGGCATACAGTTTCGCCTCGAAATAAGCAACACGCTCGAGACAGGCCAGTTGCTTATTATCACATCGCGGATGTTTATCCATTTTTGGGAACCTTAAGGTTTCAAAAATCAACAGAGCGCATATAATATGCAAAAATATATATTAATTTTTTATTTATTTATTTAATTATCAAGTAATTATTATTTATTTGTTAACTTAAAATTTACTATTTTTATTATTTTTTATTTATTTATTTTTTATTTTAATTTTTATCTAGATTCCGTTTCCTTAATTATGTTCATAAAAATATACAAATGCATAAACATCCTCAAGCTACTCATTACGAGTCAGGTATATTCGACTTGACTTTCTTCTGGAACAGGACAAGAAAAAACTCGGAGGACGAACTAGAGACTCGAGATAGCGGCAAATCAAAAAGTGATCGGCTGAGCAGCTATAATACGTCAGGCCAATACCAGAGCGAGGAATCTTTATATACAGGGTGGTTGGTAATTGGCGGTACAAGCGGAAAGGGGGTGATTCTACGCGAAAAAAGAAGTCGAAAATATAGAATAAAAATTTTTAGTTTGAGGCTTTGTTTTCGAGAAAATCGACTTTGAATTTTCGCTCGGCACGCGTGCACTTTATCACGTCTCGTTATAACGGATCTCACTATAGATTTTTAAAAAAATTAAAAAAAAAAATAAAAAAAGAATTTTCATTCTATATTTTCGACTTCTTTTTTCGCGTAGAATCACCCCCTTTCCGCTTGTACTACCAGTTACCACCCTGTATATTCTATTCTCTTTCGACTGAACGATGTCACCGTTCGTTCGATCACAAAATTTATGGCTTTCTATTCGTTTCTGGATCTCTCAGTCTGTCGACAACTCCAAATAAATAAGAGTTACTTATTTGAATTTAGAAACTAGTTGCTTATTTGGATCCAAAAACTAGTTACTTACTCCGACTCAGGAACCAATTGCTTGTTTTGACTCAGAAACCAGTTATTTATTTCACATCAGAAACCAGTTGCTTATTTGGACCAGAAACCGGTTAGTTATTTCGAGGAAAACCTTGACCATATGGCTAGATTAACTTTATTATAATTTTATAGATCTGCAATTTATTTCTCACATCGAGCATTTGCTCTTTCGTCGATCAGCCACGCCACGTATCTCTTTTTCAACCAAATCTGTTTTGGATTTTTACGATAATGTGCCTCTTCCATGTCAATTTGAAGTTCAAATGCAATCCCAAATAATGCTAACATGTATCAACTTTTATATTATTATTATTATATTGTTATTTATTATATCCATTATTACTATTCGTCGTTATTACTATGGAGAATCGCGATGCCATGAAATCTTACGCTAAACAGATAGTCCTGAGGAACCGGGTCTCGCGTTCACATCCTGTGCACCGTATAATATTCCCGATGATAGGGCTACAGAAGAACATATCCGGCCTCTATCGAACGGAAACATAAATTTCCGTACGATTTAACTATAGCACGGGAAAAGTAATTTGGCCAGCAATTAAGAGAGAATGGCGAAAGCGGAGTCGAAGCTAGTACGGAAGGTATAGAAAGCTGCTAAATAATATACACATAGCCTTATCCTTCCCTTCAATTATCCCTGCGTACGTTTTTATGCTGCAGCATGACGGTCGGCTCTCGTCATTAGCAACCCGATATCGGATCGGTTGCGAGGGAACCTTTCGCCTTTGATATAGTTTATTTGGATCGTTTAAAGAGGGACAACACAAAATTTCGTTGTTGCTTATCGATTTTGCTCGCTAACGTCTGTGAAAAGCCACCGAATTAATTCTGATGCACTGGCCTCCGTCGTTAAAGGTCCTGTCTCGCATTTTTTCCAAATCATTCAATGTTTTGAATGAAACGTGTATTTTAGGAGCGTCATGATACGAAATAATCGAAAATCTGGGTGCGAAAACCGACCCGAGCAAGTGCAGATTTTAAAAGTCGTGGGAAATTGAATAAAACTGAATCAAATACGACTTGTTTAAGCAATCACGCTAATATTTCGGATGTAAAAAGACATTAATGTGACGAATGATAAAAAAAAATGATATCTATTACGTTTTTGAAAAATGTCCCTGGGAAATCTTCTTTGATATTTGGACTTGCCCTGTTCATGTAACAAAATACTGGAAATTTGAAATGAAATATTTCGTTTCTTCGCATCTTTATTATTGCTTCACCTTTTTTCGTGTTCCATAATCAGTTTCCCAGATAAAACACTGACGACTGATTGGCACGTATTTACTGCCAGGTGATTGATATAATTCTTGTCAGACCGAAGAAATTTCGAATCGATAAGAAGAAAGACAGGCAATTAGTAGAAAAGATTTACTAAACGTTTGAAACACATTGGCTGATAGATTGACGCTACATTAACACCATCGTTGACGCTGTATTTGAGAATAAAAGCCGGGTGTAAGTTCTGGACATGACCGATTCTTCTTCCCAAAGATCACATGGATAAGTCCAGGAATTGTTATGAACGCATTGGACTTCTCTGATTCTTGTACCGATCAATCGGCGATGTATAAAAATATATAAAACTTCAACAAGTACAATCTTTGTAAAAGATGGACTTGCCCGATTTTTGTACCAACATCTTCCATTCTATTCAATTCAATTGAATCCTGTGTGAACATTAAAATTGTCAAGAGGGATTTGAAGGGCTACAATTAGAGAATGACAAAAGTAGTAATTTAGCCATTAGTTTCTAAAGTCTACTATCATATTCGTCCGAGAACGTTATATCGGGATTCTGTAGTGGCGTGCGAATAAAGAGCAGAAATATATTTCGTGGCATTCGATGCTCATCGACAAATGGACAGTCCTCGTTCATGTAAAGGAAGCACACGGTCGCGTGTACGCATGTTATGTTTGCGTACGTCCTCCAGGGTAACTTCAGAAGTTTACCCTTAATCACGAAATGGACTTGGATTGGAAATGGCAAACTCTCCAGCCCACGCCGCTCAAACTTTAGTTAGTGACACTCGATGCGCTTTGAAGTTGAACGAGCTTTGCTAGTGCTCCCTCTTTCCATCCATGATCGTGCTTATTAGCGAAAATGCCTCGACCTGTTCGACCGATTCTTCCGGTATCGAACAGCTTTCAGATAAAATCAGCCTTTTCACTGACGTAGGACGATTTGAATAATTAGAATCGTTTAATTAAACTAATGTGAGAGTGGCTATATATGTAGATGGGATATTCACTGTTCCTCTTTGTTACATCTATTTGCTGTATCGATTTCTGAATGAAAGAAATTTCTTTGTGCGAGTCTTATTTTTGCCGAAGTTTCGTATTATTCGAGGTGTTTTCAGCTTTAGCGTAATTTCATTTTCTCCAAAATTTTAACACGAACAGTACGAAAGTGTTAACAGCCAGATATTGTGAAAGCAGGTAATCAAATTTTCAACCGATAAGATAATTAATTAAATGTCAATACGCGTACAACATTATACTATCAAAAGTTCTATGAATTTATAAAAGTTTATACGATTTATGAACACTGCGTTAGCTTCATACTCAACGATGTATTTACTGTAAAGATGTTTCTATTTCAACCAAAATATCTTTTACTTCTCACACCTAGATATGTAATTATATTTGTAACACGATTTTAATATTTTACACTTCTCATCGCTAACTGCAAATCTCTTGCGTGCAAGTGATCGGATCTTTCGCAAATTAGAGAATTTACTTTCAATTACACGCAGGTATTCAGCATTCAGGAATGGCTATTATATAGTGCTGTGAATGATTATAGATTCAAAGACGTTTCCTGCATTATTTCTTCGATATTTCCAAGAAACCACTGGTCATGCTTGAATACGTTAAGTGAAATTGTTTTTGTAAAGAGAAAATTGAACGCTGTAGGATATCAGATGTTCCATGGCGAATTATTGCCTTTCATAACCTAAATGGAAGGAAAAAAGACAATTTTTCAACGAAACAATGCTCCTCTTGATAAAGCAGTCAGTACAAAAAAATGGTTTTAAGATTTCTGAATAGAATTATTACCGTATCCAGCATTGAATCGTAAGCTGATTCCGCTCGAGAAACTGTGAAGGAGCTTTTTAGCAAAAAAAATTTACGATCAGGAGAAGCCACTTATAGAAAATACCTATAATAAAAAAAAAATACCAATTTAAAGGAAGAATAAAATCCGCGTGGGCGAATATTCAAAACGAAACTTTAAATAAGTTTAGGGGATAGCGTACGTAAGAGATTAATAAGAATAATCAAAAATAAAGAAAAATCCATTAAATACTGAATGAAAAGGTAACAAAATTTTATTTACATCGAGTTTATATTCTTATATTCTAGTTCAGAGTTTATATTCTACAAACACAGTTTTAAGAGGAAATTTCATTTCTTGGAAACTTTGAAAGAAGAAAATCTTAGTTTGTATTTTTGTATTATATTCTAATGTGAAATTATATAAACGGTTTTGTTGATTTTCGGTTTTGATAATACAAAAAATGTAAAAACGAGTCTATGTTTTTGACTTATTCACGGCATTGTATAATAACTAGTCAAAGACAGGCTAATTTTAACACACTTAGCGTGGAAATTTCGCCGCTGACGATTATGATTCGCGTGTTAGATTCGGAAGTAGCTGGAATTCTTCCTACTGTCGTAGTCGGTTAGTTTCGTGTCTGATTTCTCGAAGGCTTCCTTGCAATGCAACCCACGCAACCAGAAAAACCAAGAAATCGTGCTCCGTACCATGTTTCCAAAGTTATTATCTGATTCGACATAAATTTCGTATCGCCTGATCGTGTAGCAATTTATGACACAGTTACCCAAGCTTCGATAAAAGTAATTTTCTTAATGTTGCTTAAATTAAGGAATCACAATGGATTGTTTGGCGAAGCTCTGGTTCAATTAATGGCGAAAAGAAATGTCACGGGACATGATATTGGAATTGAAAAGTATTAGGTTGCTCCAAAAGTTTCTTTTGTTTTAAAAGGAAATAATAGATGCACAACATTTTTTGTTTTATATTATTTTATTAAATTATGTATGATCCATTTTGTTCTATTGGAACATCATCTTGTTCTATTTTTAATAAAGGAGACGAAGAGTTTTAAAGCTACGTGAAGTTGACGACATCTTTCCTGACAGGCTAGAAAAATTTACCGAATATCCAACTGGACAAATTGTAAAGCACAAATTAAATAAAAAAGAAGAAGAAGTAAAAGAAAAAAAATCTTTCCTGACAGAAAAAACATCACATAAAAATAAATGACGTCCTGGGGTATCAAATATTATACTCCGTGCAAATATGGGAAAAAATAATTGGAACTGTAAATAAAGTAAATTGAATTTCTCTGTATCTCTTTTTAATAATTGTCAATATTTTTTACATTTTGCTTTAACGCAAAAAGGTAGTTTATGATACATCACAAAATGTAATGAACCTATATGCAGTAAGCTATAAACTTAACGTATAGGTGTAAAGTTTTATGTGAATTTGCTACAAATTCGTTGTTTGATATTTATTTTTATGTTATAGCGCAGTATTACATGTAGCTTCTTGCAGAAAATATTTTCTACCCTTATCTTTTTCATGCTCCTGTTCTTTGAAATTGCACATTATGCATTTCAAATTATAATACTTTTATAATACTACTTTTTATAATACCTTTTCGCATTATAGGATTTATACGTTATTAAGAAGTATCGTAAAATATTGCACACGCGGTAATTTTAAAAAGTTTCTGACCAAACAGTAACTTCTTCTTTTTTTTTATTTATTTAATTTTTACTTTACGATTTGTCCAGCTGGACATTCGGTAAATTTTTCTAGCTTTAAAACAGTAACTTGGAAATGTCTTTCTTAATATCATTATCCATTTAAGACTTTAATAACATTCGTCTTAGAAGGAACTTGGTAAAATTTGAAATATATGCTGCAACTGCTAAAACTTGACAAAAGTAAATTTATATGCTGCACTCGTACGATGCATTAATTTCAAGAATCTTTTATCTCAACGGCATAATGTAGTCCCGACTGCAGCACAAACTTTTAACAGCCGCTATATCACGATGTAGAGATATTAAAATCAGTAGCAAACATTGTTTATTCATTATTTATTAATAACGCATATACATGCATTAATTGTTGAGGTTTTATCTCGAAATAGAGAGAGGAAATTTTTTTATCATTTAATTGGTACTTTACAATTTGTCCAGCTGGACATTTGGTAAATTTTTCTAACTTGATTGTTAAATAACATATGGATGTCTACCCCCAGCGAGATATCATCTTCGAGTTTGACTATTTTATTTCTTTAATGAGGTCAGTGGGGTGTTTTCTTTTTTGTCTTCTTTCTATGAGAGTTTTGCTCGCTTCAGCAGCCAGCTTGTTCAGATGTGTTGCCATTCTTTCCTTGTATTATTTTATTATTTATTTATTATTGTTTAGTCCGTGTCTTTCGGCTTTGGACGAACTTTCGGTTTTACATCTCTTACATCTAATTCTCTTCTTATATGTCTACCTCCCCTCTTTTCCACTCTATTCTATTGTACTATCTGGCTTATTCTACTTCTAAAAACTAAGCATTAGGAACTATAAGTTATCAACTAATGACTAAAAACTATTGCAACTTTGCCTCCTTGTTGTGCCTCCTTCTTGTCGTTTGCCCTTCTCTTCTCTATTATTGCTTTCAGTTCTGCTAAACCTTCTTCAGTCTCTTTCAGCGTTTTTCCTATGTCATTTTATCCTCCCGTTATTTCACATTCTTCTATTACATGTTTTAGGTCTTCTTCTTTCCTTCTGCATAGTCTGCATTTTTTTCCCCTCTCTTCTTTCCAGTATTCCCTTGCTTTGGTCTCGTTTCCGCATCTGAATCTTGCCAGTATTCTTCTGCCCTTCTATTTCATCCTCCCTTCCAAGTACTTTGGTAATTTCTCTTTAGCTATGTTTCTGTAGTGTATATTATACTTGGATTCCCTTATCCTTTTCCCCTCCTCTTCTGTTTCTCTCTTTCTTCTTTCTTCTATAACTTGGTCTGCTGTCATCCTTTCTTGCTTCTCTCTTGTTTCTATCTGCATCCCTCCTTTTCTCACCTCTTCTAGTCCCTTCTTTCTCTTTCTTGCTCTTTTCCCTTCCTGGCTATTCCCCCATTCTCTCTCTCTTTCCTTTATGCACTCCTTTACTAATTCCTTTTTTGATTTAAGGGCTTTCTCTTCGTACCTCGCTGCTCTTTTTAATGCTTTTTCTTTCATTTCTATTAATTTGCATTCCTCTACCAGTATATAATTTGGTGCCGTTCTTCCCTTGTATTTTTCTGCGTACCTGCAGATTTCTTCTTTAACCGTTGGTATTTTTAAGTCTTTGCGTATGTCCTTGTTTATGACATATCATGGGGCATTGACTATTGTTCTCAGTATCTTCGATTGTAGCGACTTTAGTTTATTTATGTGGCTCATTGCTGCTGTCGCCCATAGCGGTATTTCGTACGTCCAAATTGGTTTTATTCTCGTTTTGTAAATTTTTAGTTTATTTTTATCCTGAGTTTAGAGTTTCCACTAATTAGCCAGTACATCTGTCTTCTTCTTATTCGTATTTTGTTTATAATTGATTTAGTATGTTGTTTCCATATAAGTTGTCTAAGTGAAGTCATATAGGAAAAAGTTGTGCAAAATACCGATTTCTACAGTATATCCAAAAATCGTCGAAATCGGAGAGTAGTTAGTCTTTCTACAGTTCCATCCGAAGATGGACAAAGACACAATAAGACGGATGTATAGCGTTTCCCAAAATATTTTCAACGAGAATTATACAACTCTGAGAAGCAATGGATTAACCTTTGCACTCGAGAGGCTATTTTCCGTCACCACGGCGTTTCGTATGGCAATTCGAGAAGACAATGAGAGGTGACAATCCCTATTTATGCTAGATTTCGACCTCCTTCCTTAGCGTTCCATAGGTTCCTTAGCTCTTTATATTGTTTGTTATGAAGTGTAAAGTGTTATACTGTAAGATTGAGATGAAATATTTATGCTCAAATTCTTCCGAAACTATGGTTCTGGCAACGTCTGCGACGTTAATTTAGATTCGACGATCGTGGCAGAAGTATTATAGTTTCGTAAATTTAGAAGCTCTAAAAAAATGGATTTGGAAACTTGTTTAATTAATTCATATATTCTGTAAAAAAGCAAAGGAACGAAAGACCACTTAACCACCTGCGATTTATAAAAACTTTAGTAGACCAGTTGAGAGGAGGTATTCGACAGCCGCAAGATCGAGCTTCACGTCGACTGCTAATTGTGATGAAATTCGGTTAAATGAGAAGCTCCATGTAATTTTAACAGGAAGAAAACAAAATTGTAAGGTGTGTTTTTACCGAAACAAAGCAGAAGAAGGACACGAAACGACTTATAATTGCGATACTTGTCCCGACAAGCCAAGGGATGCATCTTGGCAGATGTTCTATAAATCATCGTAAAGAAAATACAAAAAAAATATTAAAAGATGTTATGTTGAAAGATGTAAATGTATATAAATTATTAAAATATAATGTTTTTTAAGTTAATTTTCATATAAAATCATTTTATATTACCTACAAGACAATCGCAAAATCACCTCGACCGAAAAGGCCGTCGAGTGCAAAGGGTTAAGATTGAAATTTAAAGAAATTCATATAGACGAGGATATCGCTTTTAACAAATTAAAAGTTGATAAAAATTGATAGCAATTAACAAAGAAAGGATATTTAGATTTTCCACCGCTCACGATTGCTGAATAGAAACCGTCTTCACGAAAAACCGAGTCATTGAGAATAATGATATATACAGTCCACGTCATAATAGAGTGGGTAGTGCATAGCAGATGGCACGTGACTCACGCGTTAACCACTCCCGTGATATACTCCGTGAGCCACCCCGTCGCGGCAGCGATTCGTAAATAAATTAGCCTCTATCGGATCTCGAGATAACGCGTTATTTATGGTCAGCTCGTGACGGTGCACCCTTAGGAAAAAGTGGCGGGCCGCAGGTAAAGCTGATCGCTCGGCTCGCTTAATCTTAATGCAATAGAAGGGATCGACTCGGGCCGCTTCGTGAATCGGGGTGCGTTCAGGTAGAATAAGTGGACTTTGCGGTTCGCCGTTTAACAACGATCATTTTTCCATCCACCGCATTGTCGGACGCCGTCAATTTTATGTTTCCTTCTAATTTCGAATCACGATAATTAAGTAACCCATTGAGAATCGAGTACACAATTATTTGCACCTTTTACTATTACAAGGCTACTCAGGTATATGTATCATTGAAAAGTAAGTGAAGAAGACAAATGATAGGAGATGAAATTGAAAAGTTTTGATTTTTTGTTAGAAAATGTTCTACATAGCGATGAGTTTCAATGCAATTTTTATTTCTAAATAGTTATTAATAATGTTAGAAAATAGTAACACAACGTGGCCTTTGTAGAAAGAATATAAGTGTCAGTGTACGTTAGTTAATTGTTTTTAGATTTTTGTCTATGTCATCTACCTAAATGAATTGATCATTGATTTCCTTTTACAGCTAAGAGGTGGCACATACAGGCTTTTCTGCAGATACACTTCTTTTTCATCAATTTGGATTACTTTAAACGCATAAGCAGTTTTCTTTTCCTCCTGAAAAACTTGTTTCGTCGCACTTAGGTAATTTTTCACAAACACCCTTCGATTAATATTCTACATCAAAAATATTAACTCATTAAATATTAAATCAAGAAATATTAACATTATAGATATATTTATCATAAGGAGGTAACATAAATAATCGAAGGTAACAAAAATAAATTCCAAACTGAAATGAAAATTCAAAAAAAGAAATAACGTAATTCTTTAAGCTAAAGAGATCTCCTTTCGTCTGATATTTATCTTTCTATAATTCCATCTTTATACTCGTCTTCACGCGTATTTTAATTCTTCAGCATTCAATTCGATTTTCTTCATTTTGCCACGTCCAGGCGTTTCAAGCGAGAAATGCCAAAAGTCATAAACTGTAATTCCACATAAAAAATTACTTTTCCTACTAATGATGATCGACATATCTCGTGCACCTGGAATGCACACGTTCCAAGAAAAGGGGAGATATATTCGCGAAAATGTCACATCCAATATTGCTTTTAAATTGGGTTTTCGGTCGTGTTTTACGGCGGTTGAAACAACTCGACGACGTTCTTTCAGTTTAAGTTTTCTTCGAAGAACAGAACTCGGAATAGATGATTGTCCATTTCAACGAATACGAAGTAAAATGGTAAAAAGAGGGATAGAATACATATAGAATGGTCGGATAATAGAGGTAGAAATAGAGTAGAATACGTGAGCGTAGGGGTCTTTGTTATCGATCAGCAAGCCAGGTGCACCACGCCCACTTATCAATTAACAACATTTCAAACGACCACGTCGAAACTTTTGGCAAAACAGAAGTCGCAGTTATTTCTCTTCGATGTGCTATACGGTATCATCGAACGAGAGTTTCGTGCTTTTAAGAGCCATAAAGAAGTTTTAATAATACAGTCGAACCTCTGTGAGTCGAACCTCAAGGGAAGAGCTAAAATCTTTGAGTTATAGAGGTTTCGACTCCGCGAAATTTTCGAGTAAAGGAGGTTTAACGAACAAAAATTTAACGCACAGAAACTTTGTACAAAGGCACAATCGAAGATCTCGGTGTAAAAATTGAGCAGACCCAGTTTTTAGAAAAATTGTATTTATTAAAGTTTTATATATTTTTATACGTTGCCGATTGATTGAAGACGTACGTAAATAAAACATTTTTTTATTATTATTTAATTTGTTCTTTACAATTTGTCCAGCTGGATATTTAAATTTTTATATTAAATTTTTCTAAAAATAAAACATGTATATACGCGACCGTGTGCTTCTATTTATCGATGAACATCGAATGCCACGAAATATGAGCTGTTTATTTTGAAAGTGGTAAAGTATTTTCTTGTTGCTTCGGGAAAATTAAAGGTTAGCATATTAGTCAATTTTACGGATACAAATTAATTATGTCAAGTTTGGCAATATTTCTATTAATTTATTAATATGTAATTTGATTATATAAACGTCTTTTAGGCGAATTTAACTAAAACAATATACAGTGACGAGCAAAAGTGTAAACACACTATGCTGATTTTATGTAAAAGGCGATAATACGACTACTTTTTCAAGTGATCTTAGGATGCTTAGGATCCCCGTCTTGTTGAAATACTACTTCACCTTTATTGTATCCAATAGAATTAACTACAAAAGGTAAATTACTTTGTAGAATGGTCAAATAATGCTCTTTTCGCATTATACCTTCGATTCGAACTAAGGGACCAACACCTCTGTGAGTAAAGCAACCCCAACACATAATTGAGCCACCTCCAAACTTCATAGTTTGCTTTATACCACCTGGTTGATCATTATTCTCCGATGAAGTACAATAGCAGGACCTTCCGTCGGATTCGAATCTGTTAATTTTTGTTTCGTCACTCCATATAACCCTTTTCCAATCTTCGGTCGTCCATTCTTTGTAGGTGTCAACAAATTGTTTTCGTAATTTAATATTTTTGTCTGAAAGTTACTTTCTTTTACTTTCTTTCTGGTTTACTTTCTTTTTCCTTCGCTCGTAAACCAATTCTCTTTAAAGAGCGACGAATAGTCCACTCGCTAGCACTTATTTCGATTTCCTGAGCAGCAATTTTTGGTGCTTTGTAACTATCCAACCGAATACAGTGTGCAATTTCACGTGCTGCTCTATCCGAAATAAGTTGCGGTCTACCGTTTTGTGAAGAAATTGGTGCACTAACATACTTTTTCCTTATTCTTGCAACTATCGTATGACAGAAACCACATTTCTCTGCAATTTGCCGCAACGACAAACCTTTATCACACAAACAAATAATACCGTTCTTTTTATCTTCACTAAGTGGCTTCATCTTGGATTAAGCATATCAAACTGAAAAGTAGTCTAACAATGGTGTGGAATAGTTGACTGCGAAACAGTGGGCAATCAGTGCTTATTGACAGTTTCGTTTCCCTGACATTTACATGCTATCATAAACGTTTCTGACGAAACGTGCAAAACTAAACATTGTTTCAAAACACAATTATTATAAAATATTCTGTACATTATTAATGTTAATGAAAATGAACTATTACATTTTGTTAATCAGACGTAGCTTGTAGTTACTGTTACCTAATCTTTACCGATCACTTGAAAAATTAGTCGTAGTATCGCCTTTTACATAAAATCAGCGGAGTGTGTTTACACTTTTGCTCGTCACTGTATATTTACAAGTTGTAAATGGACTTGCACCATTTTCATAATTAGTCGATTGTAAAAATCATTTAATTTCAATTATGAAAAATTAAATATCACTCAAAATGTATTTTGTATTAATCCAATTTTGTTTATGAATAAGAACAAGAAATAAAATAGAAGTAGTATTTTTTATTTTGAACGTTAATTATATTTATAAATTGTTAAACTTAACATCAGATATTGATATTATTTATTTTTTCTCTTTATGTGGCAGTGTTTTGAAATATTCATGATGCACAGGAGATATATAAGGTAATAACTGGCATAACTTATATTTTTCGTATGTAATAGGTTTTGCATTGTTATATAAAGACATCAAGGCGATTCTTTCAAATTTTTGCAGTTTTTCTCGACATGTAGGTGATAAATCTAACGTCTTAAATTCTGTGTCCTTCATCGATATTTTATATAAAATAGTATACGGTCCATTTTTGCAAAACCTCAACCAATATATTTTCAGCCAGTTTACCTTTTCTTCGTTAGTATTTTTTCTTGCCCACTTTTGAAATGCGTTTTGTAAATTTTTTGCTGAAACGAAATTCGCTCGTCCCATTTCGTGTAAAGCAAATTTTTTATTTTGTCGACAATGTTTTATAACATCATAATAATCCTGTGGTGTGTATAAGAAATAGACGCATATGTCTACGGAAATTGGACTTACACCACTTTCATAATCAATCGCTACGCAATGTCTTTCATTGGCCAATTTTAAATTGAACAAAGCATTGACACTTTTCAAGATATTAAATATTAACTAGCTATAAATAAAAAGTTTACACTAAATTAATCACAAATTATGTCATCTAATTTTTTTACCAAAATGGATTTACACCACTATTAAAATAAACGCGCCATATATTTCTGCTCTTTATTCGCTCGCCACTACAGAATCCCGATATAACGTTCTCGGACGAATAAGATAGTAGGCTTTAGAAAATAATGGTTAAATTACTACTTTTGTCATTCTCTAATTTTAGCCCTTCAAATCCCTCTTGACAATTTTGATGTTCACACAGGATTCAATTGAATTGAGCAGAATGGAAGATGTTGGTACAAAAATCGGGCAAGTCCATCTTTTACAAAGATTGTACTTGTTGAAGTTTTATATATTTTTATACATCGCCGATTGATCGGTACAAGAATCAGAGAAGTCCAATGCGTTCATAACAATTCCTGGACTTATCCATGTGATCTTTGGGAAGAAGAATCGGTCATGTCCAGAACTTACACCCGGCTTTTATTCTCAAATACAGCGTCAACGATGGTGTTAATGTAGCGTCAATCTATCAGCCAATGTGTTTCAAACGTTTAGTAAATCTTTTCTACTAATTGCCTGTCTTTCTTCTTATCGATTCGAAATTTCTTCGGGCTGACAAGAATTATATCAATCACCTGGCAGTAAATACGTGCCAATCAGTCGTCAGTGTTTTATCTGGGAAACTGATTATGGAACACGAAACAAGGTGAAGCAAAAATAAAGATGCGAAGAAACGAAATATTTCATTTCAAATTTCCAGTATTTTGGTACATGAACCGGGCAAGTCCAAATATCAAGGAAGATTTCCCAGGGACATTTTTCAAAAACGTAATAGTTATCATTTTCTTATCATTCGTCACATTAATGTCTTTTTACATCCGAAATATTAGCGTGATTGCTTAAAGAAGTCGTATTTGATTCAGTTTTAAAATCTGCACTTGTTCGAGTCGGCTTTTACACCAAGATTACATTCACCCTTTCATAAAGTGTTGGCAATTTAAGCTTTCTCTTAGAGCTCATTTTATTCGACGTATATAAATGCGAAAGTTAAAGACGCGGGAGACTATGGCAATTACGCGTTCGGCCGACGAAGAACAATTACCTTGTATGGATATGGATGGAATTGAAGGCCAAAGAAGCAGGATATCGCTTGTCTTGTTTTTCGAGACAATGCTAACGATTGGAAGAAAGAAGACAACATCGAACGATTGGTTCCTCGCATCTTGAGACACACGGCATAATTACAGGCACACTTCAAGTTGCAGAGGCAGCGGCCAGAGAAGTTCGATTTACGGAGGTAAACTTCGACCTGTAGAGCTCTGATTATTCTATTGAGTTGGTAACTGAGTAATTACAACCTAATGACAATATCCGCAATCAAATAGATTGCCAACCCAATAAATTAGAGGTTATAGAGGTAAAATACGCATCTGGGTACGTGGCAAATAATTCGAGTTAACTCCTTGCTATACTTTTACGAGTCTGAGTCGTGATGAGAATTTTGAGCCAAACTTGAATATCACGAGTCAGGCTCGTGGTCTAATTTCATGTCAAACATGAATATCACGAGTCTCACTCGTAGTCTTAATTTCGAGCCAAGTATAAATGTATGGGATGGTGTCCTTTTTCTAAACACGAGTGCAACTATCTACGCACTCAGTCACACGATCCGATGTTTCAAGTTCCGGCACTCTGTCTCCGTTACTTCGGCTCTTTTCCTGACCATTCAGCCGCAACGTTTGGGCCCGGGTTCTTTCGAGTTAAATGGTATGGCAAGGGGTTAAAGTGAGTTTTATTTCAACTTCTAAGGATCACAATTGTAATCTCATAGTCTTCAGAGGTTGGAGTTATCGAGGCTCGAAGAGCTATTGTCGTTTGTCCAACGAAACGATAGAGTGGACATAAAGAAAACGTGATTGCTGCGGCTGCTGCTATTGGGTTGATAACTAGCGATACTCGATTATGAGAGTTTACGTTGATAAGTTCGCTAATTCCGTTAGTATGTACAAAATTGTAGCTATTTAATGTTGATCAATTGCAGCTTCATATATTGTGAAACCAACAATATTCTCTCATGGAAACTGGAAGCACCCAATATGCGAGAATGACGTCAATGCCGCGGCATGATTAATTAAAATGTACTTTACGGAGCCGAGTTTCGAGCTTCGATCTATCTCCTCAACTATATTAGGGATAATAATAATTTTTCATTATGTGGAACATCATTTTTGTGGACTTTTATCGCAGTTAAAATTCCAACGAGAAAAAAAAAATGCTCAGGAATGGAAATGCGAGAAGTAGTAAATATAGAGTTTCATTTCCATTATACGTATTTCTCTCTTCTTTAAGAACCTGAATTCGTGCAATGGAATCTCCGATTTCATAAATGCAAAATTTGAGAAAAACATTTCTCTTTATGCAGCTATTTCAGATTACTAAATACCTTTACAGACGTGCAGTGTGGAACTCAGGAATAGCATTATACTACAAACTCAATAAAATATCTGGGTTCATACTTGGACAATAAATTAACTGACTTAGAAACAATACATTAAACAAAAAATAGAACGTATCAAATTAGTTAAGGAGCAATTAGACTCGCTTATCTCAATAAAATCGAAACTTAGCAGAAATAACAAAATTTTGATATACAAATATGTAATCGATTTAGATATATAGAATTCAGCTGTGAGGAATGGCAGTCAAGCCACAGATTCAAAATATTGAAAGTCAATGAGCTAAGATCCTCCCTGCAATCATGAACGCGCACTGGAATATTAGAAATCACGATATTTGCAAAGCATTGCACATCCATACTGTATCCTAGAAGAAATCAAATGACTTTCTAACAAACACAAAAGCAAAGTCAAATTTCACGTAAATTCCTCAGTGACAAATTGCGGCATTTTACTAACTATTACATTGCAGTTAAACTACAATGGCAAACTGTTACTGACATTGTTACACTAGTCTTACTGCATTCAAAAGACTGAAACGAAAACACTCTTTAGACTTAATATAATTTCTTTCTTAACATAATTTTCCACTCATCATACAAACAACAATACTGCTGTAAATAATATTATTCATGTGACTTTTAGAGTGCTTGTTGCTTGAAGTAGCAGAAGCCACAGGTACTCTTTGCCCTAACTATTTATAACTATTTATGAACTATACTAACTTTAATAATTATACTAACTACTTATAAACATTTATAAGTATTTGTAAATTTTATGATACAGATACAAGTAAATATGAAATTGGAAAAAAAATTAAAGATTATAATTTATATAAGGTTTTTCATCTGAGAGTTACAAATGAAATGGAACATTTATATTAGAACCTCTAACTTCATTGTAATTCAACTTGTATCAACATAGAGGAAAAAATTATAGGAAGAGATTTTTTATTTCGGATGGAATGGTAGTATTCGTAAAAACTATTAAACTTAAGAGTAGCAAGTGGTGAATCCGCTTATCCTCTGTCACGATCCCGACTATACCGAACTGCTGTATCATAATCCACTTTGTCAACTCTTATAAAACTTTTCCCATATTCACTCCACCACGGACAGTGATACATTGTCGTACTTTTCGCGAATGAGATTTTCCACAATTCATCATCCACAAAACCGTATGATAACCATAAAAACCTGACCGAGGAGAAACTTGATGCGTCGATTAAACACTAGAACTACCACACCAGTCGAATTGGCTGGTTTTACAAATTTATTTTCAAATTCCTACTTCGTGTTACATTTTTTCCGCAATGATGTGACGAGTTTCGCAACGATAACTAAAAGAATAATATAATGAATTTTATTTTGTTTTTTATATCAAAATAATTTTGTATCAAGGCTACTTATACCAATACCAGTCAAAATGACTGGTACTTGTCAAAGTGTAAAAGGGTGCTGTAATCTATTTATCGAACCCCAACTAACCAGTTTCCCCGTTTTGTACAACTTCGCACACGTTTTTAAAATTTTTACTGCGTATCATTCGATATGATGATATCAGTTATCAGGAAAATTCGATCGCTAGATGCTAACATTAGAAATACCACACCAGTCAAAACGACTGGTTCGACAATTTTATAAATGTGTCGACCCTCGTTTAGGTCCATGGTCGCAGATGGATTAATAATACCAAAAATGTACTATATAACATGGAATTGCTTCTGTAAGAAAGTAATAAATCAATAAATATAAAAATATTCTATTGTTACGTATTTTTTAAAGACAGTCATTTTGACTGGTTTTGGTAGAAATAGCTTCGCGTAAACTATTTATTGGTAGTACTAATGTTAAAGTTGCAATCAATTTCAAGCTAATAATAATCAAACCCAATATGAAGCGAACTATATATGTAGTATCGTGGACGAAAGGCCTGGGAAATATCGGGCGAACTATGAACAGTGTCGCGAGAGCCGAGGCGCCGTCGGGCCCATCAATGTGTCATCGGTCTTTTCAAGTGCATAGTTTCGTGGAAAAGACCTACGTGACCCTGGCTACGAGCGTCTGCGGAATACGTGTGCTGTGGGCCTAGGAAAAGGACAACAGAGTGTTAGTCGAGAAACAGAGTGTGCGAGTCGAGAAACAGAGTGCGAGTCGAGGAGCCGAGTGCGAGTCGAGCGGAGACGGAGTTTGCGAGTGGCGTTGCCGAGAGAGAGTGTGGATTGCGCTGTTTTCTGTACGTTTGGTATGAGTAGTTCAGGTTAATCAACAATCGTCTTTTTCTGTCTGATTAACATCTCTATTGTCCACTCTTTGTAAACAGTATTACATCACGATATTACATATATGTGCCACCAACAACTGCCAAGGTGAATTTTTGCTCCCAAATTATGTTACGCATTTGGCGAACTTTAAAAGTAACCTGGTATTATTCCTGACAAAGAATTGGACGATAAATTCCAAATAATATTACTTTGCAGCTGGACGTATTGGAAAGAATTATTTCAATGAAACAATGAGAAGCCACGTATGTATCTCTTTAATGGTTGACAGAAAATCAGTTTACAGATTCGTATCAAATATTGCTTTCTCCATTAACAATTTATTTCGATGTTTAAAGGATTCCCTTAACTGCGTTCGACGTGTATACTCGTCGTGTGAAATAAAAAATTACCATTGACTATAAAAACTCAAAATTTTAGTAAAAAGTAAGATAAATAACATTTAGTGGTATGTTTCCTTTATACTTCCAATAAACCCATTGTGTATTTTATACCAAAAAGCTTGATTATTTGATTATTCTCTTTAGTGCGTATACCGTTTATTCCTCGAATTGTTTTGTATACTCTGCTGCGTATAACTTTATAACCAGCTTATGTAACTTTATATCACCTATATCATGAAAAGCAAATCCACTTCGAAGATTTGCCGTCTGCTAAAAAAAATGGAATCAGTAAGGAGCCACGTTACCACACTGAACTAACTGAATTTTTTAAATTTTCTCGTTTATGAATTTTATTATTTTTTGGTAATTTTTAAGTTTTTAATAACGATGCCTCTTTCAACAATGAAATGTTAATTTTCTATTAAAGTACAATGTAATCCTTCCTTGTTTTGCTTTACTTTTTTTCGTAAATTTTATTTAATTAATTGCTTGATTTTAACTACGCACGCCGTAAGGGAGTTTTGAAACTAAATTCCGTAATTAGCAGGTTAATATCAAAACATTAAATGCTTAAAGGATATAAAATATCACGTTATTGTCTATAGTTGTCTATCTTCAGAAGAGCAAAAATATATTTGAACATATTCCAATCTTTGTTAAACGAAATGATACATAATTTGTATATCTGTAATTACATACATTACACGGTGTCCTAAAATCGGCCGAATGCAAATTCTATTCTACATGCAAAAATAAATCAGAAAAAGAACAACATTATCTCGTTAAAGACTTCGTTTTCGAAAAAAATGAGTTTGGAAACTAATCACCTTTTTCACATTTCGAAATTTGCAGTTAATACGTATCATTCTTTCAAAAACGAAGCTTTAAATGAAAAAAATGCTATTCCTTATTCGATTTATTTTCGTATATGCAATCATCATCCGGTCTGTTGTATCATGATTTTTGAAACATCCTATATATTGTAAAAAAATACGTCTACCTGGATCATAAAATTGTGGGTCTCACAACAAAAGTTTTTATACAATTTGTTAATTTTCATTCCATAATAAGTCAAGACACATATAAATCATTTTTTAAAATACAAATTATCATCTAAAAACATGGAAAATTTTTTGTTACGAGTCTTCGATTTGTGGTAAAAGAATCTAACAAAGTGAAGTCGTTACATGCTCGACGATAATAAAATTCCTTTTAGCGACTAGTGACGTAAGGTCATATATCATCGTTAAAATTGTCAAATCTACCGTATCCTCTATTCAAAAACACACATTATCCATCAATATCAAAACGTACGTAGCTTCACACACATCACAGAATCACATATTACTCTCGCTACCATCAGTCGCGTTTAGAATATCTTTTTCAGGTAAAAGAATACTATGAAAATCCGAGAAATGTATAGACGTAGATGATATCTAAGCAGAGATTAAACCCAGCGAGATGTTGAATATGAAAACCAAGGTATGTAAACCGTGAATGAAACCTCGATGAAGGATAAGTCAATCTTAATACTTTGCCATTCAATAAACCAATAGCCAGGAAATTGAGATTATTTTATATTCCCAGTTGTTTCGAAACTTAAACTCAACTTTGTAAAATTAATTTCTGACAGAGATAGCGTAGATTAATGTAGAATAATTATTTTACTATTATCATATACACAGTGTCCTCATGGTACAAGCGATTGGGTGGTTGGATTTTACGTGTAAAAATAAGTCGAAGATAAAGAATGACAATTTTTTCTTTGAAACTACGTTTTCGAGAGAAATGAGTTTGAAGATCCGTCAGGTACGCGTACGCTAATTGTAAGTTTCGACGTATCCGGCTTCTCTTTCTGCTCGTGCTGATGATAATTTTATTAGTAATACTTACTTTATTAGTATTTAATTTTAATTTTGTTAGTAAAAGTAATACTTTTATCCTTATTTATGAAACCATTTCAAACGCGAATACTGTGAAAATAAGATAACAGCAATGATAGGAAGTTAATTGTGACATTGTCCATGTATATAAATATCAACACGAGGGGAAAGAGAAGTCGGATACCTCGAAACTCATAATTAGTACACGGTCAGCCGACCGATCTTCAATCTCATTTTTCTCGAAAACGAAATCTTAAATGAAAAAATGTTATTCTTCTTTTGCGACTTATTTTTACACGTAGAATCACCACTCGACAGCTTGTACCGTGATTTCAAAGGCACCCTGCATATATAAACTTAACGAATGTAGATTAGATAAGATCAAATAACTGCAAATGTTTCCTCTAAGGAAAAATGTACGTTGTAACTGGCAAAATACGCCGTAGCTTGACGAAGTATTATTGTAAGCAAATGTGTATTACGGTAAGTTGGTGCTGTTGGTATGAAATTTTTAATTCAGAAAGGATTGCAGAATCCTATATCGCGTGGACCTTGATCTCCCTACGATAAATATTATCCACCCTCGGTAGCGTTGGTAACGAGATCGTATCTGACGGCGTTGCGTGTCATTTGCATATTTCAGCCGGAGGCATCGAGTAGATCCTTGCTTTTGGCAATGCGAAATGCAGAAGGGTGGCAACCGCGGTTCGATTTACATTTCAGTATCGAAACGGTCCTTCTACCCCCAGGTGACTAACGTGGCTTAAGCAGAGTGGCAAGAGTAAATAACGTTTGCTCAAGTTTCACGTGTCGCTGATGTCGCTTTGTAATTTTAATAGAAAACAAGTTTTCAACGAAGAAATATTAATTATTTTTTTCTTTGTTAATTTTCTAGTCAACGAAAGAATGGGAGCAAATACTAACAATAAGACCCACCATTTTTACCAATTTTCCTAACAAAGGATAAACAATGCGAGTACTTACCCTGGTAGGACATGGCGAACTGTCCCGGGAGAGACTGCCGAGAGTCACCAATAACCGACGCGAAGCCCCCAACACTGAATCTCGCCATCCCTCTGTAAAAATAAATACAGAACTCTGTTATTTATCGAAGAACAGTTTTTTAGGCTTTATGTTGCAGTTGTATTTGCTTCAACGAATTTTTTATTTTTTCATGGATAACTTGTAACTACATATATTCCGGGATATTAGGATGTTTCGAGCAATGTTATAATATATTATATAAATTATATATATGTAGCGGCACATGAACTAGAGGACAATCCGAGTCACGTTATTGTATCGCCCTGGAGTATCAACATCGATAGAATATACATAATGTAAGAATAAACCAACTCCGGGCAAAACAATGTCGCCGCTACATGTAACCGTCAAACAAAGGTGAATGGAAACATTTCGGTACCACCTCGACCAGTATAAATAAACGAACACGATCGTAAGGTGACCAGTTTTTCAGTTTCATTGATTTTCAGCAATCAACAGTTTTTAGCGAGTCAGTCAGCACCGAGCGTCTTAGCGAACATTCTTTTAACGACCCGTAGCGAGCAATCTACGGTTGACTCTGTATTTATAATTATTTTAAAATATATTTGACAGTTTCAACATCGAGTAATCTCGTTATTAAACTACCACACGACCAACCATGTGGTAACTGTGTCTTCTTACAAAGCTTCCGTATGTCGAATTTTCATTCGTTACATCGCTTTCACTTGGAAATTTCGATAAGTCGAAACTTTAGAATCTGTAGAACTCGGAGGTTTTAGCTCTTTTCTCGTACTGAGGTCCGACTGTACTTACGAGCGAAGACGTAAATACACACTAAAGGTAATTATTTACAAACATGATGACTCCTGATCACAGGAAATGACTCCCCCATTCATTTCGATGATCTTGAAATATGTTGTGAAGCTCATTATTCTGAACTACTTTTCCCTAAATACATTACCGTCGCTCAGCCTTATGTACCGAGATTTTTTTTTTATTATTTATTTAATTTGTACTTTACAATTTGTTCACCTGCACATTCGGTAAATTTTGGTTTCGAGATATCCAGAAAAACTTCAATTCAATCGCCATTACACCTCACAGCTGGTGTGGGTGGTCGCTGCACGCATCTTTATATAGCCCACCTTAAACTCAACTCACTAATGCTAATGGTTTTTAGTATATAATGGAATATAATGGAATAGAAAAAGGTAAATTAATGGGTTATAACGAGGCTAGATGGCAAACTAAATAACATTCGGTCGCTAACGCTAGCATAATTTAATTTTTATTTCATTTGATTTCGTAAGAGTATCGTAAATTCAATTAGTAATTTCCATTCATTGCTATTTATACGTACCACTAAACGTAAATTTATGTATAACGCGAAAACTAAGGCCGTGCGTGATTATTATTAGGTTGCGTGCTGAGGACATGTATACGTACATACACCGCCATGAATAATTATAAACTCAACCCTACTTTTAGAAGTTTCATAATATTCAACCAAAAACTGACGAAAATTTTCTATTTATATAACTTCATATTATGATACAAAACAAAACTAAAGATGCAATGAAGAAAAATTTTCTTCTTTCGAAATCTGGAAACAATGAAATTTCCTCTTATGGTTGTGTTTTTTGGTGTGAATAAATATAAATTCGATGTTAATTTTGTTAGCTTTTCATTCGATATTTAGTGAACTTTTCTGTATTTCTCTTTACTACTATTAATCTATTTGATATACTATCCACTAACTTATTTAAAGTTTCCTATTGAATATCCGCCCACGTGGATTGTATTTTTCTTTTAAATTGAACGATATTTTCTATAGGTGGTTTCTCCTGACCGTAAATTTTTCTTACTGAGAAGCTCCTCCACAGACTCTCGGTCGGGTTCAGATCAGGACTCAAATCTTTTATTATTATTTTTATTATTTTTATTTGTACTTTACAATTTATCCAGCTGGACATTCGGTCAATTTTTCTAGCTTCAAATCTTGTAACCACTATTTTGCAGTAGCTGCTGTACGAAGAAAAGTATTCTGTCGTTGAAAAATTGTCTTGTTGTCTCCTATTTCGGCTATGAACGGTAATAATTCATCATGTAACATCTCCCGATGTCCTATAGCGTTTCATTTATCCTTTAGAAAAACAATTTCGCTTAACATATCCAGGTATGATCGGTGGCTTCTTGAAAATATCGGAGAAATAATGCAGAAAATATTTTTGAGTCTGTAATTATTCACAGCGCTGTATCTACTGTCTCTAATTAATACATACACATGTACATTTAATATGAACAGACAAACAAAATGTACTCGTAAACAACATCATGTTAGTCATAATGCAAAATTCTTATTTCGACGCTAATACAATTTTGATAATCAAATAACTGTATTTCTCGATATAATAGCAAAAATGTTTCTAGTGACATGATATGAATTATAATATATAGCAATAAATTCAATAATCATAAATTTTAATATACAGATTTGTTACCAATTAGTCTCTCTTTAAATGAAAATCTTAAGAAATATGTAATATTAAAATTACATAATAATAAAAATATTTTTACGTATACCTGGAACGTATACATGTATAGAGAAAAATTATTCACAGCCATGTCCTTGACAACATATTTCAAGTTCATTGAAATCGGTGGCGGATAACTTCTCGTAAATAATTATCAAACTTTAACAAATTCTCCGATTCTTTCGCCATTAATTTTATTCACTGACAAGCAGAATATTCAAAGATTCTAAATATGATCACGACAATAAGCGACGAAATAAAATTTATAGGACAGGGGCAACGTGTATCCTATCGTATAGATATCGTTATTTATCCCAACGACCTGTTTTATCGCGTCGAATATTTACCAGCGCGTGGCATAATGCGAATAAGAAAACAGAATACAAAGCGAGAAGGGGAGCAGCGACAGGGTAAGCCGCAAGGGAGTTTCATATTGCTGGATTAAGCGTTCAACTTCCACCTTCGACTCTGCCTCTGTTTCCTTGCTCGGTGTCTTAAGCCTGAACCTGCTAAGTTATGGTCACGACTTTCATTAAACGGCTAGATGACGGATCGCTTTGTCTCGTTTAGATTACGGCCGGCGATGAAACCAGATTTAATCACGGGAGAAGATCCGATATTTGGCAGCGACCACCATCGTTACTAATCCGCGAACATTTCGTTGTAATATTCTCGAAACGTGCTCCTACGTAGCTGATGTAATTAAAGCGAGCTCTACGGTTGCGTGTGCATAAAGAGGATTTTATAACTGCCAAAGTACATACTTCGTGTTATAATAAAGACTAGTTGAGTAAATTATGTTCTATTTGCTGCTTTTAGCGCTTGCTACTTTACATTCAAGTTCCTATTATTCGAAATTGACAGGTACGCAGAAAAATACAAGGAAAGAACGGCAACACATTCACATCAGCTGGCTGCTGATGCGAGCAAAACTCTCATAGAAAGAAGACTAAAAAAAAAAAATACTCCACTGACATCACTAAAAAAATAAAATAGACAAACTCGAAGATCCCGCTGGGAGTAACCGTCCACATGTTATTTAGCAATAATGTTAGAAAAATTTACCAAATGTCCAGCTGGACAAATTGTAAAGTACAAATTAAATAATAAAAAAAAAGTTCCTATTATTTTTATATTTTCCATGTATATAATATGGAGATTTCTATAGGACAGTCTGTGTGAGAATCTTCAGAGAAATATTTTATTTTATAGCATATTATAGATTTTATAAATTATCAAACAAAATACGAAACTCTACGAATTATATATTACATGAAATTATATTATTTTATTATTATTATATTATTGTCCACATAAATGTCAGCCGCGTAATTGTGCACCATAAACTATTTATATTTTATGTGACATGAAATCCGTAATTTCATATAAATCAATGTAAAATAAATTTAGACGCGTTAATATTTATATAGACTCAATTATAGACTATATAGTAGAGTCTATAATTCAATTATATTCAATAATTCAATTATAGAATCTATATAGTAGTTATAGGGTAACTAAACCCTAACAAACTCTTCGATCCGATTCTTTGATTCTCTCGCTAAAAAATTCACCGTTGCGTACAACGCTCAACGACCGATCACAACGATCAACGATAGAATGTTCGATAAAATTGCATTTTTGTTTCTTTACGGGAAACATAATAAAACGAGGAAACAGAGATGAGAAACTCGTTTATGTAAGAAGGGAAGAGAAATCTTTTCGTTCGATAACGCGATAAAAGTGACTCTGCTGTCGCACACAATTACAGGCATAAATTCATAAACCGTAATAATAATAAAGTTACAGCGTAAAACCAGCTACGAGGGAGAAAGAGCGAGAGAGATACGGTTGCAACGTGGCCACCAGCCGGCCTCCGGATTAATAAATCTCAATTACGCGAGTTAATACCGAGGGCAATTCTCTCCCCTGGCCGCTGGCGTTCGCAAGGAACCGGATACGAGGGTGAAGGCATTTCTATCGGGCATTGTCGCTGGAACAATGACGATGACGATTCTGCGGAACCACCTTCGCTCGTGTAAAGTGCGATCGTAACGTCGTTGAAATTTATCGCCGTTTACTGACAGGACCCTCTCTCGTTAATCGTCTTTACGTGAAAAGACTGCAGATTATTTTAATTATTTAAAAAAACTTTTTTTACTCTTACGGTTATTATTAAGTACTTGTGCAATTTTCTATTAATTTTGATTAGATTACTTTCTCTCTTATTATTGTTTAATATTCTACGATTGAAGAGTGTTCGTAGAAAACACTGTAAGCGTCAAGAAACAAGCTTTTCAGGAGGAAACGTCAACTTGTTCATTAACATTAAGTTCAAATTTATGAAAAAGAAAAATGTATCTGTAGAAAAAGCTTGCGTGTGCCATCGCTTAGTTGTAAAGGAAACCTAATGTGCCATTCGTCTTGATGGATGGCATGGACAAAAATCAAGAAACAATTAACTAACGTTTATTGGCGTTTATATTTTTTTCACAGAAACGACGTTATGACACTATCTTCTACCATTGTTAATAACTTTTTTGGGAAAGGAAATTGAAATTCCATTGTATACTATGGTATTCTCATTGCTATGCAGGACATTTTCCACTTGAAACTCAAAATTTTTCAATCCTGCCACTTATAATGTTTTCTACGAGCACTCTCCAATTCTTCTATATAGAGTGTCCCGAAAACCATGATACACCAAATCGGCTGATGATTGTACACGTAGAAATAAATCGAAAAGAGAAGAATAACATTTTTTCGTTTAAGGCTTTGTTTTTGAAAAAATGATACGTATTGACTACAAGTTTCCAAGTATGAGACTCTTATTTCTGCTTGTGTTTGTATTTTTAGATCCACAGTGTACTCCAAGCATAATAACGACGTTGATGAATTAAAGGCAAACATCGCTTTGGCTGTCAAAGATTTAAAAAATATGCATAATTTACTACTATATACTAATTTAGTATATAATAATTTAGTTCAAAGGGTGCAGCTGTGTATACAGCAACATAGTTAACATTTTGAACGCTTGGTACGTTAATCAGAGAATTCTACAAAAGTAGCAATGTTATCCTTATGTGTGAAGGCATTCAAATTAAACATAGAATAAAGGAAAGTAATAATCGATGTGGCGGAGATAAGATAACAAAAATAACAAGAAACAAGTCTTGACATCGTCCATGGTTAATAATACAGACACGAGCGAAAACAAAAGTTTCATAATTTGAAAGTTCCAGGTAATACACGGCTAGCTGATTGACTTTCCAAACTTATTTTTTTCGGAAACGAAGTCTTAAATGAAGAAATATTATTCTTTCTTTCTTTTTCGATTTAGTTTTGCACGTCCAAACGCTTGTAAGATGATTTCGGAGACACCCTGTATAATATTAATCCTAGCGAAGATCTCTTATTTATCATCCTATAAAACTTCCAACATATGTGGTATATGTTCATGCATACTCACTACCGATATTAATTTTTTAGACTGTATTCAAAACTTCGATTCTTCTATTTACTAATGCAGAATGCGCAAGCTTTCATTCGTCGTATATCTTCAACTATGAAAATAAATTCAGTCATATAACTTTCACGCTGCGGAAACAATCCTGCCCACAGATGACGATAAATAATATTCCAATTCCAAACAAAGATTCAGTCAGATATCTGGGCATAATTCTGGACAGAAGAATGACATGGAAACGACGCATCGTAGATAAATCCAAACAACTTAAATTAAAATTAAAAAAATTCTACTGGCTCATTGGCAGACGTTCCAACTTAAGCGTGCAGAGTAAAATAATGCTATATAAAGCCATATTAAAACCTGTTTGGATCTATGGGATCCAACTATGGGGAACAGAGAGTAATTCCAACATGGATATTCTTCAACGATTCCAATCAAAAACTCTAAGATCCTTAATAGATGCACCTTGGTATGCTACCAACGAAACAATACATCGCGATCTTAAGATAAAGAAGAAATATCCAAATTCAGTAATAGATATAAAATAAGAATTAACAACCACCAAAACCCACCAGTTATTCAATTGCTTGACACGACGAATCAGATCCGCAGGCTAAAAAGACATTACCCTCTAGATTTAAACGTTAGATTCAGCTAGAACCAAACATACGATAATCATTTACTATCATTCACGTTATAGTAGCAAGCCAGAATGATTTACTTATAATTCTCAATGAGAATTGATTGTAAACTACTTCCAAATAAAAAAAATATCTTCAACTATAAACGTATAAAATTTAACTGTATAAGATTCAAAATTAGGCAAAATATTTCAAGCGGAAATGAGTCGCATTCTATCTCGACTCAACATTCTATCTACGGTAATATTCGACAAATCTCAATTGAATCGAATTATCTATCGCTTATTTAAATTTCTTAATACACGCGTGCCGATCTTAATTTATAAAATAGAATAAATGAATTTTAGATGACACGTTAAATCGAAAGAAGTTTCTATCGTATGAACCGGGCAGACGTATATCACTTTACATTGCAGAAGATAATATTAAAGCGGGCGATTTTAATGTTGATATTTCTGTTTTAGCACATGTCAAGTAAACGTCGGGAACTGTCTACCGATCTAGTACGCAAACATTGCTGAATCCTAAATGCGTCCTGCTGTTTGCACGTCGAATTAAACCGAAATAAATCATAAATATTAAACGAAGCTTTCAGTCGTGGGATTACGAGGGTTGCAGCCGTCCCCACGGATGGCTCGTCGTTTCGCCTCCGCTTTCTCTCCTCTGTTTCCATCTCTGTCGCGTTTCCTCCACGCCACCGGAAATTGCGCAAGTCCTTACCTTCCTTCCTCTTTCCCGGAGTAGCCGGACGATTTCAATTTCAATGACAATGAAACCTGATAAAGGCGTATCTTTCTCTCTCTCTCTCTCGCACACACACACACTTTGCGTACGACCGCTGACCATCGAACGAGCTGACCTTAAGATCAAGTGGCCACTGCTCATCCTTGCAGCGAAAGCACCCTTCTGCGATCTTGGTTAACCTCAAAATTGTGTCAGATATTCCGATATTTCGGAAGAACGTGCTTGTAAATTGCTTTAAATCGTATTGCGACACGTAGAGACACGCGGAGTAAAATTCGATTATTAAATCAACTGATACTAAAGTATCCTACATTTATCGTGCTCCATCAATATCTAGAATATATAGGGTGGTCCATTTAAACGTGAACACTTAGGTATTCCCTTCTTTCTAATTTTTATGGAAAAAGTCCTTAGGACAAAGTTGTATTCTATATGTCAAATATTATATATATCAAATGGCACATGTTGCGGTAAGATTACCTTTTTTTGCAAGGTCATTTTCTCCAGAGATTTCAAGATCATTGGTATAAATAGAATGATATATTCTTTTTGCAGATTCTTTTAGACCACAGAAAGATAAACTTGAACTATAACTATGCGGTTTCAAGAAATGAAAAATGCAAACAGATGGTCTGTTAGAAGACTTAATTATAGTAGAAACATAAGTAAATATAATTTACTAACAACAATATAATTTATATTGTTGTTAGTAATATATAATTGTTAATATATAATTTGCCAATATATGTAAATGAAACGTAAAAACATAACGACACATATATATATATATATATATATATATATATATATTATAAAATATAATATATAATATATCATTTACTTCTATACGATTATATATATGTGCATGCCAGTATCGTTCATAACTCCAAATGCAGATGCAATTTTGAAAATTATACTCCTAATCACATTTTATGACAATGTAATCTATATAACGTTCAAGAAGTAAAATTAATATACAATCTACGTGAGATAAATTTCCAACTATCATTAGACGTTGCAACGCTAGTAGCTACTCCGAACATCAGCACGTGTCTTCACAGTTTGACTGCCTTAAATAGTTGCAATTTGCCTATGTAGAAGAAACAAAAAAAGAAAAAAAATACAAAGAAAGAAAAGCTTAGTCTTATTGTAATTATACTTCCATTCGTGAATATCGATCTTTGTTTTCCAGTGTTACTATGTGTTACTATGAAATATTCTATAGTAATTAATCAATTATTATTTAATAAAACCTGTGTCTAATTTACCTATGTCTAAATACGTAATATTATGTAATTATGTAAGTTTGTAATTGTATACAGTAATATATAACAAATCTCTCATAAGATTTTTAATTAAAAAAAATATTTAAAGGAGAGATTACACCTAAATACGAAATAAAGTCACAACTCTTCTCTGTGTTTTATGAATTTTCCATATATCGAACAAATTCTTCAGTAATTGATCCTTCGTACCGCACAAATAAATCTCTCGCAGATTTATTTTTTACGCTGTCGCTCGATTAACCAGAATGACGCGTTTCGCGCTTTATAAGCGTAATTAAATCGTAATTAGAGCGTAATTAACATCACGAAATTGATAAACCGTAAGGTGGTACTTGAAGAGAGGTTGTAAAAAAACTTTCTAAGTGCCCAGAAAAAAGTTTTTCAGGAGAGAAAGAAGGTTGCTTATTCATTAAAGTAGTCCAAATTCGTGAAAAAGAAAAAATACATCGCGACCTTAAGATACCTACAATTAAAGAAGAAATATCCAAATTCAGTAATAGATATAACATAAGAATTAACAACCACCAAAACCCACTAGTTACTCAATTACTTGACACGACGAATCAGATCCGCAGGCTAAGAAGACATTACCCTCTAGATTTAAACATTAGATTCAGCTAGAATCAAACATACGATAATCATTTATTATTATTCACGTTATAATACCACATCAGAATATCTTACTTATAATTCTCAATGAGAATTGATTGTAAACTAATTCCAAATAAAAAAAAGAGAAGTGTATCCGTAGAAAAGTCCGTATGTGCCATCTCTCAATTGTAAAAAGAACTCAATGATCCATTCATTTAGATGAATGGCATAGACAAAAGTCAAGAAGCAATTAACTAGCGTTCACTGACACTTATATAAAAATATATAACCTTTATATTACCATCTTCTGGCATTATTCATAACTGCTTAGAAAGGGAAATTGCACTTAATTCTACGCTACAGTATTCTCAAATCAAAATTATTCAATTTTGGCCCATTTCTACGGTCTTGAAAAATTCATTATACAATTGCGGTGCTAACGAATAGCGCACATTCGGCGGATAAATTAAACGACGCTCGGTAAACGGAAGCGAACAACTAGGAAGCACGCAAATTACGAAATCTCGACTATCTAAACTCACCACGAAGTACTCTACGAATTCGAACGAACGTTCGCCAGTGAGGTAATTTTCGATGTGAAATTTAATTACAGGCCACTACGAGGCAAGGTGAAATCCTAGGTGACACATGTTAATCGTAGAGAATCGCTCTGCTTCGTTTAATCGAGAAATAATCTCTACAATCTTTTCTGGTAACGATATACAGTAAGTGCAGAAAGCATTCGTACGCTCTTTAAAACATAGTAACTTTCTTCAAATTGAGCCAAACGACTGGATTTCATTTAAGAATTTACAATTTGGAAAAAACTCAGGTCAGTTTATTAGATGATGTGTAAAAGAAATTTTAAAAAAGTTTCAATTGGTAAAAATCGTAAAGAAAATAATTAAAGGCTGCTTTCTACCATCTTTTTGTCTAGAAGTGCAATGAAAATTAAAATAACACAGTTTGATGATTTATGTCAAGTATAGACATGCTGACAATTTCATCGAAATTGGTTATCTTTGCTGTGAGCTATATACGGTTAATATGACAAAAACCGCAATATTCCGCGAATTTCGGCCAAAATTTGAAGATTCTTACACATTTCGATCGCTGTCGCTTTTTTCCGCGTCAACCGATTTTCATAAAATTTTCGGTATTATATATAACTGACATAAACCTTTAAAATGTGTTGTTCAAAGTTTCATTATTGGCCCAGATAAAAAAGTTGTAAAAAGTAACCTTTACTTTTTTCTTCGTTGTCCAACCAACAGCAACTTTTCCAAAATATTTCTTAGACGTCATCTAACAAACTAATTTTTCCAATTTCATAAGAAACGAAAAAAGAATCAAGTCGTTTGGCCCAATTTTAAAGCAGATATTCCGTTGTATAGAGTGTACAAATACTTTCTATACGCACATGGTACGTACATGATACTGTGCAGAAGTCATAAACTAAATCCGTTACTGGTTTTGCAGTGCCAGCTAAATATATATAATTTTAGGAGGAATGTTTCCGAATGATAAATAAATTGGATCAAATCACATATATGTTTAGTGGGACACGGGAGGGAAAGTTAAAAACAAAAATCGACGCTTAGAAATACTAGACAGAGAATAGCAAAAAATATGGACGTCCGGGGAAAAATTCTTATTACAAAGAGGACAAAACTGGAAAATACATTTTAATTATTCCGGGTCGACAAACAAACCACTGGTTAAACCTGATCGATCAAACATTCCTAAATTAAAATTGAAATTAAAATTAAAATTAAAATTAAAATTAGAATTAAAATTGTATCAGTCGAAGGTTCTTTCTCTTTAAGAAAAATCACACGGGAATGAAAAGTAATTCCAAGAATCTGTATGTATTTGTTCACTCGAAACTTCAGCTAGCTTTTCGTTCGGCGAACAATCTGACACTCTGTCGCGGCGCAATATGTAAAAACTTCGAGAAGTATGTAAAAACTTTAAGTCTTGGGGAAGGCAGTGCAATCCTCCGACACCTGCGTATAAGAAACGGAAGAAGCGTGAAAGTCATTAAGGGGTGTTCTTTTTTTTCTGACGAGCTGCAAAGCCACGAGGTTTAGCGAAAAGAGCCCGCACCCCAGAGATCGAGATTGGCGTCGCGCAGGGATTTCCACGAGAGAATGGTAAGAAGAAAATCGATGGTCGTTCAAACCGTATCCTCATTCGGGTCTCGGCCGGAACGAAATGGCTTGATTAACCGACGACGCGTCGTTACTGCGACCACCCTGCTGGTCCAGTATTGCCTAGCAAGGGTAGTCGATGCTCTTGGGGCTGCACCGCACGGCCAGCAAAAGAAAATGTGAGGGGGCGTAACCCCCTCGCTCTTTATTCGCCTTTGCTCGATCACGTCCGTGGTTTTCCTTTGCCCTAGTAAGATAAAAAAAGCTTCTCGACAACTTCGCTCGCTTTCATGGCCGCTGCCATGTATTTCCGTTAAAAGCAGTGCCATTCTAGAGAGCTTCGATGCTACAGAAATCCTTTGACGGGCCTTTGGACAATGGCACACTGACACCTGACCATCGATCCAAACAATTTAACCTGTTGGAAGTGAAGTTCTTTGGAATGAACATTTTTACCAGAGACAAATTACCGTCTTCGACATCCTCAAGGGTTCCCTTTGTCACGAATATCGTACAATGGGATAGAAGGAATTACGGGACGATAAAATATTTTCGCTTTGATCTGGACATTTTGATGAACTTTTGGGCATACGTATGTTGTACGTTTTAATTTTTGTTAGAATTTAATTATTCATTTATTCGTTCACGGCAAACTCTTCGATATAGCAAGTTAACGTTGGAAACAAAAAATGGAAGAGCAAGAAAGAAAGAAAAATAGGAACAAGAAGTAAAAAGAGAGCAGAAGGTGCGTATACAGAAGAAAAAAAAACAAAGAATGAGAATAGACACGTAAGAAGCAATGAGACAGAGACGCGGTATAAAAATATCAAAACATGTTACAACATGACATTGTCACAGAAAACACTTACAACTTCCTAAACTTCTTAATGGTACATCGAGGAAAAACAACTGCGTGATATTCGGACAGTCATCGAGACCTTTAGCTGTGTAGCGACACATGAGTCAATGGAAGTCTTGAATCGGGGGAGATTCGTGCTATTGTGCCTTGGAATACCAACGTTGTTTTACTTTGCTAGATCCAAAGGTAAACGAACTCCGGACAAAATATTATTGCCGCCATTTGTAATCGTCAACCAGAGTTACATTTGAAATTTTTATAATAACACCTATCAACATACAAATAGACAAACGTGCTCTCTAGGACAGTCAAATATTAGGTTGTTCGAAAAGTGGCTTTCTTTTACAGACACGTCTTTTACAACGATGCATCTTTATACAAACATGAAACCTAATCTGTCGAACGTTGTGATTTTTGTTTTAATAGAACAAAATTGATCATACGTGATTTGATAAAATAATATAAAATTGAAAAATGTTGGGCATTCATTATTTCCTTATAAAACGAAAGAAACTTTTCGGACGACCTAATAGTTGAATAGTTAGCGAGTAGAAGAGTTGAATTGTTATCGATATGAGTTTCGAGCGAGCGACGATTACGACCGGCATACACTGTTTCTGTACTTGTATTTACATTGATTTTAATATAATTGACTATTACAATTATATCGCTCGTCTCTTTAATAAACCAACACGTATTCACCTCAACCATTTTGCTAATGAAGATTATATCAGATATCATCCTTCTCTTGCTCAATGCCGGAAGACTTAAACTATTATGGACACTGTCGTAATAGTGAGCATGGTACTGTGATACTACTAGATAACTAATTATAGATAACTAACAGGATGGAGTGGAGCGAAACGTCCACCACGGATTATGCTTCTATACAATGCGTTTCGATGCAATGTATTCTATTGTAAGCAGTAAATGTCTGAGGTTTGTTTTTCATAATTATATTTAAACACATTTTTGGCATTATCTCTTCAATATCTTTAAGAAACCAGTGACCATGGCTGGATATGTTAAGCGACATTGTTTTTGTAAAAGGTAAATTGAACGCTGTAGGATATTAGCAGATGTTATATGGCGAATTGTTACCTTTCTTAATACTTTGACTGCCACGCCGAAATCACATGTTTCGCTCAGGACGCCACGGGAGTATTTTTATTATTCAAAGCATATAATGGCAAAATAATAATAAGTTGATGATGTAAGACAACATTCTTCCCCAATGGACCGTTTATTTTATTGGTGGTCACGGGTGACTACCATGGCGCCTTGGTAACAGTTGATAGCGACATATTATAACAAAGTTTCGTTTATTTCAACAAACCATTCGCATTCGTTATTTCGTCGTACGCAAAACGTCCAGAATATATTGTTGAAACGTGTAGAAGATACCTAACTTCAATTATAAGATTATAGAGCAGCATTTACGGTTATTTTCTAAGGTGTGTTCATAATAATATTCGTAGATTACCTTTCAAAGATATGGATGCAAACACAGTGCACCGTTAGATGCAAGATTTGTTCTCATTTTTTTTTTTTATTGATGTTCTAATAAAAATGTTTAATTGTTCAATGGGGCACTTTTTATTTTAAAGTATCTTCTATTTATCGATTATAATCGATCGATAATATATCGATTATAATTATAATTTTGAATATATTCAAAATGCCCTAACTGACAATTTTCATACAATATTTACAATTGTAAGAAGTTCAAGCTCTCCGGTCACCAATGACCACCGTGGCATCACAGGAGAAACCGTGGCCGGTCATATATGACCAACGTGGCAAAGTGTTAACTCTTTGTCCTGAAACAACGAGTGAGACTCGTGGTACGAAATTTGGGCCAAAAACAACACGAGTCAGACCCGTAGTTCAGTTGTACTCGATATTTTCTTATTTTACTTACGTGTAATTATTTGTTACGTTCACGCGTTTAGATTATAATTTCCTAAAAGCATTAGACAACCCTTATATCCATCGTATCAGTAAAAAGAAAATCGAATATTGATGATAGTAGTGAGAAATATGTTATTATTGCGGATAGTGATTCGGTAGGTCTTTCTGATAACGATAGTGATGATAGCGATATTGTGTTTCATCGTTTCGAAAAATATCACACAGTTGAAGATTACTAATTTCCTACGAGTTTTCTCAAAACATTATTAATTTAAACTAAGGATTAACTTACAAATTATTACTGATACATTATCCACTTGTAAATAATAAATCATTTTTCTTCACTAATGGCTCGATCATAATTACTTGCAAGACATCTTAAAAATATTAATTGTGCCCAAACATGTTTCTTATTTCACAATTGCTTTCCTTGCGCCGAAATAGACATGTCATAAGACGCATATATTTTGCGCAAGTTCAAGCACACGGCTGAACAGTTAAAATAGCTCGACGCGTAACCGTTGTTTATTTTGGCACAAGCAATCGGGAGATAGCGAGTAGGACAAAGGGTTAATGGAAGTGGGAGACGAAAAGACAATTTTTGAACGAGACAGTGCTCCTATTCGAACCTCCGCCACTACAGAAAAGTGCTTTCAAGATGTCGCAATAGAATTATTGCCATGGCCAGCATTCAGTTCTGGTACAAACCCAATCGAGAATCTGCGGGGAATTCTAGCGAGAAAAATTTACGATCAAGTGAAGTCAAGTGTACAATTTAAAAGAAGAATAAAATACACACGGGTGGATATTGAAAACGAAACTTTAAGTAAGTTTGTGGAGAAATAAAGGAAAGTCCATTGGATATTGAATGAAAAAGTAACAAACTTAGGATCGAGTTTGTACTTCTTCACAGCTAAAAACAGAATTTTAAGAGGAAATTATATCTTTTCCTAACTTCGAAACAACAAAACTTTTGTTTGTTGTATTTCAATTTTGTATTATACTATGAATTTATATAAACGACTTTATTAATTCTTGTTTTAATATTATGAAAAATCTAAAAATAGTTAATTACATATTCCATTATTTCACGACTTAAACTTAAATTCAAACTGATCTTAAAGCATCGCACGTATACATATAGTAGCGTAACGTATCAAGTTAAAGAGTATGTAGCTATTCATATCTACAGTGTATTTAATGCTTCTACGTCAAATAAAAGCAATTGAGAACAGAAGAGTTGATGAAAATAGAAAGGAATTAAAGATTTGTGCTGTGTAACATGCAGTAAATTTGATCTTTAACGAAGGATATGTTAAGACTAACGCGTATAACATAATATAAATAAAATACTTTATTTTACAACCTTCCAATATCTCCTTATATCTTCTACTATTATCGCAATTTTTCTACAGAGACAGTGTCACCGGATAAAAAATTGAATACAACCTTTTATACATCAGTTCCCTCTTGCGAAGCTATACATACGATTAGTTGGACCATGTGGTTTGCATCTAAACGGGTCCTAAGATGTCTGTTTCACGATCATTGCTTCTGGTATCTGCTCGAATAAATTTGGCCACCACAGCACAGCATATGGGGGAAGCGTTAATACCGTTTTATGTGCGACTCGATACCCATAACGCAATATGGGCCGCTTTGGTAGCTTAAGCAGCATTCTCACTGAAGCAACAACGAGCAGCTTTTCGTCCACGTTTCATGTTTCTTAAAAAAGTTGCCGGTTGGTCGATGTTTCTCTATGTTCCTTTACTTTTCTATTGTCAGAAGTAGATGTTGCTGCTTCATTAGAAATTTTTTTGTAAAGACGAAAGGAAAATAAGAAACACGCAGAAACTCGTCGCGACAGAGAGAAATTCTTTCAAGGAATCTACGGTTTATCGATTGTTTCACAACGTGCTTGCATGCGCACAACTTGTTACTAAGAATAAATGTCGCTTTGAAATCGGAACAAAGCTCAAGTGTCCCTCTAATTATGTTTACGGACGAGATGTTTCTGCAAATTGATATCGCCGCGCCGGCGGCTAATGATGTCACTGTGAAAAAGTGATTTTCCAAGAGACGAAGAAAACGATTTCGTTTAGTAAAACTTGTAATTGGATGGTGATAGAAATGTTTCGAATTAATTACAAATGACACTTTTGAAATGTATATATATATATATATATATGTAAACTCTATAGAATTTAGAACACCAACCGACGGTTTGACTTTCCCTATATTTACTGGCAGTCGGTCGAACGATATAAATAGAAAAGGACGAGGACTTAGGAGAGAATAAAACAGGATTTCGAGAAGCGAAGATGGAGAACAAAGGAAAAAAAAGAAGTTAAGAGTTAGAAGGAAAAAGAGAAGAGGAATTAGAAACGGAGAGTTTTTAGGAGATACATACAAGAAGATTTAGAGAATCGATTCTTGAGTTTGCACGAATCGATCGCCTGATTTCTAAAAATATTACATTACATACATATAATTTCATATATCTTAATTTTAATTTGTTCTTTCTTTTTTAATGTGGTGGATATCAAACGTGTTGATTTATTTAATCACGAGACGAGTGAATACTTGTGATAATCAGATATATTAAAAATAGCTCTAAGTACAGAATACAGAGTTAGTATGTTACGTCGTAATATGTTGATTCGCCAATGATTGTTTTGATTCTATCGGTCGTGTCCGTATATCCTTTTATTGACAAGTTCGTGGTCGTGTCTATCAGATGTTTATTTCTTGAGTCTACCAACAATCCGTAATAACTTAGGAAATCCACGCCGATGATAGGCGTGTTAACTTCCGCTACTGTAAAACGCCATTTCAGTGTTCGTTGCAGTGATAAGTCGAGGGACACTAGGAGGATGCCGTAAGTCGCGATGCGTTACCCGTTGGCCGCGAACAACTCGTACGTATCTCTGTTCACGGATCCGCGTAGTTTGTTGCGTGGGTATGCGCTTATATCGGCACCGGTGTCCATGAGGAAAGAGATCCTTGATGACCTGCCCGTCACGAAACTCTGGCGGGACACCAAGCCGTCGCCGCATGCCGCGTTTACTGACGCCTGGTTCCGTTTCCCTGGGTCCAGATGCAAGGGGCCCAGCACTTCCTTGCTTGGTCTCCGAAGGTCGCGTGGTAATAGCGTAGACCAGAGTTCTGTCCTTTCTATGGACGTAATTTCTGTATCAGGTCAGCCATCCGCGTTAAATTTTTCACTTTGGTGTCTTTCACAACCTCCAAGATGTACCGGACGCGAGCTGGCAGTCGATTCCTCCAAAACGCGAGGATAAAATCGTCTGGCATGGAGGGACTGACAAGTTTTTTTAAGTCTTGGTAAAATTGGGACGGCTTTCTGTCGCCCGTTTCTTCAGATTTCAGTAACTTTCGCACTCTCGCTCTCTCTGAATCAGCCAGTTTGCGGATAAGCTCGCTCTTTAATTTCTCATATCGTCTCGCAGCCAGCCATTATCACTATGTCCTCGTCTTACTCCAGATACCGAAACTCGAGACATGTGACGAGGATCACGAATTTTATCAGTCGTATTATCATTCCAGCGGGCCGACGATATTTCTCGAATCCTTTTTGAAACGTGCAGCAACATCCGGACAGTCCATCGTTGTTGCTTCAGTGAGAACGCCCCTTTACGTTTCGCGAGAAGGAGGAACACGATGTCGTCTGGCAAGAACGGTCGGATGTTGGATGGTGCTTCAGAGAGTACGTGCGCGACGTAACTTCTTACTTTATTCATAAAGTAGGGACGACTCTATTCCCGGGTCATGGGACGAGGTTCAACGAAGAATAAAGTCATGCCAGACGCGCTCAAGGATTCGAGAAAAGAACTCACGGAGAAGCACGACTTTTGCACGACTTCGAAACAGTCGGTTTTGCCACAGTCGAACACAGCTTCGCTGGTTTGGTGTATCGGTGCGATTTCAATGGATGTGCTAGGAAAAAAGTTGCAACTAACGAGCGTGTTGGAAAAGTTACGACCGATGGAGATTTCAACGAGCTTGCTCGCGAGTCGAAGCAGGCTGAAAACGAAATGGAATTTTTAAACGGATGGCAGTGTCTGAATAGACGCGCGAGATAAAGAATAGCTTTTACTGAGATCGTGTTTCTTTTAGTTGAAATAAATTCCTAAAGCCTCGTACGAGAAGAATTTTTCTCTTTCTAGAAATTCGAATTCTAAAATTTGGTTGCGTTTTGTATCACGAACGTAAGCGCTCTCAATTTACGACTGCTTTTAATCACGTGCAACGTAGGGGAGTAAACTGGAAATTTGAATCACACGTGGAAATAAATTTAGTAATGCCGAACAATACCAACTTATTGCGACGTTGACATAATTTACAAGGAGATTCGTTAATATGCAAATGGAATATGGGAATAGTGCAGCGAGTATGGAAAGCCGTAAATAACACAGTCGAACACGCCGATGATGAATGAATAACTTGATGATAAAAATGTAGGAATACGTTATCAAATTGGTGCACACTGTGTATGGAAAGTTTAAATTTGACGAACCAGTTCTATCTATTCAATTTTCTCTTATCATCGATGATGTAAATTTTTATTAACCACATTAAAAGATAGTAAATTAAAAGCTTTCTATGAAAGTTATCGAAAATATGAATTTATACGCGATAATGATAAGATAATAAGCTTCATATTCGCTCGCGAAATTCAAAATCGATAGTTCTTTTCTGGCACGGACACGTATGATATATCGAGGGAAGAAAACAGTGAAATGTTTCAGTTCGAAGATACTGAGAACAATAGTCAACGTCCCATGATATGTCAGAAACGAGGATATACGCAAAGACTTAAAAATACCAACGATCAAAGAAGAAATCGACAGGTACGCAGAAAAATACAAGGAAAGAACGGCAACACATCTGAACCAGCTGGCTGCTGAAGCGAGCAAAATTCTCATAGAAAGAAGACTAAAAAGAAAACACCCCACTGACCTCATTAAAGAAATAAAATAGTCAAATTAGAAGATGGTATCTCGCTGGGGGTAGCCATCCATATGTTATTTAACAATCAAGTTAGAAAAATTTACCAAATGTCCAGTTGGACAAATTGTAAAGTACAAATTAAATAATAAAAAAATTTCCCCTCTCTATTCCGAGATAAAACCTCAACAATTAATGCATGTATATGCGTTATTAATAAATAATGAGTAAACAATGTTCGCTACAGATTTTAATATCCCTACATCGTGATAAAGCGGCTTTTAAAAGTTTGTGCTGCAGACGGGACTACATTATGCCATTGAGATAAAAGATTCTTGAAATTAATGCATCGCACGAGTGCAGCATATAATTTTACTTTTGTCAAGTTTTAGCAGTTGCAGCATATATTTCAAATTTTACCAATTTCCTTCTAACACGAGTTATTAATGTCTTAAATGGATAATGGTATTAAAAGAGATATTTCCAAGTTACTGTTTTAAAGCTAGAAAAATTTACCGAATGTCCGGCTGGACAAATTATAAAGTACAAATTAAATAATAAAAAAAAATGTTTCAGTTGTAGAGAGACAGTCCATTTATTCTCTTACATAGGTATTTCATACGTTAATCTTGATAGTACGAATAATGAACGCGCTTGAATACACCACGCAATAATTGTTACATGTCTGCTACATTAGAAATACGACTGTGGACTTCTTATAGACAACACGAGAGTACCAAACAGCAAATTATTTAAGAGAGAGAAAGCTTCTCTGATTTAAGATTATTTTCAAAATTTGATTTGTTTCGATTATCATAAGATCTGAAGCGTACAATAATCCAAATGCATCGCAAAATATTCTACTTTTTGCATTAATATAGATTCATCAGAAAAAGAATTTGAAGTGCCATTCGCTTAAATTTGCGGCCCCTAGATAACTTGTATAGAAACAAAAAATATATTTTTCCAACGAGTTTTTATTCTTATTACAAAACTATAGTTTATAACGTTTCGAAAGGAAAGAATTCTTTTTAAATTGGTGATACGTAGTGTCCGTGTATTCGAGCATGTCCATCGCTTATGTTACATTGTTATACACCGTTACATTGTTTTAGAGATCGTTTTTGTTTATAATTGTTGTTGCAATTATCGCCTCTCAACGCTATTAACAATTATTTACAAATGGAAATTGCTCTTAAATTTCATACTATAATATTGCCATTGGCATGAAGGGCATTACAAGACAAAAATAACATAACTGTAACATGTGTATTTTAATTTGTGCACTTACAGCTTTGTCCGTAAGAAATCTCGATTGCCAAAGAAAAATAATAAACAATTTAATGAAAAATATCAACAATTCTTTCCTTTCCCATACATTTAATTGTTAAAAAGAAAAATCGAAAAAATCCTTCCAGTATTAAACCAGAATGTAACCGCCAAAGGGACACTAGGCGAACAATTTAAATAAACAAAGAAAGTAGACGTGGAACGTTCGGGAAGCGTCAAACGACCGCGCTTCCGGTTCGTGTGGCAAAGTGTTTCCTCGGCTTTCGGAGGGAGGCGACCCCTTCCGTCTCATACTCATCGATGAATGCGGAGGGTAAAGGGCAACAATGCCAGGAGCAACCACTCAAACAGTGGCCTTTGTCTGAAAATCTCACTCGAGTTCTCCTTTCACTTCCTCCTCTCCTTCGCCTACCGCCCACTTCTTTTACCTTTTTTCTACCATCTCTTTCATCGGCCGAAGGGCACACACTCTAAACGTTCATAATTATAACGCGCGCGAATTAAAAAACAATTTTCTCCTTCGTCGTGCATTTCTTTTACGCTTTACACGTGACACTTTCGCTATGAATAAAACATGCCCGGTAACCCTGTCATATTTCGACATCTCGTTTCCCACTTCTTCCACCCTCGATCGTATTTCCCAGATTCCCGGCGTCCGAATAACCTCATTAAAACTTCTTCCCTCGAAAGGAAAGACGAAAAAGCATCGTCGTGCTCTCCGATAAAATTCTTCCGTGGAATCGTACGTTTAATTGACTGTTCGCAGAAGTAATTACAGACGAGCGCCATGTTCCTCTGCGTCCGCCGCGTTTCACGTTGCACGAACGTTCGAAGGAGAAGTTTGCAAACCGGGCGAAAGTACCGACAAGTCTCGTGCAGAATAGAGCGTGCGGTCGGCCGGCTCGTTCCTCCCGCGCGATGTACCAATTTCTTTCATCCTCCGTCTTCCACCCTCGCGAGCTAGCCCCGAGACACGATCTCGTTTTATCCGCTCGACCCCTTACACGATCCGCGTTTGTTACGCAGCCCCGACCAGCATGCTCGCCGCTATCAACCACCCCCGTCCTTCCTATTTTTCGCCCTTTTCTTCTTTCTCGTCTCCCTCGCTCGAGGGGGCGGCCAGCCTCGAGCGGGCCACAGCTAGATAGAGCACGCGAGGCGCGCTCTCTTCGAGGGGATACGAGCACGGAGTGCATCATCTCTGCTAAGTGGATTCTATCTTCAGGCCTAACGTTCTCGTTCCCTCTGCGGACCATTTCGAAACGACACGCCACGCTGGAAGAACATTCGACCAAGTTTCGATGGAAACGTCAGATACACGACTCTCACGAAGGTATTAAAGGATACCTGTCGAAGCTACTCGCTCGGAAGTTGCCAACACCAGGCTACGGTACGACAACTTTATTGCTAGTTGCTGGCTTCGGGTTACTTTCACGGAGCAGACCTTTTAGGTCTGAGACGGGAGTTAACGAGTACAGCGTTTAATAACTTCTTTTGCCATCTTGTTGTGCCGTATAGAACGACGTATAAGGCAAGGATGAGTAAGAAAGAACGTCGCGAAGCTGCTTCGTAGAGCTGCTCTTATTGGAAAATGTAATATTGACATTCTTGCAATTTGTTATTCCAATTATTATTTATTCTTGCAAGGATTCGAGCGATTTGAAGTGAGATAAAATATCGAGTACGGACAAATTCGCGTTCATACGAAACATGGATGAAAATAAGCAGCTAACAATTATTAATTAATTATTATACGTGACGTATAATCGAAAGTATGTATCGGAAGATTGAATTGTTTCGCAGACGCCGGGATTATGTATATGGAAAAAAGAAATTTGTAGAAGAAGACAGATTTATTATTGCAAATAGAACGTCTCAACAACCAATAAGAGCATAATTGCCACGAAGTAAACAACAGAGGGAGAATACAACCAGAGATTCGTTACATTCGTATCACGATGGGTACATATTTGATAATGTTTCAATCAAATGCTATACATACAGTGTGTCTCCGAAATCTTGGTACAAGAAGGTTAGTTGACAAGTCTATGTGCGAAATACAAGTCGGAAAAAAGAATAATATACTTTCATTTAAGGCTCCGTTTTCGAATAAATGATGCAATTGCGTGATGTTATTGCAAACTTCGAGGTATGAAATTTCTATTTCTGTTCGTTTCTCTATTACTAAACGTGGACAATCACACGATTTGCTTGCTGTTATTGTCGCAGTCTTGTCCCCGCGACATCGATTATTACTTTTCTTTATTCTGTATTTAATTTGAATGAAAGAATTGAGTTTGATCGAATTTCACGAACAAGGATAAGATTAGGGCTTCTCAAGAATCATTTTATTAATAATACAGCACATCGTAACATTGTCGGTGTTTAATAATACAGACACGAGCAGAAATAGAAGTTTTGTAATTCGAAACTTCCAGCTAATGCACGGGCACTTGGTGGGTTTTCAAATTCATGTTTCTTAAAAACGAAGTCTCGAACGAAAGAATGTTATTCTTCTTTTTCAACTTATTTTTCCATGTAGAATCACCACCCAGTTGTACCACGATTTTGGAACACCCTGTATGTATATAATTATAAACATACAAATTATTTAATACGATGAACATTTCGTTCAATAAAAATTGGAATATGTTTGAATACTTCTTTGCTTTTCTGCGGAAAAATATATACTATACTATAGTATACTATATATTTATACTATATACTATAGTATTTATATAAATATATAAATATATACTATTGACAGTGGCGTGGTATTTGATATCTTCTAAACAATTGAAGTTTATATTAAAAGAATTCTTTAAATATTGAAATAAATTGTTATTGGAGAAAACAATATCTGATACGAATCTGTATGATGAAGTAGCGTATTTCACTAAAATTGTGAACCGTTTTTCCATCAGTGACCAAAGATATAGATATATGATCTTTTATTGTTTCGATGAAAGGCACTTTCATTCCATAATCCTTTTCAATTGCCATTTTCCAATTCCTCTAGCTGCAAAGTAATATTATTTGGAATTTATCATTCGATTCTTTACCAGGAATAATGCCAGATTGCTTTTAGAGTTTACCAAATGCGTAAGATAAGATTTTAGGGCGAAAATTCGCCTTGGTAATCGTTGATGCTACATGTATAGTTCGCTTCTTATTAGGTTTGAATATTATTAGTTTGAAAGTGACTGGAACTTTAATCGAGACATTAGGCTTCTTCTCGATCAGGTTTCCATGATTATCGTATGGTCTCGTTGATGATGAATTTTGGGAAACTCGCTCGCGAGAAGCACGATAATGCATCACTGTCCGTGATGAAGTGAACACGAGGAAAGTTTTATAAGAGTTGGCAAAGTGGATTATGATATAACAGTTCGGTACGCTGCAGATCGTGCCAATAGGATAAGTGAATTCACCACTTGCTACTCTTGGCACGTCCTTTCAATCTAATAGTTTTTTAGAAAAAACGTTATTCTTTTCTTTTGATTTATTTTTACATTACAATCGCCAGCGTTTGTACCATGATCTCAGAGACATCCTATACATTATTCTTACTATTTCTACTTGGAAAGTAAACTTTCCTTCTCTCTTCTCTCCATTCCATTCTCCTCGAATTGTTTGTCCCCGGTGCGGCGATGCGATGCTCTGGTAGGCGACGAAGCTTCCCCCAATAAAGCGATAAGAGTTATACAAGGTATTAGCGGGGAAACAGATGTAGGCGTATAGCGACGTGTCTAGAGCTCACCCTTCTTGTGGACTGACAATTTGTCACATCCGCGACCGCCGACAATGCCGCCACCACCACCACCACCCTTCCTTCTCCCTTCATGAGTACCCAACACATCGACAAGCCTGTGCTTGATAAATCGCGCGATACATGACCGTCATTACCTGACACGAAACCTCTTCCCACAATGACGCTTATCGTAGAAATAGGATAATAGGCACGCGTTCCACGCGATCGATACTTGATATGTGTGACCGATAGAACATCTAGATGCACGAGAATTGCAATGCTGGCATAATTAAGTGACACTTGTCGAGACATTTAAAAGAAAAGGTAATTGCGCAATTTATGACCTTTTCCATATTTTCATTATTTGATGTTAATCTCCTTTAATGTCCTTTTAGTTTAATCCGCTTGATATTTCCATAGTTGAAGATTTTTTGTACACGTAGATTGTAAGTGCAAAAATTAAAAAATGTTTTTGTATAGAGTAATGTCCTCTTTAGGCCAATTGTTACCGCAATTTTCATTTGCAAATAATCACTCATAGTGAAACGTTGCGTCTGTATAAAACAATGTAAATACCACTAAGCGATAGACATGCTCCACGCTAAATATTATCAATTTTATAGCAATTCTTAATCGGGATATTATAAAACACACTTTCTTAATAAAAATGAAAAAACATCTTGAAAAAGTATATTTTTGTTTCTATACGAGTTATCTTTGAACGAACAGAACTGGTAGTTACAGTGCTTGAGTATTTAAACGAATGGCACATTCAATCTTCTCTACAAATAAGAAGCACATACAGGTTTTCCTACAAATATGATTTTTTTTCTAATGAATTTTGTCTATATTAATGCAAAAAATAGAAAATTTTCTGTGCATTTGATTCTTTTTTGTGCGCCTAAGACCTTATTATGATCAAAACAAATCAAATTTCGAAAATGATTTAGAGAAACTTTTAAGAGAAGATTTTAAATAAGTCAAAGAAACTTTCTCTTGCTCTTAAAAAATTTAATGTTTCAAGAAATCTTCAATTGTACAAAAATATGTTAATAATCTTTAAGTATGATGCCTTCTATATGGAGCTCTAATTTTAGAAAACGTAAGAGATATATAATACATGAAATTCAAATTAACCATAGTATTTGAACTTTTATTATCATTCTAAACGTGGAATTTTTATTTTCTCTGATTGGGGGTAGGTAAACAATATTTTCACGGTATTAAATTTGATAAAATCAGCTCTGAATACATGAAGCGTTTTTCATATCATTTGTTAAATACTTTATTTAATATAATACACAGTAAATAAATTATTTTCGCCATTAACTTTTTTTTTACAAACGAGTACTATTTTAATAACAACACGAAAATGCGATAAATAAATCTTTTACAATTTCCCCTACAACATGATGCTTTTTATTTTCCAAAACGAATATCGTGCTGTTACCTCAGACCCACTGCTTCTACATGCAACAAAATTAACAAATATTAATTCAGTTTTTCATTAGCTTGATTAAAATGTACGTTTCGTTCTGAACTTTATGGAATTGGAAGCGAAAATAGCTGTTCTTCGTGAATTTAAGGCACGGTTCGATTGTAACTTGTAATTAAATTGTGCCATATTGAATATGGAATATTTGATCAAACTATTCAAGGGAAAAGGTATTCGTGTTGAAAGGCTGTATGTCGTGCTTAAAAGGACCTTTGAGTTCGGAAATACTGCTCCAACATCCATAGAAGCAATTTGACTAATGAAAACCAATATAATCGCCGTGCTTTTCCGCAGTGTGAAAATTATCAATGTATTTGGATCAAATTTTTTAGAAATCATTCCTTTCATAAAATCAGCAGTTCAGAAGTTCAATTGAAATCGCAATTAAATAATAATCTCACCAATATGCGTATAATGGTCAAGTCCTTTAAAAATAAATATTACATTTACAAAGTTAAAAAATTGGTTGTGTTACAAATTCTTTTTATCAGAAACTTCCTTACGTTATCAATCAAATTTAAAATAACAGGCACGACTTTTATTATGGGGACAATGAGAAGGAGAGCATGTGAAACCTTGATGGAAAGCTTATGATTCAAGAATTATGGTGGTCTGAAGTACAATCAAACTCAGTCTTCGAGATATACAGGGTGGTTGGTAACTGGTAGTACAAGCGGAAAGGGGGTGATTCTACGCGAAAAAAAAGTCGAAAATATACAATAAAAATTTTTCGTTTGAGGCTTTGTTTTCGAGAAAACCGACTTTGAATTTTGGCTCGGTACGCGTGCACTTTATCGCGTCTCGTTATAACGGATCTCACTGTAGATCGTTGTCTCGATGGAAAAATTAAAAAAAATGTTTATTCTATATTTTCGACTTCTTTTTTCGCGTAAAATCACCCCCTTTCCGCTTGTACCACCAGTTATCAACCACCCTGTATATGTTATATTATGTTCACTGAAAGCTCTATTCCACATGCTATATGTGTACATACATGTGTTATTACGGTATTATTACACTAAAATAAACTGAAGAAAAAAAAGTATTACTAAAAAAACTACGAAAATACGTACACATATACAGGTACTAGAGTCGCTACAATCGAAGATGCTGAGAACAATAGTTAACGCCCCATGGTATGTCAGAAACGAGGATATAAGCAAAGACCTAAAAATACCAACGGTCAAAGAAGAAATCGAAGAAGGCAAGCAGAAAAATACAACGAAAAAACGGCAACACATCCAAACCAGCTGGGTGCTGACGCGAGCAAAACTCTCATAGAAAGAAGACTAAAGAGAAAACGCCCAACTGACTTCACTAAAGAAATAAAATAGACAAATTCGAAGATGGTATCCCGCTGGGGGTAGCCATTCACATGTTATTTAACAATTTTTTTTTTTTTTATTTGGAAGTAGTTTACAATAAATTCTCATTGAGAATTATAAGTAAATTGTTCTGGCGTGGTATTATAACGTGAATAATAAATGATTATCGTATGTTTAGTTCTAGCTGAATCTAACGTTTAAATATAGAGGGTAATGTCTTTTTAGCCTGCGGATCTAATCCGTCGTGTCAAGTAATTGAGTAACTTGTGGGTTTTGGCGGTTGTTAATTCTTATGTTATATCTAGTACTGAATTTGGATATTTTTTCTTTAACTGTAGGTATCTTAAGGTCGTGATGTATTGTTTCGTTGGTAACATACTAAGGTGCATCTATTAAGGATCTTAGAATATTTAGCAATTAAATAAGAAAAATTTACCAAATGTCCAGCTGGACAATTGCAAAGTACAAATTAAATAATAAAAAAAATATACATGTATATACTGATATACGCTCATATGTACTATTTATACATATATTATATTTATACTGTGATGATGTGATAATTGACGTTAGAAATGGCATGAACTGCTGCTTGTGAATCGTGAATTCCATTACGTTCGTTTGCACTCACGGTGATTCTTTACAGTGATATGTGATTTTGTGATTTGGAAGCATAACTGTTCTTTGCACGCATCGCAAAACCCATATATTTTATATCAACGATGTTAAACTGTTGAGGTTATTCGGTGTGTAAACAGAGAAAACACGTGGATAAATTGTAAGGTAGAAAATATATTTAAATAGAAGTGTAATAAGTAAAATACAATTTGAGCTGGTCCAGATCCGCATGCTAGCTGTGTTACCTAATAACTGAAAAAACCCGAAGCCAACGTCGCTTGTCTACTGTTTATGGCCTGACTTCGTCGCAGTCTTTTGTCTACGCGCTGTCGATGGCTTCAGTGCTTGAGAAAACTAAAAAAGACCAGATGTAGAGTTTTCTTAAAAGTGGTAACCACTTCAACATAAACAAATATTGCAATTTTGAAATCGAGAGGAAGAATTAATACTTCGCTCTTCAAGTACTAATATGAGATTAAAAAAAGAAATTACTTTGAAGAAATGAAATTACTTTTCATTTCTAACGTCAACTGAAAGAAATTTACGTTATAAAACATAACGTCAGAAAACATAACGTAATCTTACATTTTTATGCAAGCTATATTCAAGTATTTTAGAATAAATATTTCAATCAAGATCGAGAATTATGATCGCAGTGAGAGAAAATTCGGTCAAAATAAACAAATCACGATCACGATCGTGCGTGAAGTTACTAGATCGCGATTCTGCGTTCACTATCATAAATTATTGTCAGTGATTTTGCATCCAATCTCTAGTCAACATACAGCCGATCTCACGACACGACAATAATGTGAGCATAGTCTGTCCGATCGTCTTTTAGCAAATTTCCTACAAATTCTTCGTGAAAATTTCTGTAATATCGACCTAGAACCAAGTCCGCGTATAATCAAATTTGCGTTCTTCAAACCCACGTTGCTTGGGGCTCAGCTGTATTGAATTGGGTTTAGGTCATTTTTTACCTGCCGTGATTTACACGACGCGGCGTGAGGCGGCGAGTAACGTAGAGATAAGTTGATTGCTAATGTAAAGTGACCGAAGTGCGTCGAGCGAAGTGGCTATCGTATCAGCTGCCTGTTCAATGTAACTTCAGTCACCTAAGTGCGTGCGGTGTTTGTTTGCAATAAAAGCTGATGCGGAGATAAACACATCGATGGTTGCTATAATTTATAAATAGAGCCTCGAACGGTGAACGAAACGACTGTCGTGTCGGCTGCCTCGTGTACTCAGTTGTATAGATATGAATATTTATGCAATGTAGTAGTACTAATATACTTTTCTTAACACAGTATTCTTTCTATAATTGATCAACAATCGGGATTTCTCGGCGATGAATCGTCATGTAGAAGACTCGATTGTGCATCCGATCCATCTCCGTGTTTGACTGTTTGATGTAAATGTCAAATTTTCAATTCCGTATTTGGTATTTTCCACACATAATTTTGACCATCCGAGTCAAAAATATTAAACTTTGACTCGTCCGAAAAGATGACTTTATCTCAAAGAGAATTATCTTTATTAATATAGGTTTTTATTTTATTAGTCGAATTTTATTTTATTTCTTAGTTTAATTTTAAAGAAACTAGAAATAAAGAAGCTTCGACGTTGTCTCGCGGATAATTAGCATTTTTCCACGGACGATTGAATTTGTACTACTCATCTATCCAACTTCACGGTGTTCAAAGGGAACACTAGAGCCTCTCCTGGGGAAAACTCTTCATAGTAGTAGGGATGACGATCGGTCAATTACGGAGAATAAGAAGGCGAGCATTTAAAGAGACACTATTGTATGTACATATACTAGCCCAGGAAAGTACTTGAAATATGATCTACATCACAGTTTGAGAATCAGAGAAATTGAAGGAACACGTACAAAAAGGAACGCAATGAGAATTTTTAAATGCAAGCACCGTCGTTCGATGTTTCTTCTTAGCCGAGCAAGCGTGATGTATCGTCTCAGTTAGCGTATGGAATTTATACATATGGAAATGTTTAATTCATTTCTAGTTCGTGGAGTATCATCCTTTTGCACTGGAAGATTTTTTCGCTATAACGAAGTAGCAACTCCAAACTTTTCAAATAAAAAGTCGGTGACATTTTTATAACTAATATAAATAATATTAACATGCAATACTTTCAATTAATTGTTGAATGTCTTAATAAACATCTCCGTATATTTTTCTTACAAGAAGGTGCCAAGAACTGCGAAACCTCGAACGAGTTGGCTGTGTAAGGCAGCCCCGAGAGGATTTAAATGCATGGCCCTTTCGTGATCTTACTTCATAAATTCTTCTAATGTTAATGTTGCGTTTCTTTTCAATCTTATATTTTTACAATTTATTTTGATAAATTTTCGATTATTTTTATGTACTATAGTATCTCCTCATATCTTTACAATTTCGCGAGTGGAAGTTGTAATAAAGACATTTAAAAAATAAGAAACTGCTGTGCCAAGAACGTAATTTCTCAATTAATTTCTTGAAAATAAAAAGCCATACATACAAATCTTTGAATTTGCTTTACCATCAACTTTAAGTAGTTGAATACACATACACACAACTCACGCGAGATTTCCCATTCCTTTCCACCTGCTTGTTAGTTATGGAGAAATAATATATCTACTTAACTGCTGAAACCTAATCACCTTCTTTGCACTAATTTTGCACTAATAAGTAATTTGCACTAATTGCACGGCATTTTTTCGAAACCTATTTACTATGATATTAGGACAATACATATCTAGCCCTTTGCACTCAACGGCCTTTTTGGTCGGGCGTAGCAGCAACTCGAGGTGATTTTGAGCTTATGTGACGAGTAGGTAATACAAAATGATTTTATACAAAAATTGGCTTAAAAAAACATTATATTTTAATAATTTATATACATTTATATCTTTCAACATAACATCTTTTAATATTTTTTTTGTATTTTCTTTACGATTATTTATAAAACATCTGCCAAGATGCATCCCTTGGCTTGTCGGGACAAATATCACAATTATAAGTCGTTTCGTGTCCTTCTTCTGCTTTGTTTCAGTAAAAACACACCTTACAATTTTTTTCTTCCTGTTAAAATTACATGGAGCTTTCCATTTAACACAATATTTCATCACAATTAGCAGTCGACATGAAAGCTCGATCTCGCGGTTGTCGAATACCTCCTCTTAACTGGTGTACTAAAGTTTTTATTAATCGTAGGTGGTTAAGTGGTCTTTCGGTCTTTTGCTTTTTTACAGAATATATGAATTAATTAAACAAAATTAATAATAATTTAATTAATAAATTAATTAAATTTCCAAATCCATTTTTTAGAGTTTCTAAATTCACAAAACTGTAATACTTCTGCCACGATCGTCGAATCTGAACTAACGTCGGAGACGTTGCCAAAACCATAGTTTCAGAAGAATTTGAGCATAAATATTTTATCTCCATCTTAAAGTTCACTTCACACTTCATAACAAACAATATAAAGAGCTAAGAAACCTATTTACGAACCAATACTGCACTCTCATCAATTGGAGAGGTCGAAATCTAGCATAAACAGGGACTATTGCCTCTCAATCTCCTATCGAGTTGCCACACGGAATGCCGTGGCGACTGAGAATCGCCTCTCGGGTGCAAAATATGGAAATCTTCATCTATTCGATGTTCCAATAACTAAAGCGAGCCAAGTAAGAGAAAGTAATTAATTAATAAAACAAACAACGCCATTTACATCAGGGTAGAAGTAAATTTGCATTGAAAGGGGAAATTTTTTCATCTGCTTAGGTGAATACGTGAAAAGCGATTCACGTAAGGAAACATAGGAACGACAAGTCATGCACGACAAACCGACAATTTGTCATGTTCGCGGACCTTTTTCTATCCACCACTGTCCCAACCCTCTTTCCCTTTCGAGTATACGACACATCGATAAGCTCAGGTTTGATAAATCGCGCGATAGGCGACCGTCATTATCGGAAACCATCCCCTACTTCACTCCGACATCCTTTTGAAGAATCGAATTGCCGGCATATCCACAATAAAATATCGAACAAATATTCTTGAATGGCAAGTTAATCTGTGAATCGAATGGACAATCGAAGACTTCCTGTAGATGACACTATGTAAGTGACAAACATCAAATTTTTTAGCTGCGAAAAGAAGTTCCTCTGACTTAAAATTATTTTCGAAATTTTGACTATTATAAAATCTTAAGTGTACAATAATGCAAATTGAAAATTTTCTATTTTTTTGCACTGATATAATAAAAATTCATCAGAAGAAAGTCTAAAAGTCATCACTAAAAGTCAATTATATTCTATAACACTTTACAATAATTTTAGGAAACAAGGTGAAAATCAATGAGTTAATCATACTTATATCATCATATATATATATTTTTTGTTGGAAATTTCTACAAAGAATTGTCATTGCTATTTAATGCAATTATATATTAATTATCACAACTAAAATATTTGGTTAGTAATTTCAATTACTAATTCAATTTTTATTCGATCTTATTGCATAATATTATAATATAATTGCATAATATTATAACTGCATAATGAACGATTAGATTAGGTATTTAATCGGCAGTTGAATTAACGACTGAATTTAGTATTCAGTTGCATGTACGTTAAATGGATTAGCGATTAACTATTAATATTTTCTTCATCGTAAAATTAATATTTGAGTGAGACCAGATATTAGTTAGCTCCAATTGTTAAAAACAATCCCAAAATATGTATACGTAATACAGATTCGTACAACGATCGATGATTCACAACCAATATTTTTAATCAACAAGTGACTACTAACAATCAATATTTATAATTACTATATCGCGGATATTTATGCAAATTTATATTTTTACGAACACAATTAAAAACAATGGGATCTAAATGGAATTTTATCTTCATCATTACAACAAACATATATCCTTAAAAAATTGTTTATAATCTTGCAAACATTTGTTGCATTTCGTATATTTCTACACTTTTAAATTTCCCGCAATCCATTGCAAATTGCGATTGACTACATTTATACATATATCGCATCGACTACATTCATCAATAGATGAATTATTTATACGACCATTAATTTCTTACTTATACACATTAAATTACATCATATCATATTTTGTTTAGCTCCAAAGCCAAAAATAAAAAGACAATCTTAGTAACAAATTCTTCACAACGTATATATTCAATTTCAAAATTGCTTCCTTGTACAAAGTTGGAGATGTGTTTTATCGTGTTCTTACTCCTTCAATTATCACTTTTAAGCGCTACATCTACCAGCATATTAAAAATGATATAAAATACATTATAGAAAATTGTATTCGATAAGGGAAAAACTCATCTCGTATCATCAATCTTCGCGGTCGGTTGGTGTTAGACCATCGAGAGGCGGTATATCTGGGGAATGTATCTGGAAGACAAACGAGCCGACAAATCGGATTCACGGGATGCCGGACATCAGAAAGGAACCCGGACATGAGTAGGTAGTCTACATCCAACCGAATTAGGTTCTCGCGCCCGGTCCTCTTCGCCCTTCGTATTTCGGGGAAAGTCGCGACCCTTCGAGATTGGCTTGGCACGATTAATTGACAGTAGGCCCTTCGAGACTTCTCGACGAGATTCGAAACGACAGCTACGCATTCCTCGAGGGTGCGAAGAAAGGCATAAAGATGTAAGCGTCTCGTGCGGACGTTCGCGCACGGAGTGTCGATGTGTCTAGATTGAGTCGTGCGTTTTAACTTGTTGATCAGCCACAACTACCGTGGCCTTTGATCACTTTCAGACGACGTTACCTCGTTAAGGTTAATTAGAATCAACTTCGATGAGTTTCGTGAACGTGATTGGCAATTAAACTTTCGATGAAACAGAAAAAGCGTCAACGCGCACCACTTGTGAACTTGTCGTAGCGGTCAGAAATGTGAAGCTGTTTCAAATAAAAAGTAAACGAATGTTGGAGATTTCATGAGGTAAATTTTAATTTGAAACTTTAACACGAGGGCCGAGGAGTACTTGCGGAAAACGCTGTAAGCGCCAAAATTGGAAAATTTTAATTTCTTGTTGCTGAATGTTTTACGTACTAGTGAGAAAACTGTAACGTAGAATTTAAGTGAAATTTCATTTTCTAAATAGTTAGTAATGATGATGAGCATTAGTTTTATTTGGTTCTTGACTTTTGTCTATGCCATCTGTATAAATGAATGGAACATTTAGTTTCCTTTACAATTAAGCTACACTTTTTTTCATGAGTTTGGACTACATTAATGCGTAAGTTTTCATTTCTTGCCGAAAATCTGTTTCTTAACATTATAATAAAATATTTCATCGTAATATTTACAATTATTTATTATATAATATTATAATTAATAGAAAATCTTTTAATAAATTATTTATTATATTTATAATATTATCTTATAATTATAATAAACAATCCGTTATAAAATTTTCTACGCCTCAACTATCAAATGAGTGAAAATGCCTGCTTTGCAATTTTGGTTGAATTTTGGATTTATAATTTAGGGTAATTTTTAAGGTTTTTGTGAAACATGAATAAATGAATACATAACACGTGCTGTTTTTCTCTATATTAGGTATTTCTTTCGACATATGAAAATACCTGCGTTGCAGTTCTGTATGAAGACTATTTATAATTTATGATAATATATTCTTTGAACATTTTTAGGATCTTTTGCAAAAAATGTGTAAATGAATACATAATACGTGCTGTTTTTCTCTATATTAGTTATTTCTTTCGAAATATGAAAATACCTGTGTTACAGCTCTGTATGAAGACTATTTATAATTTATGATAATATATTCTTTGAACATTTTTAGAATCTTGTATGAAAAATGTATAAATGAATACATAATACGTGCTATTCTTCTCTATATTAAGTATTTCTTTCGAAATATGAAAATACCTGCGTTGCAGTTTTGTATGAAGACTATTTATAATTTATGATAATATATTCTTTGAACATTTTTGGGATCTTTTGCAAAAAATGTGTGAATGAATATATAATACGTACATTTTTTCTTCGTATTAAGTATTTCGAATCTGGGGAAAATAGATGCAAGTACGTTTAGTAAGTACGTACTAATAATACTACTCTTAAAAACAAATATACCAAAATAAATATCATTTTTTCCAAATTAAACTAAAATTAAGTATAAATATTTCTTATACAGGAAATTCTTTCACATGTACGGCACAAGATTATTTTATAAAAATACCTTCTCAAAAATAAATTCTTGCAAAGTCTGGTAAAGAGCATAATGCAAACCAGGTACATAAAATGGACTCTAGGTTTGTATTTCAATACTTCCACGCAAATACTATTGGAAGAGACGAAAGTGGATAAAACGAGGATTAAAGCTGTCAGAAGAGCAGTAAGATATGAAGAACGGATGGAAGCAACGGAATTATTGATAATAATATAATCAAGAAATGTTGGAAAGAGGTCGATTCGAGACCACAGAAGGAAATGTCAAAATGGCAGATAGCTAGGACGAGGTACGGAGTAGTGCTGGATTAATGTTCGCTCTTTTCGCTCGGTTTTGAGCTAGAGATCTACTGAGAGTAAGTAAATCTGAGTTCAGTCAGACCAAACTAAATTACCACAATTCCTGACACAGACCCTTTGATCATATCTGTTCGCGGAATCATTTCCACCATTTCTTGGAATTGGCACACGTGAAACGAGCGTTAGTGTTATCTCTGAATCGCGATCGATGGCCTCAGGTTACCATTTTTTAGTCATCAAGAGAATCATCATCTGAGTCACCTAAGGAAGGAGGACAAAGTTTTTATACTTTTTAAAATTATGATTATGGGATTACTTTAATCAGACTGCTAAGATTTTTCTAAGGAAAATGATGCAAAACGTGACTATATTTGAACGATTTTGAATTATGCTGGTTAAACACGATTGAGAAAACAAGTATGAAACGAATGTTGTAATATTTTAGTACTTTCCATTCAATTTCTTGAAAATATGAAAGTCATAATATAGAAAAGAAAATATAAAAGAGTCATCGAAAGAAGAAGAACATAATTTTTATATTTTTTCAAATTATAATTCCGACATTATTTCAACCAGGTTGTTGAGGTTTTTTCAATGAAAATGATACCGAACATAACTGTATTCGGATAATGTTGAATTATACGAATTAAACACGATTAAGAAAAAGAAATATTGTAAAAACGAATATCATGATACTTTAGTATTTTTTATTCAATTTCTTGAAAATGTAAAAAATCCCTTTTTACGCAGAATGATGTCTTAAAAAATTTTGTTACTTTTTCGGTTAGAAAAATAACTCCCAACATATCTCATTTACTCATTTCACTTTCAGTGCGTCTTTATTACTGTTGGTATGTCTCACTTGTGCTCCCGGCGCAGCATGAGGCGAACGAGCCGAAGAAAGATAAGCCCGAGCCTCGAGCAATTCGTGAAATACACCTGCTCGGATAATGTTCGCCACGCGAACTCGAACGAGCGAACATTAACATTAACCGCTGCTGCACTATGAACGGAAGGAGATAGACAGACGAAACCTAACTACAGGAGGAACAACGGAAAGAATGCTCACGGTCGATTTGCCACAGATAAAGCGAAATGCACAGAGGCTATAAGAACGAATCGTGGAAGGAACATACAACAAGGACAAGGAAATCATAGAAGAAAACAAAGCAGAGTATTTGAAGGCGAAAGATAGAGGAAGAGATCAAGCAATGATCGCAAGATTTAGATGCGGAAATGAAAAAAGAGTAAAGAGATAATAGAAAAATACAGAAGAAAATATGGAGCATTGGGAGAATACGAAGGAATAATCGGAATGAAGGATATAACAAGATACGAAATAGCAAGAGGAAAGAGAGAAGGAATGGATGAGAGGATAATCAAAGGAAGAAAGACAAAGGAGAAACAAAGCAAGGAACTAAGTTTCCTAAATTAGCAATAAGAAAAATCTTCCTTTTATTTTATCTTATAGATACTTTAACCCTCATCCGTTTCTCCTTTCTGCAGTTGTATCTTACACAGTATGTAGTACATGCTAGTATTTGAATACTTATGGAAATCTTTTATGAATATATTCTTATGAATATATTTCACAACATTTTGCAGTTTCATTGGAATCAAAATGAATTCTAATCACTTCGCTATCACGATTATATCGACACGATTTGAAACAATTTTTGGAAATGTTTATACGTAGAAATTTATACGTTTATACGTAGAAATTTATACGTTTATACGTAGATATTCATTGTATTTAACTCTCATTTTCGCAATTTAATGTGTCTCTCGATCGTGAAATTGACACGATGGTAAAACATCAATGAAACGAAAAAATAAGTAATTAATTTTACTCTTTGTCATTTGTAGCCGCACATGAGTCAGAGGGCGATGCGAATTGACGTACCAAATGTAGCGACAAACTCCGGGCAAAGCAATGTTGCCGCTACGTGCAACTGTCAACCGAAGTTGAATTTAAACTTTCCGATACTCCCCCGAGCAGTATAAATAAACGGACACGATCGTTAAGACAGTTAGTCTTTAGAGAAGTCAGTATCGAGCCGTCTTATCAATCAGTCTTTCTTGGATCAGTTATCAGTTAATCTTTATCGAGTGTTCTTATAGCGAGTTAGTATCGAGCAATCTTTTATCAAGCGAACGATGACTAATTCTGTACTGCGAAGTTTTTAAATATATTGACTACGCTAAGTATCAACTCGTTTCGTCACTATATACACCAACACGAATAATCGTCCTCCATACATTCATATGCATTCACACTAATCTTCAGGGATATCGGATTCTATTCGTACGTAAAGATCGAGAAAGTTTCATCAAAATCGTTCTATAAATGGTAGAATGATATAAACTTTTACCGAAAAACTGTGACACGAAGGAGAGATGCTTAAGTAAACAAGGATATTTAAGTTATGTACTTGAAAGCAAGTTAATATATTTACTTTCTGTTTTGTCATATTAAATGTTTTTCGTTTTTCTTTTTTTTTTCTATCTCTTATTCGTTTAATTAATTTTTTTAAGAAAGATTGTAAACACAAACCCCCTTTTTCAAAGCCGGAAGACGAGGAAAGTAAACTACTACTACTGCTACTACTACTACCTTATCAAAGATATATTTCGCATGAGCTAATGTTCAAGAACCTATTACTCTGATGTTTTTCTAATACAAAAATCGTCAGGTGTTCCGGAAGCATTTGTCAGACAATAATGTCGCGGAAAAAAGGCTGGAGAGGAAAAGACGAGCGGTAAAGGGGAAAAATGTACGGTGGCAAAAGAAACATTGATTGAACACAGAGGGTGGCAGGTTGGTGTTGTCGAGGACCGATGAGGCGAATAATCGGATTTAGGGATTACCAGCGCTCTTCGTGTTGCCTGCAACACTGTTAGTTTAGCATCGTCATCGTTTTCAGTGATCATTAACGCGATTAGCGAGTCTGTTTTGATAATCAGAGATGTGATAATGATTTAAATCTCGCGTGAAATTGGCGACAATATTAACCTGAATTGCCGCGATATATTATAGATTCTGTAAAACCAGACAATTTGTAAGACGACGAAATTCACAATTTGTTAATTGAAGACTTTTTGTAGACGGTACTGTAAGTGGCAGACATCAAATTGTTTAGCACAGAGAGGCAGCTTCTCTGACTTAAAATTACTTTCAAGGTTTGATTTGTTTTGATCGTTATAAAATCTGAAATGTTCCAAATACATCACAAAATTCTCTGTTTCTTGTACTAATGTAATCAAAATTAACCAGGAAAAGAATTGTTTTGGAAGAAAAACCTGTATGTGCTATTTCTTCGTTCTAGAGAAAACTAAATGTGCCATTCATTTAAATTTACAAGCATTACTATTAATCCTAAACATAACTATTAATCCTGTTTGTTCTTAGACAACATGTATAAAAGCAAAAATTATATTTTTTTAAGATGTTCTTTTCATTTTTATTACAAAAGCATATTTTATAATGTGGTAAAAATTGTTATAAAATTAGTCACATTTAGTATCCACGTATTCGAGCATGTCTATTGCTTAACTTACATTGTTTTATACAGAAATAATGTTTTACGTATCAATGGCATCACTTTTTAACACTATTCGTAATTGTTTACGAATGGAAATTGCTCTTAAATTATATACTAAAATATTCCAGTTGGTATGTAAGATATCATACGACAAAAAAACATTTTTTAATTTTTCCACTTACAGCGTTGTGTACAAGAAATCTTCAATTATCTTTTTTTCTAGAGACCACGTTGTAACACGAATCTTCTTGTGTATTACTAACTGTTTAGAAAGGGAAATTGCACTTTAATTCTGCATTACAATATCCTTATTGGTATTTAGGACATTTCCCAATAAAAATAAGAATTTTTCAATCTTGTCATTTACAGTGTTTTCCATAAACACTCTTCAATTTTTATCAAGAAAACCAGGTTACTCGACACATTAGTATAACGTTTTGCAGATGGTATGTTCTTCTAAAATGTCGCTAATAATCTTAAAAAAGCTATAATTATGGAGGGAATATCTCGATTTATCTGAAACAAAATATTTAGAATTAACCGCTTAAGTCCTATTCTTTTTTAAGAATCCTGTCATAAAATCCTCTGAATTTTTTTTATTACTGATTTAGTAATATTCCGACGTAATAAGTTATAAGAGTGTACCTAAAATAATTTTAATTTCCTTCTTAAAAGAACGTATTATGCGTTAAAGCTAAATTCGTTGATCAAATAATGAGACTATTATATATTTAACTGTTTTAATTAATTATTGATCATTAGAAAACAATAATACCGAAACGAAATATTTAAAATAGTAATGACAAATTACACAATTTTGAATATATTTACGTGTCATCACTCGGCTTTAATACAAAACGGTGATCCAAACAGTGCTGTGTAGCCGTAACGAATTCATTGAAGTCATCGGCAAGTTCGTTGAAATCTCCACAATCGTCCTCGCCACGCTTTCAATACCCTCGTTCACGTTCTCGTCGAGGAAAAGGATAATCGATACGAACTTTATACACTCCGCACCATCACCAAAGTATTGCATTCACATCCGAACAATAAGCAAACTTTCAATTTATTTTGTTTCACGACATATAAGATATTGTATTCTCTGTGAAGCAAGTAGAAAAGGTGATATTTCTTCTCACACGTATGTATGTATGTATGTATGTATGCATATAGTATTCTTTGCTAGAAGTACATTATTATAATTTATACTTGACTGCGTATTAATTCTGTACATTGGCTGTATTGTTGTTGCACAGTTATTATTTTGTCTTTTACGCTAATTACATATAAATTTTGAGGACACAAGATATGAAAAATGAATAGATAAATGGTATTCGATGTATACGATCTTCAATAATAAACAACCAAATGATGTTAATAACAGTTTCTACATGAATAAATAGGTAAATAGTCTCTGTTATAAATTTAATACATGATCAAACATCTTATACTCCCACGTTTTAACCTACTGGCTTATTAAGAACCATTTGTATAAAATAATCAATGTTACTAGATCTCTATTAGAAATTTTAATTCAATGATGTTCTCCTTAGGAATAGGTTCGCGGAATTTTTAAGGGGAAACTTAATATATTTTTCCTAATCTTTCCTAATTGGTAAATTCGTACTATTCGTTTATACTATTCGTTGAGCTCACTAGTCAAATTTTGAGTAATTAATTTCAGGCTTTTAATTCCCTTACGAATAAATTAACATCTAGAGTTAGAAAATAAATAGATATGCATCTCCACGTATTTTCATATGGGCTGTATTTTTAGCTAATACACACGAAATAACACATTGCAAGAGTGCTTTCATATTTGCAATGCAATACAAGCTTGTAGAATGAAAACGAAGAATATTAAATATTTACCATTTCCCAAAGAAAATATGGTTCTTCATTTTTAAAAGCTTACTACTACATATATGTTGTAGAATATTTAAGAATTCTGATTAAAATGGAGAACCTCTCAAACGTTCTAAATAAATATTGTCCCAATTGCACTAGCACCTTACTACAATGTTTATAAAAACTGATTAAAATTAAGAATATCTCAAACGTACGAAACAAATATTTTTACCAAGAATTATAGTAGTAACCCAGTGAATACAATTGTAACTAAATATCAGCGCTCCTGAACCACAGACTATAAGCGTCCTATCAGTAAGCATAGTTTCCAAACAGACATACATGACAATTTCGTTTCGACCTTCTAATTATCAACTACGTGAAAGCTCCCTACAAACGCAACTACGGCCAATCAATCGCTCAACATATACAACGAATAACCAGCCAAAAACTGTCAGCTACGCGAAATTTGTGAAAAATCTTGGTCGCGAAGTGGCGTTAAAAATAGAAACAGATCGATACCCTTGTCTTAGAAACGTACGCGAGGGGGGAATAACTTTAATGTAGGACAACATGCGATCATAGCTCAAACAACGCCCTGAATTAAACAGCGCGCGACAGGTTCGCAGGTGGTGGCAAAGGTCGCGATCGATATCGCGCTCGTCCAACGGCTATCGATATTATTTAAGTCTAATTACCAGCTAGATCGATATCTCGAATGGTGAACGAGCGGAGCACTCGTTATGTATCAGGGGAGTTTCCAGCGTATCCAGGCTAGTCCACCACCCCTCGAATGGCTTGTTCCCCAAGCACGCACCCCAATCGATGTGCCTACCCTCTCAGCCGCGCCCTAATATAAATATTATTACACTTTGATGGGGTTAGGTTGACATTGGGCCCCGCAGACATCCCATCAATGCGTTCTCGCCTCCCTCTTCCGCCTGCACGCTTTATACTTGCTTTTTCATTAGGCCCGAATTCCGCGTGGCGCGTGCCGTTACTTTCGCCGACTTAAGCCTCGCTCGATATCCCTGCGAGTCGTTTAAATATTTCACGGCTGAACGTTCTGCCGACCATTCAACGGAGAACCTGCAAGAGTCGCTTCGAGCAAGCTTAATATCGTTTAATGCACCCTAGGACAGTGTCTTAATTTTGTTGCTGTGAAAATGATCGAAGGAAGTAGCTTGCTTGGAAATAAATTTGTACCCAATTGCGCAAAATGCAGTAAGTTTGTTAGAAACTTCGGTTTTTAGTTTTAGTGTTGTCCGAAATTGGGAAAAGATGAAAATGTTCCTACAAAGTCCTATAGTGATATTAGTGTACAAATTTTTTCTTATATTACTTTCGCCGACAGAAAACAAGGAAAGGAAAAAATTACTATATCAATTCAGCGATGATTTCTAACTTTTTATTTTTATAAAACCATTTGTAGAATGCTGTATCAATATACTTTATACACTTTCATAGTGTTCGAACAAAGAAGCATTATATTTACGTTGGGAAAATTTTAAATTGATACTTGAAGATTACAAATAGCGAGTATATGATAATTTGAATAGAAATTGTAATCCAATCGATGCAGAATTAAGTTATAAGTTGATTATAATTGCTTCAATCTGTACGAATGTCCCATAATGAGTATTAAACGAGCGTTATGTAATTTATTCATATATCTAGGGGTTGTCAGTCCTGTACTGGCTTTGGTGCCCAAATACCAAGCCTAAAATTATTACCAGCAAACCAAATGGAAACAATCAATACTGTTTAATGAATACCACTGCAGTCGGTGTAGCAGACAGTCGTACAATTTCACATTTTCTACAATGCACAGAAATGTTTGGACGTTTACGGAAACATTTTACGAATGTCTTATCTGTGTTTTACAAAATGTTTTGAAATTTTGTTAATATTGTAATAAGACTAGATCATCATAATTATATTCGTAAAGTCTGAAACAAATCCGAAAGTGTACATAAAGATGGAAAGATATTCATTTCCAATTGCAATGCTAATGAAACTTTTAAGCGTTTTGTGTAACACGTAAGGATCACATGAAAATAATACGATAAGTCCACGTTTATTGATTTCCTGTCTTGTATGTTGGATAGCAATTAAAAAAGAACATTGCAATATAAGACAATTGATAAGGGAGAGAACCTTGTAGATTCGAAAGTGGAAGTGTAACTAACTTTTGAAAATAGGTGATAAATCCATAATATTTCGTAAGAAACAAATATGTACTAGTTTAATTGTTATGTTAGTTTAACTCGATTAATATTCAGCCTGCATGACTAATATCTACGATGTTTCTTAAATGTTCATAAAGGGTAACAAAACACGTTTTTAATTAAAAAAGAAAAGAATGCAAAGATAGCGTTGATATCGAATTGGTTGACAACATGTTCTCTCCAAAAAATTCAAACATAATTTTCTGCACCTCAAATATATTTCAAATTATGAACATATTTTAAAATAAACACAAATGTTCTATTAATTTTTTTTTTTATTCAATCAATCAACAACTTTTCTTTGCGAATGAACCGTAACATTCTCGACGGTACATGGCAAACGTTTCAACGCAACAAGTCATTCGGAACGATAAAACATTGGACTCGCTACGAAACTAATAAATGATCATTGACGTGTTAAAGAACACAACTCATGGTATTCTTTGGTAACAATGACATCTTTAATAACCGGTTCAACAACATTACAATATCATAGGTTTCAAGTACATACGCAGTTCGACACTTGATTCTTTTAAATATACATACATACATACATGTGTGTTTCGCTGTGTACGTCATCAATCCAACTGTGTATCTTTGTTTTTCTTCTGTGTACGATGTTATTAGACTCATGTACCGTGTACCGCCAAATATATTCGTGTATATATACTCGTTAGTGTGTGCACGTGCGTTTAGCTTCGGTGTATGTATATACACACCAGAAGTGCTGGTATATCGGAACCCTGACACTATTTTTCTTTTCTTCCTTTGTGTTCGTTTAAACAGTCTCAAAGTGTATTACTCAAGAACAGATTAGAACAGATTGACGCAAGGATAATAGAAGTTTTCGCATGTACAAGATATTTTGAATAATATTGTACCTTCTATAATTACGTTAAGCTGCACCACGTGGTTGAGATTGAAATTTGAAAAAACTTCAACTTTGAGCAAATATACATCGATTTGATACTAATCAGCAGATTCGTTATACTGTTTGAAGGTATAGGCGTGCAAATGTATTCAAATTAAAAACAGAAATCCTCGCCAGCTCGATACACCAAATCTTTCCAAACTAATACAAAGTGTATTAAATCTCAGATATAGCAAAATCTTTTCAAAATTGAAGAACGATTACAAAACATTACCTTTTCTTTAAATTTCTCTAAAAACAAAAAAGAAAAAATGAAAGTATTAAAAAATAGGAACTCCCATTAATTTTGCATCAATCCAACGTTAGCAACGCGATGGCCTTCTTAATTTACGGTTAAGACGTGTACGTAGTTCTACTAGTGTTCGAGTTTTTTTTTTATCCGTTTTATGCGATACCGCGCGATAAAGGTAGGTAATGAACACGCGAAATTGAGAAAAATATCGCGAGCAACCTAAATGCTTGTCCGCACTGCTCTACGCAATGACCTTTGCCCGTTCACCTGACGGACACAGCCGCACCCAACATTTTCTTTTCATTTCTGTTTGATATTTCTTCCTTCGTGTTCTTCTCTGCATTTAGATCACTCGCCCTCGCGCCATCAACACACACAAACGATATAATACATATAGGCGAGATATACATATACGCAGTATATACTCCCTCGCATGGAAAAAGGGAGGGAGATTGCTATAATATCATCTTTTTTTCTTTTCTCTTTTTAATATATTCGCGCACGTGTAACGTATTTACAAGAAAGGAAAGAAGCTACGAGTACGTGTGTTACGCGCCTATACGTAAATATTATATTATTTACGTATACGTATATATAACTGTGATAGAATTTTGCGATGTAGGTACGCGCAACGCCATGCACGACAGTTATCGTTTGCTTTCGACAACGCGAATCCGTTTTACGAAAAAAAGGGATATCTCCGATCATCTTCTATGTATATAGGATTATATGTATAGAACATGTTTTACTTGTACAATATATTTTAGATATCTCCTATATAATATTATATGTTATATATATATACATAATACGTACACAATACGATATAATATTATATAACTTCGGTATAATAATTTAAATTATAATGCACGCAGAGAACGAGCGCTGCGAAGTAGCAGAATTTTGTCCCGTGAATTCTCAATAGACTACTGTACAAATTTAGCGAAAATAGGGGCAAAATTCGTTGTATAGCCGCAATACGCAACAGATTAAACACAGAATATGCTAATATCGAATATGAAATATACAAATGCAAAGTAATTTATATGTTGCAATATCAAAACTTAATAAAACAATGATAAAGAATTTAACTGTGTAATAAATTGTGAAACTTATCAAAACAATAACGAAGACAACCCTTGTCAAATTTTACCACCTTTTAGATACTAATCCATTCTAATAGTTAGAAGTTGAACTCACAACACGGTGGAATCGATATTATGAAATATGATACGATATATATTATGATCTATGTTTTGACTTATCGTCGAATGAAAAGTAACTGCTTTTTTAAAATCCTCTGTCACGACCTTTACGACCTCATGATTTAACTAGAAGTATTTCTTCTGCGATATAATTGCAGGTACACCTATAAGAACTATGTAATGCAACGAATATTTTGTTAAAGAGGATATTGAAATATATCGAACAGAAATTCTTGAGAAAGACAAACATGGACAACGATCCTCTCTGTTATAAGTCCTTGCGCAATATATCTGATAAAGGAGGAACAGATGCCGTCTTTATATTCCTAAACATTACCAAGTATAATAATGCACTACCATTATTCTTTATATCTAACTCAAGGGACAATATTCCGACACTTCACCACAACAAACTCTATTGTTGCGACCTTCAGAAAGTTGCAACAACTGCAACATATGTACACATCACCGTGGCAAAGTCTACAATAGTCAACCAATTCTAAAGGACCAAACAAAGAACTTTTCTCAAACGAGCTTAAGTGAGAATGCAATCCACGTAAATCACGGCACAACGATTTCTCTCGAGAATCGATCATTCATCACTCATCGATAACCATCGGCAAGCGACACGTTGTTATTTCATCGACCATTACGCTAAGATCGATAATAATAGAGGCCAGCTCATAGAAACGAAATTATCAATGCGAGTATAGGCATGTTCCTAACAAAGCTGCGTGTCACGAAATATGACAGGTTATATATCGGTCGATCCCTTTTAACGCGCAGATTATGAAAATATTACGTTATGAATACTAATATCAGTACTGAAATATTTCATCGTAGAAATATTCGTAGTGTAATCAATTATAATCGATCGTAATTGATTGTTATAAATCATGTTACAAATAAAATATTTATTACTCGAGGAAGTTATTAGTTCCTTAATCAATACACCTGAAAAACCAATATATCTTTGTATCGGTTTATTAGTATCATTTCACTCATCCGTATTTATAAATAACAATTTTTATACCTTCTTATTTTACTCGTGGAAATGCCTAGGTTGATGCATAACACGTTATATTTCGTAAAACGTAGATCTGCTAGGAATGTGTCTGAATATATGTATATATACTATGCATTTATATATGTATGTGTATATATGTATAATCATTTTATTATCACGAGATAGAACTTTCGTCTCAACTACGGAACAAAAAATACGAAAACTGCGACCGCCTATGGCGTAAATGTAAATATAATTACGTATCTAAAGTTTCTATGCTGCTTTGACTCGAGTATACGTAATCATCGAAGTCGGGAGATTTAGGTACGGTTCTGCGTTACGAATTTCACAACAACGGGAGAGAAGGTAAAAACTTGAAAGTTCAGGCACTGTAAACTCAAAGCACTCACGACGATTAATTGAAAGGACGCGACGAACGAGAAGCGGGTTGACGACTCGACCACGGTTCCTCGACAAAGTATCGCCACTGACATGCATACCATTGACACGAGATCCCGTGAAACCGCGTGAGAAGCTAGATCGCGGCCATATTGTGACTTCAGTACGTAGCGCCAATATCGTTCGATCGGTGTACTTCGTTCTTCTGTACTTCCCTTTGCCCTCGTAGTACGTCGTGTCTATTAGCGACGAAGTGTTAATGCTGCGAGGTTGAAGTGAAAGACAGAAAAAACGGAGTGCACCGGTTGAACGACATCGACGTTACATACTAAAGTCATAATGTGGTCACGATCAAATTGTTTCATGCAATTTTACGAAATCTCGTATCGACAGTATTACAGTATACAATGACAACCCGCTAAATATCGCGCGGTATTCTTGTCGTGAACGCGCTTCAAATCCTCGGGCTGTCGGTCGTCGTGACCTTGATTTCGACCGGAAATCGTCGAATCATTTTCGAATCGCGCGCACTGTCGTCGACGACACGTCGTTTCTATGTACGTTCGTTTTCTCGCGACGTCTCTGAGTATTGACGAGTAGGTACGAACATGCGATGGACACGAGCGTAAAATTTAACGAGCCTCTAAAACACGCGCCTCCTCGCCACTGCTTCCTAGAAACCGATCTAACTTAAGATAACAACCGCGATCGTTTGTTTCTTTTTCCTTTCTTTTTTGACAAATAAATGGGAAATGCGAGATTTTCTGTCTGAGATTGATCGACGTGTGAAAACGGAAGCAAATGGATTTTACCTATTAAAAGATAGATATCTGAAAACGTTGTTTGTTAGGTTGTTCGAAAGATTTGTAGCGAAGGTTAAGAAACATTTGAAGGATATGTATTTTTACACAACTGGTATTTTATCAGTATTAGTATTAGTATTAGTATTTAGAATAATATACGCACCGAATAATATATGTGCCTTTTAAGGAATACCGATAAAAACATTTTCGATAATGAATTCTCCCAAGTGACCTTTACAGACTTCTAGAATATTAAAAATCTTGCCTATATGTTTTGAATAAACTTTATAGCAAATTTTGTAAAAATGGAATCATACTATATTCGACGAACGAGAAAGATAGAAATGAACATTTTAACTAAGATCCAAAATTTCTCACTTGTTCTTCGTATATGAACCTGTCAGAAACCAAGTTGATCGACTCCATAATTCGAAATGTGGAAAAAGAACTATAATTTCAAATATTATCTTTTAACATTCTCTTTGTGTTAAATAAATTCATGAAAATAAGTCATTTGTTTCTTAAGATACTAATCTTAATTATGTATCTGGTTCATGAAATAGAAAACTTCGTAAAAAGTGAACTTTCATGTCCAACCAAGGACCAGTACTTCATCATCTGATATGTATTAGCTAATAAAAACACTACGAACTTTCCGAACAGCCCAATAACCTTCGTTTGGCCAATGGCGGATGAGAATAAAAAAGAACTTAATTGTCTCGATAAAAGAATTTCGAAGGACTCGTAAAGCTTTACGTGCGAGCCGCTGGCACACGATAATAGTTAAATACGTGTGTGTGTGTGTGTATGTGTGCGTGTATGTATACATATATATACACACACACACACGCACACATATAATATGCATGGAAATGTAGGACTACGTATTATCTAAATATTGCACGATTTTCCACGACGAATCAAACGAACGAGATTCGAACGGAAGTGTTTCTACATACAAAACTAAGCTCATGAAAATACAGATATGTAGCATCCAATATTACTTCACTCTTGAGATATAATTGCCCTATCAATACTGTTGACAAAGTACTAAAAAACTGCTAACTCAGCTAACTAATTAGAGTCTTTTTGATGTTCATTAAATCGTAAATTATAAATATCAAATTGTATAAAATTTCAGATCTTTACCATTAATGATTAATCAGCGAATTTAACATTCCGATGCTTCGACGCGATCCAACTAATATCGTCCAACTCAATGTTCCTTAGTATTCGTTTGTTCTGCGTTCGACGTTTTAATTCGTGAATTTTAATTAATGAAAATTAAAACAACACTAATGAAATACTTAATTCTTAATGATAATAAATAAAATCAAAGAAGAATGATATGTTATTACGCGTTGTAACAGTCGCAACGTACTTTGCCAATATCATTATACATCACGGCTAAAGAAAACTTACTTCTTCCTTACCGTACACATTATCTATACAATTACCTACATGAAAGCTTCGATAATTACTAATTTGACGCCTTAATTAGTGATATGATACTTCGGTTCAACAATGAAATGCAAACGAAACGAATAAAAACTGAGGATTTGCCGATGTTCGTGGCAATTCGCTAGCAAAGGTCCTTGTTGAGGGGAAGCCTCCGTTGCGATTATGTTCTTCTTTTCAACTCGGCCCACGAGATGTGGACGAATGTGATTCTCCATCTTCTTGGATCATGCCTCTCTTCTTTGTTCTCTCTTAATTTTTCGCTGACCACTTTCGGTAAGAATTTGTCATTCTAAACATTTCGACTTTTGCACGTTGCAATTGAAAGTGCCGACTTTGTTTCACTACATTCTAGCTGCTTTTACTTGTCATATAGAATTGGATATGTTTAGGAAACCTGATTTTATGGTATTCGATTTTTATTTTTCGCTGTCAACACGATGACTGTTGTTTACGATGTATTATTAACATAACTCATAATTTCAAAAATATCTATTAGATTATGTTTAAAATACGCGGCAAGTTTCAAATGTCTCGTGTTAATTATAAGTAAATTTAAAATTATTTAAATTTCATACTGATATTATTAATTACTACACGTGTAGAAAATTACACTACGTTAAGTTTCAAATTAATTCTTGTTACAAATGTTTTTATTAATATTCATTTAATAAGCAGCTAAATGAATTTGCTGAACTTAACTACTGAATTAACTGAACTACTGAAACTTTACATAGAATAAAGATTCAAAAAAAAAAAAGATATATAAATCAAAAGGCAGAGAAAAGATGGTAAAACGAATTGTAAAATAGTAAAACCTGGGACACAGTCATCGAGTTAATGGCAACTGATATGTCAAGTACCAATCACATCCCTTCATGATTTATAAACACTACTTTTTTCGTAATTTCATCATCGTTCCCTTCGCATCTAGTTCCGTCGAAGAAACGATCGCCTCTCGAATAAAAAATACTGATCCGTAAGACCGATTTAAATTTCCCGACACTACCACTGCGAATGATCCCAAGACCATCGTCGAATATTACGCGAGCATAGAACTCCGCGGTGTACTTTCTAGAGATATAGCTCCGAAACATCTCGAAGTAATCATCGTTCTGGAAGTCGACACGGCCCCCTTCGATAATTCGTAACCACAAGATGACGAGACGTCGATGCACTTGGTGAAATCACCGAAAGAGAACGAACGTTGCGATCGCTATAATTCGCAGAGGATCGTCAATACGCGTGCGACAGCTAACATTCTTGACAATTGGAAGCCTATCTCGAAGACTATTTCGCGATATTCGTGACGTGACGCGAAAGTAGCCTGTAGATTCGATGGTGAACGATCACGAATACCCGATAAACTACGCAGCCTCGTCGACCATATTAATACATTCCTTGTCTGAATGGATTGCTATCGCCGGAAGGCTTCTGATCAACGTTAGGAGGTCTCCTGAATGGATTCACATCTACTTGACCTGCTGCCTGCGGCTCTTGTCCGTAAGGTCTCTGTTGGGCGTAACCCATAGGCTGTTGGCCGTAATTAGCCGGTTGCTCATACATAGGTGGCTGTTCGTAACCTGTGGGAGCTTGAGTGTATCCGGAGGCATTAATATTCTGCCCGTATCCACTCTGATCGTAAGTCTGTCCAGCTTGGTAATTTTGATCGTAGCCTTGATCCACGTTCGTCTCCATACGCGTTTGATTCAGATGATTGCCTACTTCGCCGGAGAGCGGCCTCTGCTCTTGCAACACGTACGTCTGGTACTCTTTGTCGGGTGGATTTTGCATGAGAACGTCCGCCTCGTCCTGGAACGGTTTGAAGTCGTAGATGTGCCTCAGATACATGAGTACAGGTGCGTACATTAGATTGGAAAGGGCTATGCCGATATTTAAAGCTGTGAAACCGATCGCCTCTACGACACCACCGGCTATGATAGGTCCCACCGCATACGCCACGCTATACGAGATGTCAGCTATAGCGTAGATGCTACCATATACGGAGACGTATCTCACGTCCACCAAGTAACCCAGAGTTGGCAACAATGCAGTGTCGATGAGAGCTATACCGAAACAAATTCCGCAGAGTGGAATCATAAGAACCCAGTAAGATCTGCAGAATGGTATTATGAAGCAACATAGGCCTTCCAACGCGAGGCCAGAGGCAGCCATCAGCCATTGATGTTGAGGATACTGTTTGGCCATCTTGACCGTTATCACGACGCCGAACACGTGAGGGAAGAACGCGGGTAACCAAATCATCCCCATTTTCCAGTTGTCGCGAGTTATGTTATCCTCCATCCATAACGAAATAGTGGGTTCCAGAAAGGCCAACGCGACGTTGGACATCATCAGAGCGCCCGCGCATACTGCGATGTAAGGATCTATGAGCAGCCGCCAGATCGGTATCATTTGTTTATGTTCCTTTTGGCTGTCTTTCACTTGTTCTTTTAGCGGCTTCATTACCAATAAAAGCATTATTCCGTCTGCTAGACTGATGAAAGCGAGTATCAGAAAGGGCACCTCTTTGCCCGCGAACTGATAAAGAGCACCGCCAAAGGGTGGAGCTACCAGACACCCGAAACTAATGAAGGCTAACGCGATACCAAGGGCTTTCGAGCGTTCTGACTCTTCCGTGTAACGATCTGCTATCATAGCCAAGCCACTGGTATCCGCAAACGCCGAACCCACTCCCTGCAGACTTCTGGCGAAGAACAGGACACCGTAGCTTCGGCCGCAAGCGAAAACAGCCGTCGACAGGAACATTATACAAAGTCCTATCATCATGGGTATATCGTAACCGATTCTGTCTATGAGAGCGCCAGAAAACGGATTCACCATTAGTTGAACGATAGCTTTCGATGCAAACAACACTCCTGTGGCTGAATCTTGACCGTGATGCGAAGGCGGCCCCGTTGCGTTCACCTCTTCCTCCACGTCCCCAAACGCACCGATGTACTTGAGATAATCAGGTATGATCGGCACTATCACCATATACAGCATGTTATCGAGTAACAGAGCTATCGACACGATAATCAGAACTAGCTTCCGTTGAGCTTTCGGTTCCTGCAACTTGGTCCACACGATCTCCTTGAGCTCGCTGAACTCAATGTTGAGTATCGGTATCGTCGTCATGGTGGTTGCTTTAGATATCCGCCTTTAATAGATCAGCAACGGCTTCCAGGGTCTAGCGAGAGCAACTAATCGCGATCACTTGATGCGACCTTGGGAGTGATCGTGACGAAGAAATCGTCGCGATTTGGGCGGCGCGCATCAGGCCGGGCCGGGGGTAACCTACAACAGATCACCGAGTTGGCACGGTTAGCTCCCGAAATCTTCCTACGATCAATGTGTTTTTATTTTCTCTTCCCGTTCTTTTTATCTTTCGTTTGATATTTTAATAGCAATCTCCCATTTTCCCTGGGTTATATAATTCACCAGGCGGAACATTTGTTACGGGATTTTCTTTGCACCGTGGGCCAATGGATAATTTCTTTTTGATAAATTCGAAAGAAAGGGGAGCCCTGACCCGGCCTGATCGCCGCTTACCGATTCATCCCACCCCAACCCGACCTTTTACGATCGTCGACAGCATGGACGAGCTTGTCTTCGTTTGATGAAGGTTTTCACTCCGTTTACCAACCACGCGTCGTCTAGTTGATTCCTCGGTTGCTTCTGGTGGGTATAGAAGTGAACATGACACCGGGTGGAGGCTCCCCCTCGATAAGGCAGCACGATCTGAACCTAGCTACCTATGTCTGGTATTGCGTATCGTGTTACGAGAGATAAAAACACGGGGTCTCGCCAGCGAAACGAGGGTGAAGGTCGAGTTGTGGATGGTATGGCTTTACTCTATAAATGGGCTGCGTGGTAATTATTTAATGAACCTTGCTAGGCAAGGAAAGACAGCAGCTGAACGCGTGTTGTGTACGTTCTGATGCGAAAGCAAAGCTCGATTTAATACCCCTTCGATATCTGCCTCTTCTGCGTATCGATAAAACATTCAGTGCCAAGAACAGAAGGTTCCGTTTCGTTGGAATAGCTTGAATTAAAGATAGGATTCTTATGGAAATACCGAGAAAGAATAAATTATTACAATGCACACGTCAGAGCTTTCCGATTATTTCACAGTTATCCAAAGACAAACGTAATCTCGTTACAGATATTAAACGCGTGTTTAATCCGAATTATCGTCAAGCGTCATCGTGTCTCGTTTGAGACGCTAAACACCGCGTCTCTGCCAGACCAGAACGGATTAATTATTTCCGTCAAACGATCATTCGTAAACCGACGTCCCTCTCAACGTCGTTCGATGCGTGTCCGCACCCTCGTTTATTAATTACGATGACTGGTTGGCGAGCAGGGAACCGTAACTTCGTCAACGATCGTAACGAGCCTCCATAGTCGCGTACAGCTTGACGGCGAAGGGAACGCCGTGCACTGAGAAAATTTGTAAACTTACCAGAGTTATTGGCGAATTTCTGCCTGAGGGAACTGGCGAGGCGTTGAGGACTCGCCAGACTAGGAAGTCCGGCGAACAAACTGCTCAATTTTGAGGCGACGTCCGGTCCGGTCTCGGCCCTCGAGCCGTTCACCGACTCCTTAGCTTCTTGCGTCCCCGGGCCCTCCACCTTTTCAGCCGAATTTGCAACCGAGCCTGAAACAGCAGACGTAATATTCCATCTTCAAAAATATTAATTTAAAATTTTTAATGTTTCATACTATCAAATACTTTAACATCTTGTTTAATAAAAAGTATTTATACATTTTAAAAAATAATTTTCTATGTATCGAAGTAAGTTAGTACGCTACTAATATTCTGTTATGATAGTGATAGACAAGAAACAGCGGATTCACTAGTTTATATCCTATAGTCCTCGAGTTCTTTGCTTAAGATTTCTCAAAAGTAAAAGTATTTAATATTTCCAAATTCTTTCCATGATTCCTTAATAAGAAGTTAAGTTTTATTAATTGTCTTTTAATAATATGTGAATATTGAAGTAATTTGACAAGAAACAGTTAGCCTAGTAATGCATATTCCATGGCCTTCAAGTTGTTTGCTTAAGATTTCTTAAAAGTGAAAGTATTTAATATTTTCATATTTTCAAATATCTTTTCATAATTCCTTAATAAAAAGTTAAGTTTTATTAGTTGTCTTTTAGTAGCATGTAAATATTGAAGTAATTTAACAAAAAATCTGTTGATAAGAAACAACAAGCGTAGTATTTCGTAATGGTATGTTCTTTAAAAATATTCCTTAACATTTTAAGTATTTAACATTTTCCAATTTCTAAATCTTTGAACGATCTTTTAACAAAAAATATTGTAGTAGAATAATAATTACGAACAAATTACAATTTATATAAGCTCTATTTATTTCAACCGAATTTTGGTTACCACCCGATTAAATGAACCCTTTCCAGTTAAATTCGCTTACCCAAATGTAAATTCCTATTATATGAACTTAAATACATATGAACTATCCCCTCCCCTTCACGAAAAGTCTATATAAAATTCTACTGTAATGTCCTTTTTAATAATAATAATCCATATATATAATTCATAATCTTTGAATAATTTCCTCAAATTGGAAGTATTTATCCAATGTATCTAAATTCTCAAATATTTTATAACGAATTTTGGTAAAAAGTTACTATCCTTTAAGTGTCTTTCAATACCTAAACGTTAGTGTATAATAACTTAACACAGGGTTGATATTTTATTATGCTAGTGGTTTCATAGACAAGAAAGAGCTAGCGTAACAATCCATAATCCATAATCTTCAAAGTATTTCCTAAAATCTAAAGTATTTATTTAATGTTTCTAAGTTCTCAAGTATCCCATAATAAATTTTTAATACGAAGTTGTAATATTCTTTTCAAGTGTCTTTCAATATCTAAATATTAGTGTAGCATAACTTTGTTTAATAATAACTTAATTTCCACAGAAGTAATCAAAAAGTTGTCGGTCTTTAGCACGTTCCCTTCTGCCTATAGCGTGCTGACAATAAGCTCTTTTTGTCCATTCGTTCTTCGAAACCGACACAATTTTTCCTAACCTGTCTATTATCTTATACACGCGTTAAACCCTGACCGATCTAAATTTGGAATTGAAACATCTATCTATAACAGTCTCCTATGCCTCACATCGGAGAAAGACAGAATATTACATTTACCACGTTGTAGTATCGTTATTTTCACGTATTCTATTTACACTGACGCCTTTTAAGCAAAACAATTTCCCATTTTTGGGACAATTTTCAAATAATTCCTAATCATTTCTGTTTAGTCGCCAGAATTTTATTTAACGAATGTCATCATTAGGACGTCTTCTTTTCAAAATAGAAGAAATAAGTATCGTAATAAAAAAAGGTCGTTCCCTGCAGTGATGTATTGTCATATTCATGATCGATATACATCATGACACGTTATATAACTCTCGATTCCTTCGTATTCAATCGATGCGGCGGTATCTCGGCCTGCGAAAATCTATCGTCCTAGCAATTCATTTCATATTCACCACGTCTTGACAGACGAACCAAGCACCGTTTATCTCTTCACGAATATTTCCAAGGTAATCGGCGTCGTCACTTGCTGAAGTAGGAAAACAACACCGAAAGAATAGAAAAGTTACTGATCTCCCTAGAACCCTAGCTGTCTAGAACTGACCGGTATAGAATGGAAGCCAGGTACGAGCGTTTGATGAAGGTTCACCGATTGATACCCGAGTTTCGCACCTCTACGGAGAGTAAGCCCTCGCCCGGTGATGTCAACACGAGCCACCGAAAATGACAGGACCACTCGAGGAGATTCGGAAAGCGGAAACGGGGAAAAACAAACGCGAGCGGCACGGTTACATGCAGAATAAAGGGAAAGTCATTGAGAATACTTACTGAGACCGAAGGGCTCCCGATGGCAGGGGCGTCTCGGCGTGTCTCTCCGTTGGGGTAGCTTTGAAACGTCTGCCCTCGAAGTTCTCCCCGCCACCGTGTTGTACGTTACCCTCTTCCCGTCCCTGTCATCCCCACAGCCGGGGAGGAAACTGTGACAGGGCGCAGCCGCGGTTTCCAGGATCCAGGGATTGGCCGCGGCTTTGATACCGTACGTCAGCCCCCAACCACCATCGTGCCAACTATCCGCATCCCCCGCTGACCTCTTCTCGCCCCCCAAGCCGCTTCATGCTTCGGGGGTGGCACGGCCCCGGGGGAAGAGGAAGCACACCAGGTATAACGACGACGGTCGATGCTGCGCGGTATTTCTGGCGGCAGGTCGATATGAGCTTCACCTGTGCGACTGTGGGCTGCTGGCTGCTTCGAGAAAAAGGGGTTCGAGAACGCGGTGAACACGACACAGCACAGTGTTCTTCGACTAGCAACCATTCCAAATTATCTACCTTCATCTCCACTCTTTCTTTCTTTCTCTTTCTGTCTTTCTCGCGCGTTCCTTGTAGGTATAGAATTTAAGTATACCACTACACGCTATAAAGTAGCTTGTAAATGTACTATCTGCTTGCGCGGATATGAACGTTATTTTTCATTTCATCAGATCCGATTTCAGCAGATTGCTGATTCTGTCTTTGGTTGATTTAATCGTGCTTGTGAACTCTCTTTAGCATTCTCCGACGATACGCCGCTGTTGGATACGAACCTGACGTGAATTTCTCCATTGCGTGGAGAAATTAGTGTATTGTAACTTGCAAATGAATAGCAGCAGCATTGTGATGTAGAGTATGCGGTTATTGAGAAGAGGCGGTGGATTTGTAAGAAAAGTCTATTCACATCCCTCATTCTTTACTATTATTGGATGTAAGTAGAATTTATTAGCGAATGTCTATAAAGGGAGCATATAAAGAATATACATACCTTTGTAAAAAGTACGAGGAGTATTAATAAAAAAATACATTTAATCATAAAAAGATAGAATTTGGTTTTATAAATAGTTGTAGAAATGTCTCGACGTAATAGACTCGACGTAAGTTTTCATCAAATTGCAAATTACAGTTTTATTCTTCACTTTTGTGCTTTTATAAAAGTACGTTTAAGTTTATTGTACACTGCTGGCAGGTTTTCTAAATCGATTTTAAATTATATAGCGCGATGAAATATAACGTATACAAGTAGTCTAACATTCACTTGAACTATTAATTTGTGTTATTGTATATTTATGTAATTTATCTGCATTTAAGTAAATTAATTGTAAACTGTCGTAGATTAGTTCGTACAAATTTTGAAGAGAACTTTAGAAAGAGGAAATGTCCAACAAAATATTGATTGAGAATTTAATTTAGAGAAAGGTTGAAAAAAGATGCAGCTTTTATCAGCGATGTATTCACTGTAATTTACTTCACAATTAAATACCTACGTTTAAAATAGATCTATCTTTAATGGCCACACAATAGTAGGTCAAGTTTGGATATTTCTTAATTAGGAAGGACCGATACGTTCGCTATGGATTCGCTAAATATAGATACGAATAAATTTATACTTGGATTAGTTCGAAAGTTGGTAACGCGCAGAATTACTTAAGCTACATTTGCAATGTAAAGTCGAAGCAGACTGTGTGAAGAATAAAACAGCTATGGATATTTTCGTGTATCGAGCTAGGTACTCGTATTTGTGCGCGATCGTTAATAGACAGGATAATCAAAGTTATAACTGCAACCAACTTATTCTAAAACATTCAGTCAATTAAATCATTAAGATTATCTCTTGAAATGTGTATAGAAATAGAATATAATTTTACGTACAGTGACTCACGAAAATATTTGTGCACTTATAGAAACTTGTTCTGAATATTGGAAGCATATTCTACTTTTCGCAATATCACCAAAGCATTAAAAAATTCAAACAGCCAATTATCATATCAGTAAGTGACACATTTAATAAAATTTAGCATTGGTTGTGTATGTACATTTTTAAAAACACTGTTCACAATATATACTCATTTTTTATTAACTATATTTGCAATAAATGTCTCTTAACTTCTATATACATGTTTGCTTTGATTTGGCATATACATCTCGCACGATTGCTTTTATAATAATTAAGCATTTATCAACTAACATTTACCAACATAAGTACGACGATCCTGTCTCGTTGCAGTATTAACGAAACTTTAACAAATTTCCCATAACGCAATATAACAATATATTCATCAAAATTTCGTGTCCCATTGTATACTATATACGTAGTATATTAGCAACAAAATAGAAAATCTAATTCACACTACATTTTCTCATCTGTCATTTCACATCACACTACATTTTCTCTCGTAATCTTATCGCTGCTTGAACCAATCTTCTGGCACGATGCTTCGTTGAATCATTCATTCGATGAATTCATTCAAGCGTTTTTACATCTCGATGCAGAAATATGCACAGATACTTCAATACCACAGATCTTCCTCTGTATTCTCACCAGCCGGTCGCGCTCTCACGCTCCCGGCGATCTATTTAACAGAACGTAAGGTTGCCCCTCAGAATATTTAATCGAGCCAAGAAACTACACTGTAAGTAAGCTCCCTGCGAGAGTTGAACGCTTGGTGTTACAAATCCTCTTGGTCCTATCGCTGTGGACGCGACGCGCCGCGCAGTATCTTACTATCTACTTATGTATCTACTTGGAAATTAGGACACGAGCATCGATAAACAGTACCTGTAACTTGATCTGTGATTTTTTTATGCAACGAAAATTTGAAATTTTTATATTTACAATCTTTTCTTCGTTGAATAAAAATTTCAGGTTTTCTCCGTGATTTTTTTATTGCACGAAAATTCGTAATCTTTGTATCTATGATTTTTTCATCGTTAAACGAAAATTTTACATTTTTTCTGTAACTCTTTTACCGAACGAATATTCGTAATTTTTGTATTTATAGTTCTTTCCTCGTCGGATGAAAATTTGAAATTTTTCTGTCATTCTTTTATTAAACGAAAATTCAAAAATTTGTTCCGTAGCTTTTTCATCGAAAACTGAAATTTAATTTAGGATTTTTATAGAATGGAAATCTGAAATTTTTGTTCTTGTGATTTTTTCTGTTAAATAGGAATTTAAAACTTTTTATTTTATTAAAGCGAGAATGACTTTATTTTTATTGATAAACTTATTATTATTTTTAAAATTATTATTGATAAACTTCGAATATTACAATTATTAAAATTAAAAACTTTTAATATTACAAATTACCAAAAATCTAAAGGAAAGAAATTAAAGTGTTATACTTGTCTATATAGTTCTCTAATTTTAAACTAATTAAAGCGTAGCGCTAAATTAACACTAGTATTAGCGCTAAAGATATAGAAATTTTCTCTTTAAATATTTTAATGTAAGAATAGAGCCTTTCCATATATGTAAAATATATACAGGAATATTTTTACAGCTGAAAATCATTGTCTATATAATTGTCCAAAGGGGAAAGCTTTTTTTTAAGAAATAATTAAATACAATCCACATGACCACGTTTTATATCTACACCGAGGCAAAATCATCGTGTGAAATTTAGTTCACTTAAATAAGAAACAATTCAAATAACGAAGGAGATCATTTTAATTCGGTTCAGATCTATAATGACCGCGCAAAATAAGCAACAAATTTAGATATACATATTAGAAGCAAGTGTTCCAGCTTCAAGTTTGAAATGGTCAACACATTCATTGATCCGTATTATTATTTGATTCGATATACTCCAATTATAGAATCTACTAACTGCGCTCTTTACATGCAACGCAATTTTGTTGCAGGATTTTAATTAAATTTTAACTAAAAATAAAAAAGGACGCGAAACATGAAGAAATACAAATATCCAGCAAACAGAAGTATCGTATTTTCGTTTGTAAAATTTATTTATTTTCCGAAGAAATATTTAAAAAAATAATATTTATATTGATTCACGCACATCATAAGCATCGCATATTAATTAAATTTACTGAAAAGCTATAATTATACAACTGCTACAATATGTCGCATCTTATACACCACAAAATGCCTGAATGCATTAATTTGATATTGGCTTTTCAGGATAAATAATCGCGTTTCGATTTTGCATTTGCATTTGACAATATCAAAACATCTCATCATCATGAGAGCTTGAAGTCCAAAATCTGAATGAATTTTTATACTTTTTAATACTTTACACTGTTCTCTCATTCCGCAGTCCCAATTTCCCAAGACGTTTCATTTCTAAAAATTCCCAATTTATAAAATTCTAATCGCTCGCATTGTTCACACAGTTCGCAGACAACGATTCAACCATCGTGATTTACAGGAGCGTGAACAACGGTGCCTTCTTTGCATCAACCTGGTTGCGCCACGTGGAAATTGTAGACTCAAAAGATTGAAACGCCTCCGTCTACTGAGGAATTTCTCACATTAGTTGATCTACGTGCAGTCACAGACCTCAAGATGCATAGCGAGAGATACTCAGAACCTGCGACCAATCTTCCTATCACCTTACTGACCGACTATTTTATAGAAAAATTAACGAGTAATTAGCTATTATTTTCATAATCGAAATAAACTTTCATAATTGAAATTCGAACATAGATACAGTACCGTGAATAATTATAGACTCAAAACCATCTTTAGATTTTTCATAATATCAAAATAAGATGCAACAAACTTTTCTTCTTTGGAAATTTTCTACAGGAAATTTCTTCTTTAGAAGTTTAGAAGAAAAGATTACATTTTCTCTTATCTATCCTTTTGAATATCCGCCAACGTGGATTTTATTTTGTTTTTAGATTCAGCGATATTTTTTATACGTGGCTTCTGATTCTAAACTTCCCTCGTTAGAATTCCTCGCAAGTTCTCGATCGAGTTCACATCAGCACTCAGTGCTGACCGTGGTAATAATTGTATTCAAAAATCTTGAAGCCACCTTTTTGGTCTTTATTTCAGTTTGCAAAGAATTACTAAAAGTTCAGTATCGTCTATCTTTAAAATAATGTAAATGCCATTAAGCGATAAACACGTTCGACGTTAAATATTACCAATTTTATAACAATTCTTACTTAGAACGTTATAAAATATACTTTTGTAATAATGATAAAAGGAACATCTTAGAAAAATATATTTTTTCCTTTTATACGAGTTATCTTGGTACAGTGCTTGCAAATTTAGATGAATGGAATATTCAGTTTTCTCTACAATTAAGAGGCAAATACAGAATTTTCTATAAATACGATTCTTCTTCTGAAGAATTTTGACTATATTAATGCAAAAAATAGAAAATTTTGTGACGTATTTGGATTACTGTACGCTTAGGCTCTCATAACGTTCGAAATAAAGCAAACTTGGAAAATAATTTTAAGTCAGAGAAGCTTCTTCTCGCTCCGCCAAAATTTGATATTAGGCACATGCAGTGTTTTCTTTGGCACTTTCTTAATTATGTTGATAAAGATACAAATTTGCATAAAACTCCACAGTCTATTTGTAATGAAAAACTCGTTGCTTTACATTTTTATTCAAATCATCAAAGTGACTTGTTATTTTACTAGAAATTAAAAATCATGCCAAAAATCGTTCTATTTAAAAAATTGGAGATAATCAGGATATTTTTGAAGAGTCTCCAACGCAATATACGATAGTCCTACTTTAAAAGCACGGTTAAATTACTGCATGTACAAATACTCGAAATAAACTCGTAATGATCAGCAAAGTGCTAATCTTTCGTGGTATCGCGAATGGCATGTGCAGTCTGTCTGACAGCTTTACTTTTCCTGGATTAAAACAAGCTAGGATAGACAGTCACGATTCACAGGCCAAGATTCACAACGTGAGAGCGATGGAAGAATATATACGCGTAAATCAGGATTAGGAAACGCTAACCGAAAAGACAACAAAATGCAGGAAAATATTTCGAATGTTTCGATTTGTTCAAAATCATTCACGAATTATCTGCTCAATTTGTAAATTATAAAAGATAATGAGATAAACAAAATATTCATTTAGTTGTTGGATTTTAAGTGAGACAATTTCAATCTCCTATTATTCTTTGTCCTAACTGAAATTTATTAATTTTATTGTTACTTGTTGTAGCGTTTATTTATGATATCATGTTCAAAATTTTCTGTTGTTTATACATTACCAATCTATGACGTTTCACAATTTTCCATCATTTTTTAATTTCGATGATAAACAAATTTCCTCAACGTGATCGGTCTTATTCGATCCCAATTGCGACGAAATTGACGTAATTCTTAGAATGCAAGAAATATTCTAGAATTTTTATTCGTTTCTTTTAATAGTTAGAATGATTTCACATCGATGATAAAAGTAGAAACAGTACAGAATGAAATGTTACGGCGCAGAGCTCAAGTAACGAATTTACTACTTTTATCATATATAGATATATATATATATATATATATCATGGCTATCGTTATACGTATATATATAATGATTATCATAACTTGTTTATGTCCGATAAATTTTTACCGAATTAATCAATTAGGGTTCTATTGACTTCTCGATTATCAGCTATGTGTAACATAACGAGCAAATATTTTTCAAAGCGATCGATAAGCTCTCGTACCGTCGTTTCACTCGATTCGTCGGGCTTATTCCACATATTAAAAAACATATTAAAATATGCAAAGCTTTGCACGTACAGCCGTCTACGAAAGCAATTTATCCAAAAGAAATATCTCAGAAAGGATTGTTCCAGCATTTGCAGAAACCTTTTACGAACATATGAAATATTTCATTGTTATATGAAATATTTTGAAATCGCAACAAGACTACAGCCGTCGAATGTGTTTCGACTAAAAAGCTACATATACGGATGCTAATCGATGAGGAAAAATATCAACCAATTTCGAAACCTTTCTGTATAATGTAGCTTTGAAATTCACGTGTGAATTTACGTGTATTTTTTACTCTCCAATTCTACAACCATTCGCGAAAATGTTAAATACCATCGTACATAAAACTTCATATGCAGGGTGGTTGGTAACTGGTGGTACAAGCGGAAAAGGGGTGATTCTACGCGAAAAAACAAGTCGAAAATATAGAATAAAATTTTTTTTATTTTTTTTTTAATTTTTTCATCGAGACAACGATCTACAGTGAGATTCGTTATAACGTACTGCACGCGTACCGAACGAAAATTCAAAGACGACTTTCTCGAAAACAAAGCCTCAAACGATAAATTTTTATTCTATATTTTCGACTTCTTTTTTCGCGTAGAATCACCCCCTTCCGCTCGTACCAACCACCCTGTATAATATACTGAAACCTATATATTCATTAAACAAATATATATATACATACATATGATACAATTAAATATACTACAACAAAATCGATAAATATTCATACACGTTCGAAATCTTCCTATATAATGTAGCTTTGAAATTCACGTGTGATTCCACGTACCGCTCCAATTCTACAACTATTCACAAAAGTGCTAAATACCATTGTGCGAAAATTTTATATATAATATATAGTAAAATGTATACGTTCATTAAACAAATATATATATCTATACACATATATGATACAATTAAATATACTACAACAAAATCAATAAATATTCATACACACTCGCAATCTTCCTATATAATGTAGCTTTGAAATTCACGTGTAATTCTACGTACTTCTCCAATTCTACAACTATTCGCGAAAATGTTAAATACCATCGTACGTAAAACTTTATATATAATATACTGAAATCTATATATTCATTAAACAAATATATATATATATACATACATATGATACAATTAAATATACTACAACAAAATCAATAAATATTCATACACACTCGTGAAAATAAAACTGTACATTGTATGTATAAAACCTTATCGATCTGTGACTTCGTAACGAGCTAGTCGAGATCGTTACCTGGAGATCTGAGAACACGGTAAATACGGAATATTCATTGAGAGAATACAATTTAGTACCTAATTCTCTGGCCGTATAACCGACCGTATTATTCAAACACCGTTGCCGAAGGATACGAGATGCTGCTTAGCCGCAGAGCAAATTAATGGAAATCTTCTATCGACAACCAGATAACGCCAATAGCCTCTTAACCAGTGCGATTGTATTCGTCCAACCGAACCGGTAGTTTTGCTTCGCTTCGAACATGAACGCAGCTAACCCTTGCGTTATCGAGCCACTCGTAATCGCGAGGTTGGCGCGCACGTTTTATAGACGAAATCTTGGGCGAAATCTCTGCGGCGCGAGATGAGAAAGCGATGTTAAGCGATTTTAATCGTACAATGCGTAATTACGATGAAATTTATGTCCACACGGTGGAAGCCGCGTCTCACGTCGTGCACGTTTATCGCGTTAATGAATCGACGCAGCGGGAAAGAATGAAAACGTTACGTGACAGTGTCGGGGGAGATTCAATGCATCGGATACGTCACGTGCATTGTCCGCAAGCGCAAAATTTGATCGACGTTGCGTCGGAAAATGACGGTGGTCGTAACAATACGCAGAGTAATTCGAATTTGAATTTGAATTTTCAATGCGACAGAAGAGCAGCTCATCGATGGGAACGCCAGCAACAGATTTTGAGTAAAGCACGCTGATTTGTATAAGCATTATACATTATACATGTAATATATGTTATATTGTTACGTGTATAAGGCTTTGTAATATAAATTTGTCTAGGTGTAATGATAGCATAGTAAAAGTAATTAATATATTTTACGTCTCAACATGATGTACGCATGTAATAAATATAACATACTATGTATACGTATGGTAATTGTGAGTATAAGATGATCCATGTTGCTTATTAAGTATATCTTATAACAAATTTAGGCGTTAATTAATTTCGAATCATTATTCCACGCACCTATTGAATATTATGCTTAATTGCTTGGATACAATATTGTGATTCTATAATGAAACCACGTTAATTAATAAGTTTCTTAAAATCCCCGACTATCGCTTATTATAAATTTTAAATAGCACTTTCTTTTTACTCACAGACTTCACAGCTAATTGTCGCTTTTACTTTGCCATAAACACAATTCTCTAGTTTCTATTATTATTTCATATGGGTATTTTTTCTCTACATATGTTCTACCCAAGCTTTCCATAATCGTTGATGAAATCTTCAAGTTTGGAAATAACGAAACATATATATGTAACACTGATTATCGACTAACATAACGCATCCAGTCGAACGTGTTTTTCATTCTTTTCTTGTAAAGCAAAATTTCTTCTACGCATCAGTCAAGAATTTTCATTTTATAGCAATACAGTAAAAACAAAAATTGGATTTCGTAAATTGGCGGAGGATAGAATTAGTTTTTATCTTTGAATAGTTAAATTGTTGATCAATATAGAAAAAAAACATATGAGGAAATGATTTCTAATAAAAATTGTAACAATTATACGTATTTCGGAATGTAGAGATCTTCCACATTTCATTAACAAGCACTTAATTTTCTATACGCCTTTGTACATATTTTTTGTATATTTACGATCGTTTGATCGTTTTTATTGAGAAATCATGTGTGTTGAGGTGATTGTTAATTGGTTGGAAGAATGTCAAAGTTTAACCAGAAAGATCCGCTTAATATAGAAACAGAAGCTTAATAAAGATACGTGAAAAATGATTTCTAATAAAAATTCTAACAACCGCATATTTTGTAACGTACAGAACCTATGCATTGTATTAAAATGCATCTATTCTTCCATATGTTCTTGAACATATCTTTTGTATATTTATGATCACTATTATCGATAAATCATGAGCCAATGATAAGACGATCGTTAATGGTTTAGAAGAAGTCAAAGTTTAATCAGACAAATGCACGAAATAAGTTTGCCACTTTGAAGGGCAGAGCTTGCGGTCTCCCTTTCCCCTCGATGGACGCCGAGTCACGTTCTACCTTGCGAAATTTCGCGAGAAGGCGCAAGGAGAGGAAGCGAAAGGAGAAAAGGAAAGCAGTCGATTCAGAACGAAGCATTTCAGGTCGGAACGTGGAGCGAGCGACCCGTATAATTCGGTTCCGTACGATCGAATTCACTTCGGTTCTGAATGGGACGACACAGCGCCAAATCTCTCGCAAAATCTCGTTAGAACGGAAAGAATCGAGGGAACGTAATCCTGCAGGATTTTGCCGGCAGCCGCATTTTTCTCAATGGACGAGGTTTCCTTGCGATCATTTGCGCAACACTTTGCAATCTTCGATTTTGATGAATCGGTCTTACGACTGGCGAATTATCAACATTAGATCGAAACAATTAATTACGAACATGATTCAAAGAAGTTTATTTATTTAGTAACTTATTATTTAGATTACTTTATTTTCTATTTTAGCTTGTTCGTTAACCTTTAAATATTCGATCGGAAGACATTACGTTAATGTGTCTTGCATTGGGTGAAATAATAACCGAGTATGTATTTTTTCATTTATTCTACGTATTATTTTATTTATTTTTTTGTTAATTTAATTTATTGTATTCAATAATTATACGTGTCGTTGTTATTCAATGTTAGTTAAACGGCAGAACAGTTATTACTTGGACTGATTGTAAACAGCATTGCAATAATATTACTATGAAATATTCAACAATTAATTACGAACATGATTCAAAGAAGTTTATTTATTTAGTAACTTATTATTTAGATTATTTTATTTTCTATTTTAGCTTGTTCGTTAACCTTTAAATATTCGATCGGAAGACATTACGTTAATGTGTCTTGCATTAGGTGAAATAATAACCGAGTATGTATTTTTTCATTTATTCTACGTATTATTTTATTTATTTTTTTGTTAATTTAATTTATTGTATTCAATTATACGTGTCGTTGTTATTCAATGTTAGTTAAACGGCAGAACAGTTATTACTTGGGCTGATTGTAAACAGCATTGCAATAATATTACTATGAAATATTCAACAATTAATTACGAACATGATTCAAAGAAGTTTATTTATTTAGTAACTTATTATTTAGATTATTTTATTTTCTATTTTAGCTTGTTCGTTAACCTTTAAATATTCGATCGGAAGACATTACGTTAACGTGTCTTGCATTGGGTGAAATAATAACCGAGTATGTATTTTTTCATTTATTCTATGTATTATTTTATTTATTTTTTTGTTAATTTAATTTATTATATTCAATTATACGTGTCGTTGTTATTTAATGTTAGTTAAACGGCAGAACAGTTATTACTTGGGCTGATTTTAAATAGCATTGCAATAATATTACTATGAAATAATAATATCGAAACAAAATTCGCAAAAGGCAAAATTTTATCTTTAAGTCACGTTTGAATACGAGTATCCTAGTACTTTTGTATACGAAATCAAGACACGTACGTGAAAATTCACTGAGAATTTCATGCTTACAATCCTGATGCCGATATCATAAGCGTTGCCGCGCACGAGTTTACGAATTTTAAATTGCTAAAAACAAGAAAATACGTTTCAGCAAAAAAAGGAGATATCTTACTTATTTCATGATTTGTACTTTTTATACACATTTGTTTAACTTAAAAGAAACTTGGTGTCCGGACACGAAGTTTAATCAAAATTTCAATCATTGGTAATGGTCATTTAATATTTTTTAATTATAGTCATTTCTCTTTCCTAGAAATTTCTTTGAAGCTTATCGACGACTGGCTCCCAGTTAAATAAAAATTATTAATTAAACGAAATATTAATTAAATTATTATTCATAGAAATCTGGCCATATTTAACTCTAACTCAGTTCCTAAGTTCTGTTGTCCAATTAGAAGTATCAAGCTATAGTCGGAGACACTTACGCGCGGATACTTCTTTCGAAACCGTATAATTTCAAATTGTACGTCGCTAAAAACGATTCGCAACAGTCTGTGTAGCACAGAGTCTCTGTGTCGTAGCACAGAGCAGATCAAAGCCAGTTGTGGTTTTATGCAGAGTTGAGAATGTTTGTAGTAAAGTGATTTTTAATTAGCATTTGTTACTGTTATCGTCGTGTAATAAAGATGTGTGTGTAAGTTGATCATTGTTTCATGGCGAACGAAAGGTAATTAATTATTAGTATCTCTAACAAATTCTTGTTTAAAATTTACGTATAAAGTGGATCTGTTCCAAAGATTCAAAATAATTATTATTTTAAACATTTTTTGAGAAAAAAACTCATCGGGTAGAAATTAATTTTTAATTAAATACAAGTTAATGATCAATAAATCTCAAAGATATTTCTCAAAAAATTATTTGGTAAGAAATATTAATTTATAATTGTTTCGCTCGCGAATAATCATTATTTAATTAACCATTCAAATTTTGATGATTAAAATCACCTTCGTTTAAACTGCTTTTACATCTTCCGTTAATATTCGGCGGATAGGAACAAAATGCGACGGTTTTGAGCGTCGGAATTCATTGATTCGAAAGTTATACGTTTACACTTTTAGCCTACTGTGTATTAGTATAGTGCATTAGTGTTTGTTGACAATATTGACGCACTAGCACTATGACCCTTTTCGCTGTATTGTATCGTAGTAGTATGCTGTATGTTTTTAATATAATTGTATATTTTTCCGTATTTGTATCGCATTTATTACTTTGTATTGTATTGTACTATATTATTATATATACAGTGGCTCACGAAAGTATTCGAAAGTTCACACTTACAAATTTCAATTAATAAAATGAGGTGTACTAAACTAATTTGTTAAAACAATTTGATATCAGTAGTAACGTGAAAGTCTCAAGATTGCATCAGTAAAATTTGAAAACGATTCAATAACATAGACAGGAGTTGTGATACATTGATTACAAACATTCATGATAAGTGTCTCACAAAAGTATTCAAACACTGTAACACCGTTGATAGTTTTTCATCTTCCTTTGCACCGAATGTAAACATAATTGCTAAATGAAAATATTGGTGCGTTCACTTGATGTTAGGATATCGTTTCAGTTACAGTAACGTAAAAGTGTGCACAATAGTATTTAAAATGAACACCAAACAGTGTGAAACAAAAATGTGTGAAAGAGAAATAATATTCCGATTACATGAGGACGGCAAATCATATAACGAGATTGCCGCGATTGTGAACAGAAGTAAGTCGACAATACATTATATCGTAAAAAAGTGAAAGAATGAGGGAACACTTGCAAACAAAACTCGATCAAGTGGACCAAAGAAATTGACTGGAAGGGAGGAGAAAGTTATTATTCGCGAGTTAAAAAAAGATCCTACTACATCCGCTTCTCAACTCGCAAGTATGGTAGCTGATATGTTTGATAAAGAAGTTCCCCCGGAATTATGTCGACAAATCTTACGAAACAACGATTTCCATGGCAGAGTACCGCGAAAGAAACCATACATTAATGCGGTAAATCATAAGAAAAGATTAACTTTTACAAAAACCTATGTATATTATATTATATTATTGTATTGTATTATATATTTTTCCAATCGTGGTTGGATAAATATGATGATAGATAAGCTTTGACTTAATGGATTTCTAAAATTGTGAACTTAGAAACAAAGAAAGATACGAAGCGTTGTACTCTTTCGTACGTTACGATGTGAAAACAAAAATATCACAATTTCATACGACAAATTAAAGTTATATGTGTATAATTTATATTATATTACATAATTATATATAAATATATTTATGTGGGATGGTGTGACGTTAGGGAAAGACGTGGCTGTTTGTTTATAAATGTCGTCAAGATATGTTAATGTTGTCAAGGAGTGTTGTGAGCGTTACCAAAGTTTGTTAAGGGAAAAATGAGCGTGGTAATGCTGTCAGAGTTGAATTAATCGTGGTCGAGAGAAGCTCATCGTGTTGCTGTGACGTAGAAATAGTGATAAGCGAATTCATGAAGCGCGATATTATATTCGATTTTGTGAGAGTGTAACAATATTGTGTTTATCATACTGTCTTTTCTGTTAATTTATAATAAACATTCCTACATCTATAGTATAATTTACTAATTATATTTGTATAATAAACCAGTAAGTAAATATATATATAATATCTGTTAAACGAATAGTTTTTTAACATTACTAGCATTTTTTATAGACAATGCTAAGATGAATCAATTAATGTATTAAGAAATATATAATGCTATTTAAAAGAAAATAAAGTTGACCTTATAATCTCCCCCACCACTGGATCTGCAAAAGAATAACGATTTGCATGATGTTCCCCTTCGAGCCAAACAACTTCTGTTAGAACATATTTCTGATAACTCTAATTCCTTGTGGAATATTCTACCGTTTCTGGTTAAACGAAGCATCCTGTGTATATGGTTATTGCTAAAATATCGCAATAAAATTCGTTTACTGGTCGATATTGGTTACTGACAACCGAAATTAAATTTCCGTCATCGATAATGGTTGTTGACAGGCAAAAAATTTGTAATCATTCACAATGGCTATTCGTAATCGGACAGTTGAAAATTGATATGTTCTAATCGACTAATCTTTTGAGATATTTCTTTGAAAGATTTATTAACAACCGGTTGTCGTTTAAATAAAGCTGAATGTTCATTCAATGACTTTTTCCCAAAAAATGTCAAAATCATTGTTATTTTTTATCACTGTATGTAACGCTTTATGTGGACCATTTTGTACAGAAACAAATCAATAATTGTATAATTTTAATAACAATTTTCATAATGTTATTTGCATTTTGTTTAATTCTATTTGCAGTATAGGAAAATGTCCTGTCCCGTTCCAAAGTGCAATAACAAACGAGGAAAAAGGAAAAATATCGCGTTTACAGGGAGAGTCGCCACTGAGTATGAGTTAAAATATTGTCGATGCAACTAATTATACTGAGAAATGTTTCAAGGAAAACTTGAATGGCTTCAAAGGAAGCACGTTCTGATATTGTTAATTTTTCTGCGGGTAAGGTAAGGTCGTACGAAAATCAACTTTGTATTTTTTTAAGTGGAATCATATATTTCTTAATACATTAATCAACATAATTCCAGAATCTCTATAAAAAATTATTAACCTATTTACGTCGAAAAACTACTAATTTAGTGGATATCTTAACCTTTAGTTTGTAAAACTTATCGTACGAAAGACAAAGAAAGGAATAAAGCACTAATTTTGTATTTGTTTTCCTTCTACAGAAAAACCAATAACATGAAAATATGTCCTCTATGAAGCCATACAACTTTCATCTGAAACATTTTCCGATATAATTGATGGTGTGAAAAATGTTTCAGTTTAATGTCTTGGGTGATCCTCCCTGCATAAGAAAAGTGAATATAAAACAATTTTTATATAGTACATATAATGTTAGAAATTCAAATACGTTGTTTCATTAACTAATGGACAATATGTTTACAAACAGAAAAATAATATTTATTTTGTAGGTTTCTGCAGGATAATGAGCGTCGCTCAAAATGAGTCAGTTAGAGCACCGAAATAAGGCAATTTTGTAGCATTTGATCCGTTGCACGTGGTGTGTAGCAGCCATTTCCGCCTGTCCTGCTATATGCCATCTGACAAATAGCAGCAGCTGAAATTTACAGCCATCCTAATGGTAAGTTTACTGAATACGCCATAAATGTAGTTGAGCTTATTAAAGATATTCTAACTAAGAAAATTGAGATTTCGATTTTGAAAATTAGTCGTTAATTTATTTAGTTAGTAAATTGGAAGAAAAGTAGAAATTTAGAAATTTATCAGAAATACATCAGATTAATTAATTTCAGTGAATTTATGTTACATTTGGAGAATAGTATTAAATAGCATTAATCCTCGACCGTCGTCATCGACTCTCCGATTATCCCAGACCAATTCTCGCCAGCCACGCCAGTGCAAATCCCGCAAACTGGCGTATCACATAACTCGGAAGATTTAAGCAAGCTTCGCAGAAACTTTCTTTCTTATCGCTTCCCTTTTCTCAGTAAGAATTGTCGAAACACTAACAATCCTCCAAGCAATCTTTGACGAACAACGTTGACCTACTTAAATAAAATATTTGTTATTTCGTTTGGGAACTTAACGGAACAGAAAAGCGAATTAAATTATGTTAAAGTGAAAAAAGTTTTATTGTAAAAGAAATGATTACGCCGAGATAGCGATTGACAAACTACAAGAATTGAAATCTGAACGTCAAAGACAGCATCATCGACCAGAAGTCATCTAGAAGAATGAAAACGCGAAATGTAATTAAACGACATCAGCCAAGACTACGAAATAATTCGGGACAAAGTAATTCGAAAAAATTAAACAAACATTTACATAGTAGAAAACGTGAAGTTTCCACAATTCAGAACAGAGCAGCATCAGGTAGATGTCATAACTTTTTGACTCTGTATTCCTGTCTCTACATTCTTGAAGGATCGTATAACGCTAAAAAATGGCACATTGGACTTAAAACTTGGTAGAATTGTCTCGAGATCTCTTTGTGCATCCGTAGCTTTCGTAACGTCAGAGTTGCAATTTGTAATTTCACCCACAAATTCGGGTACCGAAATAACAGGTACCCGAACGTGTTTTACAATGCTCATGCACCGAGAATATTTCGGAAAACTAATCTGCATGCCAAACAAAGATGAGAAACGGTTTATTTTTGTCCCTATACAATTGAAGAATGCACGCAGAAAACGTTGTAAGTGCTAAAATTGAACAATTTTGATTTTTTATTGGAAAATGTTCTACATAGCGATGAGAATGCTGCAGTAGTATCGTAGTGGTATAATATGGATTTAATTTTCCTCTGTAAGCATTACTATAGAAACTATATATTATACTATATTATACCATATATACTATAGAAAAAGATAATGAGTGTCAATAAAAGTTAGTTAATCATTCCTAGACTCTCGTCTGTGCTACCTATTTAAACGAATGGAGTCTTCTTTACAACTAAGAGGTTGCATATACGGGCTTTTCTACAGATACACTTTTCATTTCCATGAATTTAAAGGACGTCAATGCTTCGGTTTTGTTTTCCTCCTGAAGAGCTTGTTTCTTCGTATTTACAGTTTTTTCTACAAGCACTCTTTGATTCTTCTGTATAATTATGTTTTTTATTAATTTGATAATTATTTTTGTTATTTATTTATTAAAAAGCGATAGCCATATAATGTATGTGAATTAAAATCTATGCACCAAATGTCTCGTAATCCTCCTTCCTCCCCCTCCTTGTCTGTCAAACAGGCGGTCCATGTGTATGAAAGATTTATTTTGCCTACTAAAAGTTATGACTAGTTTTATATTTCAAATATTTTGTATTGTTTTATCCAGCTTTATTCTTTTTATTATTTTTTCTTTTTTTTTAGCTTCTGTTTTATCCAAAAAATTTTAGATTAGATAATACAGATTAGATTAGATTTAGGTAATATCCGATAGATAAACCTTTAACATAAATTCAATAACCTAACAGGTAAATTCTTCACCTGTTTCTGTCTTCTTACTCTATCTTTTTAATTGTATTCATAGAAACATGAATTTAATATAATTTGAAGCATTCCTAGTCTACTTATTGCAAGTATCGTGCGATACCTATAAGCTGGCACCCACTTCATCAATACAATGTATTTTCTCCGTCATTATTTGAGATTTTTCCCAACGTTTCAGTAATGTCCGGATTCCTCGCTCGAACCTATCTCCCAGGCATTTTTGGAGCTGCACATCGTTATGGAAGAAAACATCACTTAACACTCTGACTGCCACGCCGAAATCACATTTCGCTCAGGACGCCACGGGAGTATTTTTATTATTCTAAGTATATGATGGTAAAATAATAATAGATTGATGATGTAAGACAACATTCTTCCCCAATGGACCGTTTATTTTATTGGTGGTCACGGGTGACTACCATGGCTCCTTGGTAACAGTTGATAACGACATATTATAACAAGGCTTCGTTTATTTCAACAAACCATTCGCATTCGTTATTTCGTCGTAAGCAAAACGTCCAGAATATATTGTTGAAACCTGTGGAAGATATTAGTAAACAGTATTTGCTTATTCTATATATAATAGTAAGGTATGTTTACACTTCTGACTTCAATTATATGATTATAAAGCAGCATTTACGATTATTTTTTAAGGTGTGTTTATAATAATATTTGTAGATTACCTCTCAAAGATATGGATGCAAACACAGTGCACCGTTAGATGCAAGATTTGTTCTCATTTTTTTTGTATTGATGTTCTAATAAAAACGTTTAATTGTTCAATGGGTACTTTTTATTTCAAAGTATCTTCTATTTATCGGTTATACTCAAAATTTTTACAATTGTAAGAAGTGCAAGCGTTCCGATCACCAATGACCACCGTGGCGTCACAGGAGAAACCGGTGGCCGGCCATATGACCGACGTGGCAGTCAAAGTGTTAAATCATTTTGGCAGCGAAAAAAATTCATTGGAACGATGTGAGTAGGATGTTGGAGAACTTCATGAGGTGGTTTATTATACGAGTTGGTTTATTAGAGAGACAAGTGATAAAATTGTAATAGTCAGTGTATATTAAAATCACTTTAAATACAAGTACAGAGATAGCATATGCCGGTCGTAATCTTCACTTGCTCAATGCTACTGTTCAACTATACGCTCGTTATTCGACTGTATGACTCGCTATAATATTTCGCTATTATGATTGTCCTAGAAAGTCCATTCGTCTGTTTGTATCGACCGGTGGTATTATAAAAAGTTCGAATGTAACTTTGGTTAACGATTACAAATAACGGCGATAAACCAACGGCAAAACAACGTTGGCACTCCAAGGTACAACAATATGAGTCTCTCTCGATTCGAATCTTCCGTTGACTCATGTACCACTACGTTCACATGTAAGATTTTACAGCACCATTTTCGTCAAATTCGCCAACGCGTGGAAAATATTCGTTTTTGTGAATTTCCATATTTCGTGAACAATTGATCGCCTTATTATTGGCACAGAATGGAAAAATATACGATCGCATAAATGAAGAGAACGGAAGCTATCGAACGACGTGTGAGCCATAACTGATAGAAGATTGTTATCATATAGTATTCGATATGAAATGAAGACCAGCCTATGGACCAACAAATCGCCTAAAGGTTTGGTCGAGCGAATTTAGTCAGACGCATGAATTACATCGCTTTATAAATAGCGTCAATTACAGGCTGCGCGAAGGACATAAATACGAACCTGAACGTAGCCTAACGGATCAATCAAGCCTATGATTAAAATTCATCACGAAAAATACCAAAATGGGATTGAAAGCTACAATTATGCATATTAATACGCAAACGAACGCATCGCAAGAACGAACACTCTTTCAAAAGCGATAAACCCGTAAAAGTTACATCCACTTACCTATCCACTAACTTTAATTCTACCCGATCTAAATATCAAGCTGAATATTAAAAAATATTTTTAATCTTAAATGATATTTTGCATTCGAATAAACTTCTTGTGTCAATTTTACGATGAGCATTTTCTCAGCACACTGCTTTGCCCTCTTTAGTTAAAATGTCCTTTCAAGTAACTTCTCGCATTATACAGGTTCTTATAAAACGGACAGATATTTTTAATCGACCGAACAAGGACAAAGATAGCACAAAGAGCGATAGAACTTCAGCTTCCTTGGGTGACGAAGTGCTAGATATTTATAAGCAAGGGAGGCCACTGTATTATTCCACTGTACCCATAATTCCTTCGGTGCGATACGCTTTTCGATTCAAGTATCGGGCGTTTGCGAAATATCAAATGCAAATATCACGTTCGACCAGAGTTCCATCGCAGACGATTAAATTGAAATTTTATAACACTGAATACACATTACAAATTGCACATAATGCGGTGCCAGAAGCGATTTCCACACCCACGTGTTGCACCTGTAAATTAGGAACACGGAACAATCGCAAGATGGAACGTGTTCGTCCGTCTGCAGCGTGCAACTACGAAACGAGCTTATGAGAACTGGATGAGGTAAGACTCGCATTATACGTAGGTACGGGAGGCAGAAGGCGCAACAGGAGAATATAAATCGCGATACTGGGCCACGTCTGCCGCCCGCGGCGCATTTCCTTCCAGCGCAATTAAAAACTGGAACAAGCGCCCAGTTTGCCTGTTCTACGTACGAAAAAGGAAAAATCCTGCCGCGGGAGAAGGTAAAAAATCGCAGGCATTCGCACGTGAGAACGAACAACGAGTAATTCGTCCGTAGAAGCAGATCCTCTCTTTCTCTCTCTCTCTTTTCTACTCCCATTTTATTAAATCTCTTCTCCTCTCTTTAACGTCATCGTCAGACATTCGCTGGCTGCACTCGAGTTTCCGTTTTTTTCTACGAAAGCCTTTAATCGCCTTGCCGGCGATGGGAAACTTTTGTGTGACAGAGAACGTTGTAAAAGCACGGATAATCGTGAAATTGCGAGACAATTTCGCGTACAAGACAAACGGGACGTAAGTTTCTGAACAAATGGAAAAGCAAGCAACGTAAGGAAAATACGGGAAATAATTGAAGACTCCTTGCAGACAACATTGTACGTAGCAAACGACAGATTTCTTGGGAGCGAGAAAAAGCTTCTTTGATTTGAAATTATTCTGGAAATTTTCAATTGTAAGGTGTATTTATAAATCTTAAACGTACAATAATCTAAATGAATTACAAAATGTTCTGTTTTTTGCACTAATACAAATTCATCGGGAAAAGAATAGTATTTGTAGAAAAGCCTGTACGTGCGTCTTATTGGTAGAGAAAATTGAATGTGCCATTCATTTAAATTTCCAAGCACTGTACAAAGATAACTCATATAAAAACAGAAAATATATTTTTTTAAGGTGTTCTTTTCGTATTTGTTATAAAAGTATATTTCATAACGTAAGAATTGCTATGAAATTGGTGTTATTTAGCGTGAAGCGTGTCTATCGCTTAATTACACTTACATTGTTTTGTACAGAGGCGATTTTGGACTATTAGCAATTATTTACCAATGGAAATTGCTCTTAAATTCTATATTACGGTATTCCCATTAGTGAGTAAGACATTATACGCTAAAAAAGACAACGTTTTAAAATTTTTGCACTTACGGTATTGTCTGCAAGAAATCTTTAATCATCTTGCTAGATACGGTGGATACGGTTTGATACGGATAGAGAGTTAGATACGGTGGAAAAATATTGCAAAATTTGTGGAAAGGTTATCACAGTACTATTAAAAGTTTTTATCGCATCTTTTAATATCATTTTAATTGATAAATTTGAATTTGAATTTGATTAAATTCATTAGTTTTCTTAACTGTTGAGTTAGAATTGTCCAAAAATATTGCAAAATTTGTGCAAAGATTATCATCGTACTATTAAAAGTTTTTATCGCATCTTTTAATATCATTTTAATTGATAAATTTGAATTTGAATTTGATTAAATTCATTAGTTTTCTTAACTGTTGAGTTAGAATTGTCCAAAAATATTGCAAAATTTGTGCAAAGATTATCATCGTACTATTAAAAGTTTTTATCGCATCTTTTAATATCATTTTAATTGATAAATTTGAATTTGAATTTGATTAAATTCATTAGTTTTCTTAACTGTTGAGTTAGAACTGTCCAAAAATATTGCAAAATTTGTGCAAAGATTATCATCGTACTATTAAAAGTTTTTATCGCATCTTTTAATATCATTTTAATTGATAAATTTTAATTCGAATTTGATTAAATTCATTAGTTTTCTTAACTGTTGAGTCAGAACTGTCCAAAA